>NW_027412587.1:3027168-3627168 GCF_025532065.1 Leptinotarsa decemlineata
AAGAGTGATAAATTCACTTGCGAAGGTCTTATTGTTTTGATGTATTATCGGATAAAAAATCTGCTATATATGAATTTTGACATCTAGTTTAGGATCAATTCAACACTTGGTAATCATGATATATTAAAGAAGATAATTAGTTATTGTAGTATTGGTATTGATTATTCAGGTAACATTTGTTATTGTTAGAAGTACCTGACCTTATCAATTTGAGTACTTGTCTCAACTTGAAGACTTGAAGATGCGTTATGGCCACCGTAAACGCTCCAAGATATGTACCGAATAGGTACATTTTCCGTGATCTAGACCTGAACATACACTACGTGGACGCATACATGAGGAAACACGCAGAGGTCACGTTCGACAGAATTCGAGCGCACGACAACCCAGCGCTAAGCGACTTACATAACGCACTAAACAGGGATGACCGCAGAACCAAAGAACACCCCCGAGAGTCGCTGTCAGGCGGCTCCGGTAAGTATAAAAATTTTTCCAGTTCAAATTAATTTCTTTTGCAGACTCACTGAGAACCAACACTCGTTCGCGATTAAAAAGACACTCGTCTCCGGTTAGTTTTTGGTGACCCCATGCAATAATTCAGTTCGGAAAGTCATGATAAAACAATTTAACAGATCAGAAAGTAAAAGCACCTAGAGGCTGACTTTCGACCAAAGAAGGTCAGATGTCAATCTTGCTGAAGTGCCCATCAGTAAGTTGAGGAGCGAGGGTGGATGAACGAGATGGGATGTTCTGCACACATTAACCGTTTGGGGAAGATTTCAACTCAAGGCACGCAACCGGGAGGGGGCATGGGGGGGGAAGACTTGAAGTTACTGGGAAATGATCTAAGAAACCGAAACCGGTCGTACTAATAGTAAACTTAGTAGAAATTGAAAAAAGTTATGTTCTCTATTCTATATTCACAATTATTTGTTTTCTTCAAATATATGCTTTTTTATTGGGAAAAAAGGTTTTTGGCTTTCACTTTTTCAAATTCATACGAAAAATTGTAGAAATATTAAAAAAAAATAAAGAGATCAATGGAGTTCAAAATGAACCCTTTACGAAGATATGTGGATCATGCATAGAATTTACTTCCAGATGGGAAATGGAAAGAAACACCCTTTCGAAGCAACCACTTTTATAAAAACATTGAATCAGACTAAAGAAAAACTACTACTCGCTTCAAGTTTTTATCTTTTATCCAGGATCGACACTTTTTTGTAGAGTTTATCTAAGATTGAATTGTCTTATTCCTTCCTTCCGAGAGTTCTCAAAATTGTTTGTATAAAGATGGAGAAGGGAAAGCTAAAAAGCTTTTTTTCCAAAATCTAATCTCTCCTGAAAATAACCCTTTCAACTTGAGCTTTCTTATATTTTTGCATTTCATGCTCATTGTTAATTTCCCACTCGTTTTATTTTATTCAAACTAACTCATCCGATCATTTCAGGCCGGGTATTTTTAGTATTTTTATTATGTTTGATGTTACATATATTTTGAATCTTTTTATTTTTTTCTATTACATTCCCAATATGTTTTTAAGCAATGTGAGTCCGAATCTCTAATAATCAGGTACCTAGTAGTTGAGTTGACTTAACCAACGAAGTTGGATTAAATCCAAGCAAAAAAGACCTACAGTAAAAGTGTTTCCTGAGTCATAACTTGTTTCCAAGTCATAACTTGTTTCAAACTTAATGTTTATTGTCTTCTTTTTAGATAGGTACATTCTTGGGACGTAAACTATATCCATCCAACAAACAAAGTAACCCAAACAAAGATAGATTCGTTATCAAAGCATGATCACCATCAGTATCATTAGTCATCTTACGCTGGCCAATCATACTCAACGGCAATTGGCTGGCGGAGTGGTCAGTTACGTTTTAACGCCTGTGGTGTGTACATATACGTTATTTTGAAGTTTGTAATTTTCAAAATGTTAAGTACTGATACGGCTGAAGAAACTGCCAATGTATGTCCCCACACTCCACCTGAAAAAAATTCCTATACACAGCCGCATATTTGAAAAAAAAGTCGGTCGTTCCTTAGTGCGACTCTGTGCAAGCAGCCTTGTATCGCAGATAACGTGCACTATGCATGGAGTGTTTTGGAGAAGGACAGAGTGTAGGTATATAGATTTTCTGATTCTTTTCACTACAAATGGAATGCAGAACTTGATCTATTTTTTTGTCAAAAGAATTATCTCACGTTGTATAACCTAAGGAGTTCAAAAAAAGTTTCGCAGAATTTGATGAGCATAAGATTACTATGCTCGTGGGTGTTGACCTGCACAAGAAATGCCGTCGTTTTTGTAATTTCTTCCTGACGGCCTTCAAACCCGAAAAATAATGACACTGAAAATCTTGGTCAAAATAGTATAAATGAGTAATGCATCTATATAAATCGAAAGAAAATGATTTTATGAAAATGTAACCATATCTTAATATTGTTGCTTAAATTGATTCAATCAAAATTAGATCATGACCTCTTGGAAAACATTGAATTCAAATCGCTGTGGGGTTTATCCATTTGGAAAAACAGTTTCGGGCAGTTGAAGAATGTTCTCACGAAAGAATTCTTCGAAAGAGTAAGTTCGAGTTGTACTGTCCTTGTTAAGGATATCTATTCTCGGTTCTTGGAAATTTTAACGAATACGAAGATGGTTGAACCGGAGGAAAGTTGTCCAATTTAAGGGTTATCAACATGCTGCTGAGAAGTTATGTGAAGAAAACCCGAAATTTGTTTATTACGTACTTATTTTTTGAGACCATCGCTATTTCCTTATCTCTACAAAACAGCGGGAAGATATTTTTGGAGAAATCATAGTGAACTTAATTTTATTATATAACCCATAAAACAGTCCCCTTGGTATTGACTAGAATTTTTCATAACGATTACAATGATCTACGGCACAATAAGAAAAACTGATACATTAGTTACTTAAATTTTCTCTTGAAACCGTGAATGAAACACTATCGTACAACAGGGCTTCATGCAAGTGAAGCTTAAGCGAGAAACCAATAACCTTACAAATGAAATAAATATAACAGGTTCCTCTGCTGGAGGAATTCCGTTTAATCACAGGTAGTACAAAAAAGGTAACCTGCCTTATCGGGAGACTTGATTTAGTGAATGCCTGTATCGTCTAGGGAGTACAGTTATATAATAATTATATTTATAGATTTCTAAATGTTTTCAGATGAAAAGGGTCGGCAATTTCAATAATTGTGTTAATTGTGTGAACAAAAATAGATAAAATATTGAGTTAATCTAATCCGAATAAATTCTATTTGTTTTTTATTGTGAAAGGAATCAATTACTCTCATTTTTACATTTGTTTTAAATTATAGAAGGAAATAACATAACTAAAATGTAGCTGGTCTCATTACATTCAATGCATAATTGCATTCAGTTAGTACAAACCTTCAAAAGAAATCTGTTAAAATTTCATGATATTCTACTCATAAATATGTGAGTTATTGTGGTAAAAGTGACACTACTTTTGTTATTTTCAAAGCAATCGATCATAAATAATTTCGTGTTTTTATTTTACACTGCTTCTTGATGGGAATATTACCGTTCAAATTAAGCAGTGGCTTTAAAAATGTTATAAGGACTCCCCTCCATCAGAAACAACAATTAATAGCAGGGAAGCCCACGATGCAAAATGGGGATTTACTCGAGCGTCATTGAGACATATTAGGTTGCAAAGCTTAGATGATGAGAAGAAAAAAATGTTACATAATATATACTTTTTCATCGGTGGGGGAAGCGGCTATAGATTTTCAAATATGTAAAAAAATACTGTTGCATGGACATACTCGAGCGCGTCAGATATTGATAGCATCAATGTCCTACGTATTTTTAATAATGTTGGTATGGTAATCTGATCGTTTGCATGATGTGGGTGGTTGTACGTAGGGTTAAAAGTGAAAAAAAAAAAATTAATCGAGCGCGTCAAATTTTCTAAGGGGGTGTTAAGTGCAACAAAAAAAACTCTCATTCAATAATCTGACGATTTCGATCTGACCCATACTCGCGTCCATTATTTTAATGAGCAAATTAGCCATTTTGAAAATTTTGAAATACTCAAGCGCGTCAGATTACGATATATATGGTTCATCTTTATGTTTTAGACGTGCTCTCTCATAATCTGACGATTATCTAGAGGGATTCGCTTAATTTGGCAAAAACAATATTTTTAAAATTTTTTTTCTTAATTCATTGAACTCAATTAATTGAAAAGCTCAGGAAATAGCATGCGAATAAATGAGTGTATGTTTTTTAAGTAGAATACTTGTATTCATAAGAAAATAATTTTGAAAAAATGCTCGAAGGAAATAAATTTTCATAATCAATTGATTAATTATTGAAGAAAAGATAAATGAAACTTTCTATGTTTTTACCACTTTTGTTTGTAACTAGCATTACTGCAGTTTCGTCCTATAAGGACATTTTCAAACTGATATATTGTATAAGTTTGAAAATGTCCTTATATATTGTATAAGTTTGGAAATGTCCTTATAGGATGAAACTGCAGTAACGTCAGTTACAATTAAATGTGGTAAAAAACATAAAAAGTTTAATTTCTCTTTTCTTCATTATGAGTTCCTAACACGTAGTAACGGCTGCATCCATCATATAATTGAGTAATTAATCATCATCTTCAACACGAACGAGTCTCTGTGATCAGCTGTGATGGCGTCATGGCAACAGAATTCAGAGTGGGGACGGAGTGGGAGAGTAATAGATACAGAAACAGTGAATAGGGAATAGAGGAATAGAAACTCGGAAAGGGAAATATAGGTATCACACAGCTGCACGAATTGAACTTTATTGACGATTTTTTGTTATTTCGGCTTGCGGAAATCGTCAGATTATATATTTTTCGTTATCCTTGAATTATTTCCTTCAAAATAAAAAAAAAAAATTAGCTACGCTGGAGAATGTCGAAATGACGTTATTTTATTACAACTTTGCTGCCCTCCCCTTTCTTTACGCCACTCTCAAATTGTCAGATTACTGGAATGTACAATTTTTCAGCAGGTAATTAACTCACCCTACCTTAATCTGACGCGCTCGAGAATTTCTGATGATCAATTTTGTTTTACTAATCTGATCCTTTATCCCTCACAGGCGGCCTTATATATGGGGCTCATATTTGGTGGAGGTACTTAACCGGGTACAAGGTATCCCCCTGTATATTATTCTGCCGCGCTTTGGTAAATCCCGAAATCCCCGCTTGGGCCCTATTATAAACGTTGGTTTGTTGATTTCAAACGTGGTCGTAGAGACACCGATGATGCAGAAAGCAGTGGACGTCCAAATGAGGCAGTAACATCAGAAAACATGAAAAAATCCACAAAATTGTTTTGAATGATCGAAAAGTGAAGTTTCGTGAGTTACCTGACATTGTAAAGATATCGAAAGAACGTGTTGGCATGAGAAAGCTCTGGGTACCGCGCGAGCTCACTGAGCAGTGTTTGGCCATGTTAAATCATAACCGGAATTTTTGCATAGATATGTGACAGAGGAAGAAACATGGGTTCATCAATTCACTCCGGAATCAAAACGATCCTCATCAGAGTGGAGAGAAACTGATGAATCTCGTTCAAAGCGCCCGAAACAATCGGTTGAAAAGGTTATGGCCTCGGTATTTTGGGATGTGCATGGTGTAATGTTCAAAAAAATTATCTTGAGAGGTGAATTACCATCAACAGTGACTATTTGGCTCCCTGCGACTACTTGCTGTTCGCAGACCTCAAAAAACTGTTCATCGGTAAAAAATTTCGCCTGAATGAAGAGGTAATTGCTGAAAGCAAGATTACGTTGATTTTGAAAAAAAAAATGTCTTTCTTTTTCTCTGAGGCCCGGAAATTTCCAGCTCAGATGTTACGTCGGGTGACTCGGATGCCGGCTGTGCGACATATTTTAACAATGGAACCCTGTTGTTGAAAAATACGAGTTCAGCCGTTTACGTATTCTGTTCATATAATCGAACATTGTATCTTTAATAATTGTGATTTGAAACAAACGTTTTTGTTGAAGTTTCTTGTTATTCAGATATTTGAATTGATTCAATTATTTCCTTATTCTAGAAACAATATTAACGTATATCACCCGTACATCAAGCTCAATCGATCAAACTGCGTGCGGCTGCGTAAACTTTGATGTATTGAAAAATTAAGATGAAACTCCTTGACTTGTGGCCTTCTGATTTCATCAAATCAT
This sequence comes from Leptinotarsa decemlineata, assembly GCF_025532065.1. Lineage (NCBI taxonomy): Eukaryota > Metazoa > Arthropoda > Insecta > Coleoptera > Chrysomelidae > Leptinotarsa > Leptinotarsa decemlineata. The sequence goes on from NW_027412587.1 coordinate 3,033,398, forward strand.
TATACACTTAAGTGATGTTCCTGATAAGATTTTAAAAGTTATTGATTTCGACGCATTTTAACCGATACACCCGGAAATATTACAAATACTTTAGATCTTCAAACTTGAGTGAGAATTAGTCAAATATAAAAAACCAAATGAGGTTCTTGTCTAAGAAAACTTCATTCACGGTACTGAAAGGATTTAGAAATAATAAAAAGTCGATTGCTCCGAAAAACACTACCTGCTATATCATCATAACTTCACCCTCCAAAACTTTGCTGCAATATTTTCACTACAGAAGGTCAATACGTTTATTGTGACAGAACCAGAAATGCAATATACTACTTATTGTATTGCGGTTCTGGTATCTGGAAACAGTGCTTGGCTTGGGTGTGAACAATTGAATATATCTTCCGATTCAAGCAAAAGTGGAGAGAATTGCCAATTTAAAAAATAATACAATATTTTTTTCATCGAATTTTCTGAGGGTTCTCACCTTCCACGATCTGAAAAAAATTGTAACGCAAATTCATTAAATATTATTTAAAATTATTAAGCAACACAAGTTACTGATAACTACTAATTGTGGAAAATACTCTGAGTTTACAAAGTAATTTATGGTTTGCCTTTTCTACATCTGTTTGAAGTTAGTTCTCCATTACAATTTCCATTTTTCACATATTATGGAAAGCGAAAATGCCCCGAATAGTCGATAAAGTGATCTGATTTACTGTCTAAAAATACATTTGTTCAGTATAAAACAAAGGTTATTTTCACTGTTACTATTGATTTTTCAAAGAAACTCTTATATCACATTCTTATGCAAGGTATTTGATAAGCGATGTGGTATATCTTGTCCAATGTATTTTCTGATATTGAATGGAATGCTAGTTCCAAGCGAATACACAATTCATTTGAAAGTTACAATCTATTTTGGGAAGGAATCGAAATTCACAAAAAATATATTTCATCAATTACCTATAAGGTAGTCATTAAAAAAATTGTTATCTCGTTAAATTGAATCCAAAATAATGTTTGATCTGAATCGAAAGGTATCATTTGCAATATAATACAATGATTCCTTTGAAAGTAACTAACGACTTTTCAAAGAAAACTCGTAAAATATCGACTTCTTATAAACTTTTGGTAATAAGCGATATGGTATATACAGTCCGATGAATTTATTGTCTGTTGAATGGAATGGTTCCTGTTTCAAGTCGATTCAATAACTTCTTTGAAAGTCTATTTTGAAAAGAAATCCGCAAAAAGAAAGAAGTCCCAATTTCAGTGCTCCTCAAAATTCGAAAAAATTAGTTTTGGAACTTCTTCATACCCATTATATTTCGCATAAAATAAGTGTTAAAGAGAAAATGAACAGTATGTCTTATGTTTTATTTGGTGTTCAGTGATAAAATTATACTTTGTGTGGTAAAAATGATCAGTCAATTAGAAATGAGAAACGAGCTGTGAGTTCTTACCAGTTTAGAATGGTTAGCACGGGTGATGCACCAACGCAGATTTATGCAACTGGTCGATATGTTTCACGATGCACTGCACTGAGAATTGAGAGAGACCTACTGAAGTGTGCGAGAGAATAGGTGGTGACATGACCTTGTCAGTGATTCGGAATTGATCATCTGTTGTCAATAGGGGAGGGGGCACTTTCAATAAAGTGCGATAAAATTAGGACTTTTTTGTTGGATCTACACCTATCAAGGTAATAGTTGTTATTCTTATGTCATCTATTTCCTTCACATTCTACTCCAACCCAAGCTTTTCCTCGCCCTGTACTCCCTTAGCCCTTCAGATTCGAGTGTGTACGTACCTAGCAGAGACGAGAGGTGACCGTTAGCGGTAGAGCCGATATAGTTTTTCCGATATCAGTAAACTACTACTGTTTTATGTATTATGAAAGTATAGGCATTCCCTGGTCCAAGTGTATTGGCTTGTGTACAGATGGGGCAAAAGCTATTTCAGGAAAATTGACAGGGCTAGCAGCAAAAAGGAAGGGAGTTGCTACTGAATGTAAAAGTCATCCATCGAGAAGCATTAGCTGCTAAAGGTATACCGGAAAATCTTAACTACGTTCTATCATATGCTGTGAAAGTTATTAACTTCATAAAGGTTTGGGTTCTAAACACAAGATTATTCTCCTTGATGTGTGAAGAAATGTTCAAAACCTTACCCCTGCATACCGAAGTGAGGTGGTTATCTCGCGGGAAAATTTTGAACCGTCTCTTTGAACTGAGATCAGAAGTTTTTAAGTGAAAAAAATCATAACATGAAAATATTGTTTGCTGATGAAGAATGGTTGTCAAGATTGGCTTACCTAGCCGACATTTTTGACAAACTCAACCAACACACTGAACTTGGGACTTCAAGGACCAAACACAACAGGCTTCACAGCCAGTCACAAAATGAACTCCTTCGAAAGAAAGTTGATCCTGTTTTGTACACAAATACAGGAGGAGAATTTATCTGCATTCCCCACTCTATCATCATTTCTTGAAGAAAATGAAATATATCTAATGCCAGATGTGGTTGCAGATATCATTGTTCACTTGTAAGGCCTTCAAAAACGCTTTAAGAAGTATTTATCTCTGAAGATTATTCAAAAATGGACTGGGTCAGAATTCCTTTTTCGGGAACCTCACCAAATGAATTGGAACTAAAAGAAAGTTTTATCTACCAGAAGATAGTTCCATGAAATACTATTTTAAAGAGAAATATTTAAATAATTTCTGGATCGGATGTAAAACCGAGTACCCTTTGCTCTTCCGGTAAGCTCTGCTATTTTTGATGCCATTTGTTACAAGTTACTTGTGTGAGAGTGGATTTTCCGAACTCTTGTACATTAAAAATAAATATAGAAGCAGAATAACTGTTGAAGAGAACTTAAGAGTGAAGATAAGTTCTATTACTTCTAATGTTGATATTTTAATCACAGGCAAACAACAACAAGTTTCGCATTAAAGACTATAAAAGTATATTTTGTATGATGATTAGTTTTTTGCTGACTTTATAATAATTTTTTATTTGTATATATTTTGTGGACCGATGGGCAATAAATGAAACTGTAAATTAATACCATTTTAATCTTTTTATTCCTCCTTTATTATGAGCATGTTATAAATAAACAAATATATAATCATTAAATATGAAGTTTTCTCAGAAATTTAATTAAAAAAACCTTTGAACACTTTTAGAAGAGTGAATATTAGACGTTTATTGAAATATTTAGGTTTGGTGGTAGGCCAATATTTCTCAAAAAGTCAAGTGGCATGCAGATGCAGGTGCAAAAAAACTGGCTCACATTATTAAAGGAGGACTTGGTTACCACTTCTCAATTCTTCTTGAACATCTTGAATCCTAATTGTGGATCAACTAATGTTGAAGTAAGTTTTTATCAGCTCAAAGGATTAGAGACTAACCTCCCAGTTCATGGGCAAAGGTTGACTTTCCTGCAATATCATTATTGCCCTTTAATGATTATTAAAATTTTATTTCCACAATTCTCTTTGCCGGAAACGTCGATTTTGGACTTTAAAATGAATACTTCTTGTATTCTTGGTCGGTCAGGCTTGGTCGGTCGGTAGCCAAGCGGTTCGGCGTGGGTGATTTGTTCACTCACTCGAATTGACTGAAAAATTGACGGAAAAAACAGATTTTGAACAGAATAATTTTTTAAATTCATCCTATTGGAAGCTGTATCGTCTTGTTTTTTCAGTATATATTTCGACATCACTATTTCGTAGCATCTGAGTATTAAATGTAGGCTTCAGCAACCAAAGATGATTTCCACAAATCTGCTTTTTCAGTGGAACGACAAAAACGATGTTTTTTATACAATGGCGGATTTGTCAATTTCGCGACATTTTTAATCTTTCTAGGAACCTTGTACATAATGCTGATTCCCGCAGGTTGAACAGTACATTTTCATGAAGTATTTTTTAGGTGGGATGTTATCACGGTACAACGTTTTTTATAATGCTTTTCATAAAATCAAGAATTTCATGTCAGTTTTCACAATGACACAATTTAAAAGTTACAATGGACTTATATGTTACGATGATATGAAACCATGCTCATAACCGTTTCTAGGATAGGAATATGAAACATGAATGGCGTGGAAGAGAAAGCACTTCCTCAAACCCATTGGCCCCACTCTCCAACTTGAAAAAAAACATCAAAAAGTAACCCCTACTTGTGATACATAATGAAAAAGCTCCCAAAACAATGATATACATGATGTATCAATAATTAACAAATTGATATTCAACAATTTTGAAAACAAACATACCCTAATTATTATAAAATATTGAAATGCTCTAAAGGTCAATGGAACCTATTTTTTAATGATGAGTTTCCGTAGTTATTGTTTTTTATGTTCTTTTGCACGATCATTACCGTCATTCAGCTATAGTTGTCAGAATGATTTATAGTATACCTGAACATGTGGAGATAATTTTCATATTTGGCTCTCTCCAACTAATGTTAGTTACGAACAGCTCAATTATATAATGAGGGAAATCCTGCCAAAAATGTGAGTTGCATGTACATTCACAATTTGAAATGTTCAGAAAAACGGAGTCGGTGGAAAATAAAAAACAAGATGAGCAAAATAATTGAATGAAGTAAGCCGAATTGGGGTGTCTGGGGAAGATGCGTTTACTAGTAAAGTATCTACAATCATGTCTCAGTACGGAAGGTGTCGAAATTTCATATGTTTCTTCCGCACAAAATCTGTAAGCATGTGAGGAAAATCCAGAACAAAGAATTCAGTTTTTTCAACTCATAAACACATGGAATCACGATGAATAAAAAACTGTACGTATCCACATAAATTACGTCATGCTTCAATTGGTTCCTTGCTAGAACAGGAAATTCAAGTGGCATAATTTTTCTGGGTTTGCTTGATAATCTTTCAAGAAGCTGAGGCACCTCTTCACTATACAGCTGCAGTTTAGTAGAAGTTGGTACACTTATCTGAACAAATGAATTGGAAGGAGAGGTCATATCGAGTGGCCACCAAGGACACCCCCAGATTTGACGCTACCTGATTTTTTTTGAGGGGTTACCTCTATTCAGTTGTTTATAGAACTCAATCTGCGTCACATGTACAAAGAAATACTTATGCATCTCGCGCTATTACAAAAACAACATTTTGCAAAATTTGTGAAGAATTCGAAAATAGGTTGTTTTATTGTAAAAAAAAATGGGACCCACTTTGAACTTTCGTTCAATTGACTTTTGAGGTAGGGTTTCACAAATATCGTGTAAAATTATTATTTATACCAGTTGATACCATTTCAATAGTCTATTCAAGTAGAGATTTGCTATTCAAATGTTTTTAGTTGACGAGGGTTTTTTAAAAACAATTTATATTTTTTTAGGAACAATTTCGAGTATTTTTTGATATCATCTTTTGTAATAAACCTTCCGTTGTACGTTTTTTGTATTGTAACACTATATAAAAATTATTAAATATTTTTTTCAGTGCAACATTGATCATTATGGAAAGCAATAATTATAGTTCTTAGAAGAGTATCTTGGAAATCCCTTGATGACATAAAAAGGCGCTTCATGTCGTAATCATTTCACATCATAAATTTTCAGTCAAATGTCTGGGAAATACTGTGGGGATTACCAGATCTATACAAATACCCTGACTTGCGTACGTAAGGGGCTTTTACATGGTTTCTACAGAACAACTTTGATTTTTCAAACCCATTCCGTGCTAAAAGAAGCAGGTTAATCAAGTGAACGTTCAACATTGCTGCAATCATTTTAATGCTCCCGTTTGACGAGATTCGATTAACGTATTCGAATATTAGGTATCGTTTGAAATGCATTTTAGAGGCACAGGTGTTTTCAAAATAGCAATTATAGCTCCTATAATGTTTTGGATATAACGACAATAACTATAAGAGAATGAATATTAGTAAAGATGATGTGGCAAACTTTTGGTTGATTGTTCTATTAATGAGTTCATTTTACAGATGTTACTCTCAGTGTTTTAGTTGACCTGCTGTGTTGATCAAAGTTGAGCCGAAGGAAAATGATGCGATTCGGAAGATTGAACGGCGTGTACACAAGATGGAGGCTAAGATCACGTCGGTGAGACATCACGCATCTCGTATCCAATGTGTGATGGATTACACGGCGGCTAACAGGCCTTTCACGCCCGCAGTGCGGCGAATAGCCGCCAAACTACGACGTATCCATCACACTCTGAACTGCGCAATCCGATAACCCCGGATGACGTTCGAAGAGCCTTCGTGGGTTCCAAGAACTTTGCTGCTCCAGGCCCAGATTAGTTGAACACTTATTGGTGGAAAAAACTAACAAGCACCCACCGCCATCTGTCCAGAGTTTTCAACTCATGGCTGGACGGAGAGCAGCCGATTTCGAATTGGTTTGTCGAAGGGCGGACCGTTTTCATTCCTGAAAGCGGAGATTTGTCGATTCCTAAAAATTACAGACAGATAACATGCTTGAATTCGTGTTATTAGTTGTTTACAAGCATCTTATACACATGAATACTCACCGCAGTTGACCGAGTATTCGAACGGATATATGAGCAGAGAGGGTCGAAGAGAGGAGTCGCTGGATGTAAAGAGAACCTGCTCATCGATAGATGTGTACCGCAGGACTCGATACAATATAAGAGTAACCTCTCTAGGGCCTGGATCGATTACCGTAAGGCATTTGATACAATATCGCATGAGCTCATCTTGTATTTGCTCACATGCCTTGCGGTACCCGACAAAATAGTGAGATGCTTTGAACAAATGATACCATTCTGGCGAACTCGCTTCAGCATAACATCTGGTCGAGGCAGAGTCCAAACAGGGTGGGTCACTTTAAGATGGGATGTATTTCAGAGAGATTTCCTCGGGGCGATTTCCTCAGTCCCCTTCTCTTCTGCATCTCACTATTGCCATTATCCGTTGCGCTCAGAAATACTCGAGGGTATAACTGTGGCACCCCCGGAAGCCGGAGGCACAAGGTCACCCATTTGTTTAAATGGATCTTACACTTTATGCCTCTGGAGAGAACGATCTCCATCAGTCCTTGAGGGTGGTGGAAGAGTGCACGCATGCTATCGGTATGAAATTCGGGATAGACAAATGTGCAATTATCCATCTCAAAAGAGGACGATGCGGGGACTACGGAGAGCATGTGCAGCTCGTAGATGGAGAGACGTATACTTACCTCGGGGTGGAACAACGCCACTCACAATAGGTGACAGCAGTGAAGAACTCTCTCCGCGGCAAGTATCAGCACAAACTTCGACAGATATGGTCATCGTAACTGTCGAGGAAGAACAAAGTTGCTGTAACAAATATGCTTGACGTTTCAAATCTGTTTTTTCGTTAACCAGCTGTCGCACCCCTACGAACGACAACCCTCAGAAGTCGAAACTTGTGCGAGCTAAGGATTAACGAGGTCTTACCTTTTAACGTGTGATACCTAACATGGGTTGGACGATAGCAAGTGAAGATCGATCGTTCAGACTAGGGCTTGAACCACCGACCAACACGGCAGTCAATTCGAGTGAGTGAACAAAGCATCCACGCCGAACCGCTTGGCTACCGACCGACCGTTCCAATTTTACTCTACTCGTTTGGAGTAGTGGAGTGGACTCGGGAGGAGCTGTATCAACTCGACGTAAAGACCTGAAAAATGATACATCTCTATAGGAGTTTGCATCCCAAATCGTCCGTTACACGGTGGTGCTTCATCCGACAACAGGGAGGCCGTGGACTTTCGAGTTTGGAGTGTCTACATGACAGAATGGTACTGGATATAGCCTGAAAACTCGTCAGGAGTTCGGATCCCCTTCTCTGCATGGTCCGTGACCATGAGAGAGCAGGAATTGGAGCATTTCTCTTCAGGGCAGCTGCACGAGCAGCTGATGAACTCGGTTTAGTTTTCGACACTGAATGAGGTGACCACAAACAACTCTGTCTGCGAGTTGAAACCCGTTCAGCAAAAAGCTAAAACGAAACCCGCAGAGATCACTTCACTTCTGCAGAAACACAAGGATAAGCCAATGCATGGGGTCTTCTTCAATAACATTGAAGACCTTGGCTTATCAAAGCGCCTCACTTTCGCTTTCCTCAGGTCGAGTGGGCCGAAGTCGGAAACTGAGGGGTTCATTATGGCTTGCCAGGATGGTGCCTTCAATACCATAGTCTACCGCAGTCGCGTGATGGGAATAGAGGTTTCTGACACAAGATGCAGGGCCTGCCGCGAGGCGCCCGAGACCCTAATTCACTTGCTATCAGCATGTCAAGCATATGCGGTCTCGGCCTATATCCATCAACATAACGCGGCTCTGAGAGTATTATATTACCATCTACGGCACTCTTACGGTATTGACGAGACACCGGTGTTGCCCTACGCTTGTTGTGGGGAACGAGAAGTGCCGAATTTATTGGAACTATTAGTTCACCACCCTCAGGCTCATACGAGCTAATAAGCCTGATGCAGTCCTTCTCGACCGCCAGAGCCAGACGATATTTGTCGTGGAATTTTCAGCTCCTGGCGAGACGAATATCGTCCGAAAAGAGGAGGAAAAACGGATGAAATATCGAGATTTTCTCTTCGAACTCCGCAGACTCTATCTAGACCACTCTGTCAAGATGGTTGTTCTGTGCTCAGGGCACATGATTCTCAGACCCAATGATCACTTACCCCACGGTGTGGGGAGTGGTCATTGGTTGATAATGCTAGCGCGCCCTCCCGAATGTATCGGGGCTTCAGGGGATAGGGTCTGACCAGCGCATAATTCGGTATTAAAAAATCATTTCCACATCCAAAAGAATACAGAAAATATTAGATTTGAAAGTTTACATATGGAAATGAAAGGTGAAGTTGTGTAAACACGACAGAAAATATTCTTAACCCTACTTAACCCTAACCTTATTTACAGTACTATTGATTGTTTGTATGAGTCACCAATTGAATATTGAGAATAAAGTTAACAGATGATGAAGACTGTGAAAATAATAGAAATGTCAATAGAAATTCGCATTGGGCTGCTATTCATATATTTTTTTTGTTATTGTATTTATACTATTATTATTTTATATACTTATCTCAACATCAAGCAAGCGAGCACGTTTTGCATACAAATGGATAGGTTTTCGGAATGACTGTCGATTTCAATAATTAGTACTCCAGATCAATTATGATATTCTGACTCATAAATAAAAAGCGACAGCAACAACGATTGAATCGATGTTGAAATTTTGACTAAAATTGAGGGGTGTGTATCAGACAAAATGATTTAATGTGAACCGTTATTTTCAGACAAACGTAAAATCTATTTATATACTAGTGAACTGGATCATTCTTCATGCCTCTCCCAGATATCATTTTGGCTACTGACCAGTTTTTCGTTTATAGCATTTTCTCAGGAAACAGATCAATATTTAACACACCCTTTCTAGGTCGATAGTAAAACACTTAATGAAATGAAAAAAGCATGTTCCAGACTGAATGTCAGAGAAATAAAAAAATAATATTTGGGGTGTGTTTGAGTTGAATGCTATCGAAACTGACATCGAAGGGTATAAAAATTCATAATTTTACTGATCCACCAATTTTATTGTAATTCATTGGATAAGGTGATACTCAATTCAATCCTGAAAAACTGTTGTTATAGAATGTTCAGGTATTTAGGGTGGACGAACCAGTAAATGACCGATCCTGAATGATAGATGATATTATAAGATAACATTTTCGTTATTATCATCTCCAATTCTTAAATTATTCACCACTTTTTTATGACAACAGTGAAACTCCGTTCCGCTCTTTTAAATAGTATTAGAAATAGTTCGTGTACCGGGTTCTGTATTTTTTTGGAGCACACTGTGCCTTTATGATGAATCGTGAATTGACTGTGGGAATAATTAAATTGAAATTCTCCTGTGTAATAATGCCAATATATAAACATAATCAATATCCCACATAACACGTTTTTGACAATTAGCCTGTCGTTCAATATGTAAAATTGTTTAACTTTATATCACAAAAACACAAGAAAATAAAGTGCTCTTCTTTAATTTACCCTCTTTAATTTTTTGAACAGGTCAACTCAAAAAATTGAAATTTGGGACAATGAAATTAATGCATGACTACTTTATTTTGAAGTGAAATTGACGGATGAAACTTTCAAAATGGCGACTGGGCGCCATCTGGGAAAAAAACATTAAATGGAAAGGAGGGTTTTGTGACATATCTTTTTGGAGCTCTTGACAAATGCTTCACAACCCTAGAATAAAATGTCGATATCTTCAACTACTATAAAATGGCGGAACTTTTAATAATTGACATTTAACTAACATAATATGAGGAAAAAAGCTTGAGGTCAGTTCAGAAGATGCCCGAAATGGTTGCCTTGAACTTGCCATATGAACAACCTATTCGATATTTCACGCCGAACATTTTCGAACAGTCTCTGCCGTATAGCCAATATTGAAGCAGGTTCAGTTTCGTACACCTTTTGCTTCAAATAATCCCATTAAAAAGTACAAAAGTATCAAATCTGGCGAGCGTGCTGGCCATTCTCTAGGGCCTCGACGGTTAATCCAACGACCGGGAAAAGTAGTATCCAAATAGTTTCTTACTTGTCTGGAGTAACGTGGTGGTGCTCCATCTTGTTGGAAACCAATATCAAAATCTAATTCATTAGGATTTGCTTCGACGATTTCAGTAATGAGAGGGTCAAAAATAGTTTGCAGCATATTCAAATAGAGTTCCCCTGTTGAATTTTGAACAATAAATAGAGGTCTCACAATATGGTTTCCCAATATTCCTGCCCGGAAAACGTGAGGGTTGGTGTTACTTCAATAACGGCAACATTGCCGTTTAAAAAATGTACATTCGTCACTAAAATAAATATTGTGGAGATAGGTAGGATGCCATGCAATGGTTTCCGTCATGATTTCTCAGAATTCAGTGCTTCGATCAGGGTCATCTTCAGTTACCTATTCTTCTTCAAAATTCTTCACACAGTACAGGCACCTCATAAATATTCGCGACGGAATAAGTAGACTATTCAGGATTTACTACCATCTCACCAATTATAACTTCCTGTTCTTCCGGAATGGACGGATGACCTAGGGGCTTTTTTTATGTACACTACCAGTAGTTGTGAATTTGGATACACATTTCCTCAAATATTTTCTACAGATGGAACGATTCGGTAAACGTTCATTGAAAATCCTTTCGGTCTCGTGAAAGTTACGCGTCGCACCTTAAATAAAAAACGCTTCAATTTTGTCTTCCAATGGACTAGAATTGACAAATTTTAGAGATTGTTGACGTGGTACCTTTCTACTAGTAAAACCGAAAACTAAATGGGAATATGCTTTGTGAACAATGATGTTCATTGTCGTACTGACATTTTTGTCGTTTTTATAAACAAAAAATATCTTAAAAAACCCTATCAGGTTGTTGGAATTGCCATATGGCAGATAAAAAGGAATATTTCCAGAAATATCGATAATAATGTGTTTGGAATTGGCCGCGGTGGTAGTGCGCCCGACTCACGATCGGAAGACCGTGGGTTCGATTCTTGCCTCGACCAGATATTTTTCTCGAGAGTTTATCTGGTTGAAGCTGGGATGATTCTGCAACCGTGTTAGGAATAACACGTTAAAAGGTAAGACCTCATTAGTCCTTAGATCGCATAAGTTTCTCAACTGAGAGTTGTCGTTCGTAGGGGGGGTGACAGCTGATTAGTGGAAAACAGATTTAAAGAGATTTTGTAGTACGTGAGGATATTGATTTCATATTCTACGGTTGTGAAGTATTCGTCAGGAGCTTCAAAATAAAGTATTCATGCATTAATTTCATTATGCCGAATTCCAATTTTTTGACTTGACCCGTTCAAAAAATAAAAGGGGAGGGACATTAAAGAAATGCACTGTAAATCTATTCAAACACGACTTCTAATTATTTAAAAAAAAACAAAATTTTTCTCGCCATTGCCTATTATTTTTCCAAACTCTTATTCAACTTGCAATGTTTGTATATATATATATATATATATATATATATATATATATATATATATATATATATATATATATATATATATATGTATGTTACTTCGGGTTGAATTTTGCAACTGAATGTTGAAGTTATCCTCAACATTGGATTTGAATCGCTGAAAAAAACAATAGAAATTTTATATTTGAATTGATCCTAACTTCAACTAATCCTCCTGGGTAGCATTATCAAAGTATGTGCAAAAATAATAACATAATTATGGGATGCATCTATAGTAATTAGGTACTAATTATCGCCTGAATATCAAGGCAAAAACACGTACGTGAATGATGAAGGTGACTCATTTTACTAATTTCAAGGTTGCTGCTGTATCGATTAGTGAAATATGCGCATTCCTGTGGTAATTATCAATTGCTGATACACTTGTACTCTGTGCAATGTGCACAAATTGTAAATGAAAAATAAAGTTGTTGTAACTGTCATACAAAAAGTTCACTTTATGTTGCATTGGCAAATTTCGGCGTCTGTTTCTCCCTACATCAAGTTATCTCGTCATCTATAGATGACGTCATAGTGCCGTTATACTGAATTTTGAGAAAATCGTTGAAAAGAGAATTTCATATCGGGTCGAATGGTCGACAAAAACTTACAGGGTTCCATTTGAAATTTTTGACTTCTATATATTTTTAAGTTTTTTATCAATTTTTATTTCGATCATCAATATCTTTATTTCGAGTTTCAAATTTTTGAACTCATAAACAATTTAATGGCACCGTTGTTACCCGATATATAAAGCATTCACTTGAGTACAATTTTTGAAATAAAAAAATTCAGTTCTGAAATCCAAATTTCAGGCTCAACACTCAAATTACTGTAAGACTCTGTGAACACTGCCTAGCCTTCAAATGTTTTGTTGTTTTAATGCAACGAGGTAAATAATCCAAATAATATTTGAAGTCGGAACATTAAAGATTTTTTGTGTTACTGATTTTCTAGCACACTTTATCATTTATTACGTTGTAATCGGTCTTTTTTTTTAATGTATCTCGCTTTGGTTAGGAACTTGTTTTCCAATGGTTATAAAAAAAATGTTACGTTTTTATTATATGTGTGGGATGCTAGATAATCGTTAAATGTTTCCCGTCTCGATCATTTCAGAGTGATTGAAGGTGAGATTACAAAATAACAGAGTAAAATAAATTACTTTTTATCTTTTTCGTTCAAATTTCCAAGGATAGACCTCCTGTAGAACTAATTTATTGTCACTTTCTATATTCCGATCCCCTACACAGTTCTTATTTTTGTGTCGAAAAGTACTGAAAATGATACCTTCTCATACACATTTTGTTTGGATTGTATATCTTACCCCGTTCAAAAGTTGAGAAGGGGGTACTATTCATGTCCGCATTGTATATGAAGTGAGCATACTTTTTTTCCTGTAAGATTGGCTGTTTTTGATGTGATACACTCTATACTTGTGAATAAATGCTAAAGACATCCACGAATTTAAAAAATAACAGTTTGAAGAATGATGAGCAATTATTACCAGACTTCACATATGGCCCAACCTGCAAAATCACAAATAATTGTTCAGATCTTTAATTTATGGTTAACTTGATATTGTCAGTCATTCAATGTGCTTTCTAGGCCTCTGTGAGTGAAATTCTGTAATTTCCCGGATCTTTTTATTATTTCTTAGTCACGAATGTCATAGATCTGTGTTTTTGACAAAATATTTTACACTAACAGATCACACTAGTGACTTTCTATTCATCTTACATCGTCTAAATACTAAAGTCCTAGAAGAAGAAAGTAATACAAATCATGAAATTATGAAACAACAAAAATTAATTGGCACTCCGGGGCGACTTCATTGATTCCAGTGGCGCATTTGCTTTTTCAGCTGCAGGAAAACCCGGAAAAACCTGCAGCACCACATCATCTGAAGATCTTGATCGGCCAATGTCCTCTCTTTCATAAAACAAAATGTAAGGTGTCTCCAGAGGCTCCAATATATTCAAGATATCGTAAGGACACTTAGTGACACGACTATCGTTAAACTTAAACCAGTCCGTTTCTTCTCTGTCGAATGCGTAATAATGACCAGATTCAACGCCACAACCACAGTGAACATGATGCATGATGTTTATAATAGTGTTCTGCTAGATTGAATAGTTCATCTATTTGGAACCTTCGTAAGAGTTTGGTACTTCCGTCAGAAGTTGAGTCATGTTTGAAGATCAACAGTGTTATTATTAGGTTGACTGGTACCTCAGATATACTACTTTTCTTATAATAGTCAGTTAGTTTGGCGCATGTTTGGCAATACAGTTGATCATCACCCGTTAAAAGTTTCATTACCATTTTATTCAACAATAAGCTTTGCAAGGACTGGTTATCAGTCATATTAGGAAACGCTATTTGAAATTCCAGAAAATCACATACGTTCCTACTACCTTTTGAACATTTACTCCAAAGTAAACAAATGAGGATTTTTCCAGCAAAAGATCTACGAACAAAAGATGAGACAGACTACAGGGAATCATTCAATCCAAAGCGGTCAGGAGTATTGATTCTGCCATTTTTTGCTCACGAACAAGTATTCAACAAGGACCCCAAGAAGTCGGAGCAATCCTCTAGTTGTCTTAACGAGTATCTAGCAGACTTCAAAGACTCCAGGAAATCGGTGAGTGGAAAAGATAATACATTCTTACGAAACTGCAACTGCATGAACAATTGTTTGAGTTTGGTGAATAAGTAGAAAACATTCTCGTTCTCGTTCATCGTTAAAACCTCGTTTTTGAAATTCTTCGTCATGAAATAAACTTTTAAAATGCTATTCATGTATTAAGTGTTTCCAAAATTATTCAATCCAATTTTCTTCTCAAGATTATCAGGACAACTGTCTACTGATTCGTAAGAAAGAACATATTTCATGTACTAAACGTAGAACCGAAGCCGTAGTGATAATAGTTTGAACTTGATAGGACAAGAATGTAATGTCAGTCACAAAACATCATGCATTTTTGATGTCTGAAGAAAAAAACTAATTCTTGATGAAACAAATCGAGCAAATAAAGTAGATATTACAAATTTCGTTATTGTTCATGGAAAACACTCTTTCTATCAACATTTACATTTTGAAGTGAAGCCCTGAAGGAGAAACTGTTTGCGGTAAGAATAAATTATCGTAAACAATAAGTGACACCATAAAGTAATTAGGAATTGTAATTTCAATTTGTATGGATTATTGCACAGTTCATCTGTAAACTGCAAGGCTGTCGCTGCTCTTGCGTATTATCTGATTTAGAACTTTATTTTTCCAAGGTGAACTGGAATACATATTTGACTATATGGGTAATATTTCGAAGTAGGTTTATTTGTACGAGGATTTAATGACATTAAATCACGAGTCATTGTAACAACGAGCCTTCAATACCATGAATACTGTGATGGTTATTCCACACATTCCAAAAAACAACAAACATTATTTCACATTTTGAGGAATTGAACAGTTTGCATCGTCATCAATTAGACAAGCGAATAATATATATTCATTTTATATAAATACAAATAACTTTCCATAAAATATTTGATAGAATTGACCGATTCTTGATGAAAATCCATAACTACAAGTAGAAATTCAATGTGAGATTTCCATTGGAAAGTTTACGACTCCGCAACACGTGTTTTTTTATACAATAGCTTTCTCGAGTGTTTTCATACAGCTTCAGAGAGCTGTTGCCATTTTGTTAATTTTCCAGTGAAAATCTCACTATAATGTATTACTTGAAATATCTATAAAATAACTCTTGAGCACTAAATCACAAATTCTGAATGTCTAAGTGTATAAGAATTATAAAAGTATTTTAATTTGTATTAGGTTGGTATTATTAGAATGAGTCATTCATTATTTATTCATCAAGTACCCATTTGTGATTCAATCACTCGCATTTCAAGCGTGACCAAACTATTTCAATGGCTAAATAGAAATTGTTTGAAGCTTTTGGATAGCAGACTACAACAGACTTCAAACAGAAACTGAAAAAATCTCAAGGTGGATTCATGCACCTCGTTTCAAGTTCTAAGTCTCAAAAAATAGTCAGCAGTATAAATTTCCAATGGCAATAGTCATGCAAGAGCTTAGATATAATCTTATATATACTTAGAGGCAAGTCCCGATTATCCGACAGATAATCATACTATTTTGGCGACTCATGACTTACGCTATAGACCCAAAGACGGGTTGAAGTCTAGGCACACTGCGGCAGGACAGCCTGGAACGGGAGTATGACATGAAGTTTATTTTCTCTTTCAATAATTTCTTGTGAAAAAAACCTAGAAGCTCTGTATTTTAAAAATGACTCTAGCAAAACATCAAGTGTCCCGTGGGTTGGCCTACCTATCGGGCGCGTCCCCAGGTGGCGGATAGGGGAACGGCTAGGGGACTGGGGGCCCTGTCCGGGAAGCCAATATGTGGTCTTACGGACAGGATCGACAGACTCCTGGTCAGTGGCAGAAATATATAGGGTGAGGGGAACTAAAACCCCCCAAAAGCCTTTGCAAAACATGCCACCGTGGACCAGCCTACCCAAGCTAAGGTGTAAGGAATTGAGCCTACAGCTGAATGGTTGCAGGGCGATATGCGGTTACAAACGATCCCCTTGGGGAAGCGGGTGAAACCTCATTGTAATGAGCCATCCTCTGGTAATGTGAGGCTCTGTCAGAGGTGACCAACTCTTTTCTTGTTACTCGTGGGAACACACATATATGAAACGAAGAAAACAGACACAACAAAAACCAATCCCGAGCCTGAACAGAACGGCTCACCTCAATCTATGGCAGTAGCAGTAGCTGGGGATGAACAGAAATGTCCACCCCAATCTACCGCTCGGAATGAGGCTGGACATGGCAGATCACCTCGTGATATAATACAAAGGCCAAGGCGTAGGCGCATTTGCGGTGCCGAGGCCAAAAGGAGAAAGGGAGCGAAAGAGGCAGGAGTGGCAATAACTATAAGTGCACCCTCCTCCTTCCACACTCCACCTCAAACAACAAGGGCACTTCTTGCGGCGGGTGCCAATATCACCGCCTTGAATAAAGGCAACGAACCGGCTGCCCCTGTAGGAAAGCGCCCTCACTTGACACCTCCACCAACGAGACTAATGCCGCTGCACCTTCCAAAACCTTCGCGGAGGCCGCCGTGAGATACCTCAAGGTTGCCAAAGAGAGTGTGTGTTAGGCGAGACTTGACCTACACCAGCCGATATGAAGGAGATGTTTCCCAGTGACCTGTCCATCTTCCTGAAAAGGACAGGATGGACAATGACCTAGGAGGACAACTTCTCGGGAGGACGTACAATGTTATGAATGTACAAGTGCTATGAGTATTCACTCACCCTCCCTACTATATACTAATTTTAAGTTTTTGAAATATGCAGGAATACACAGGGTGTCTCATTTAAAAAATCCAACAATAATTCTCGATATCTCATTTGAACAAATACGTTTCTTACACCATTGAATTCCACGTAAAAAAGTGCTCCGGAAATGTTTTCATAGGAATAAGATATTTTTGATGTGAAAAAAGTTACAGCAACTTTTCTAAAATGCACATTTTCACTCAGAAACGATGATTTCAGATCTTTAAAAAACCCTGAATTTTTCCACAATAATGAATCCTAACTGAGTAAATAAGACTTATTTACTGTCGTTCATGGGAAACAGAGTGAACGTAGTAAATAAATTATAGTGAGCATAAAATCATGCATTGTTTGTAAGAAATGAAGTTTAATAATTACTAGTCACTCGAAATAAAATTGAACTCTGGTATTTCCAGAATCCTCAGATGAAATAACACGAAAAAAATATTCGATTCATAAATCTTATTATACTACATGAGTATTTGTGTCCAATTAACTGTAATGTCACCACGTGTATATAAAACGTATCAAGCGGTAGAGATCCGGTCTGCTGTAATTCATAAATGTAACAAATCGTAAGTACAAGTATGTTTGTTGGCAATGATATTTGAATTATGGAATTTCATTTATTTTCTTGAACTCCCCAATTATATTAGGTTGTTTCAAAAGTTTAGTCCATTTTTATGAATCTATTTTGAACTTTAATATCTTAATGAATACTTATTTAATCACGATCGGAAGACCATGGGTTCGATTCCCGCCTCGACCAGATATTTTCCTCGAGAGAATTTATCTGGTTGAAGCTGGGATGATTCTGCAACCGTGTTAGGAATCACACGTTAAAAGGTGAGACCTCGTTAGTCCTTAGCTCGCACAAGTTACTCAACTTCTGAGAGTTGTCGTTCGTATGGGGGCGACAGCTGATTAACGGAAAAACAGATTTTAAAACAGATTTTTAATTAAATCAAAATGAGCGCCATTTGAATCAGTGCACTTTTGCCAACGCAACACAAGTCGATTAATTCCGTCAGCATGATAATTTTGTGCCATGCCCTGATTGGCGAAGATTCTAGCGGTGAGAAAGTTAAGTAAGTGCTTGAAGAGATGGTAGTCGGTTGGCGATGGGTCTGGGGTGTATGGTGGGTGAGGCAGAAGTGAGACTCTTAATTCGTTTAATTTTCGGACGGAGATTTGTGAAACGTGCGGGCGAGCGTTATCGTGAAGCAGGATCGGACCGCTTCTGTTGACTCTGCTGTGATGTTTTGGCCCGATCCCTTTTGGTGGGTTTTCGCTTTTGAGAAGTGCCAGGGTATCCGGCCACTGAGCTGAACGTCTCCTGTTGTCGTAGATGATCCACTCTTCGTCACATGTGACGATCAGATCCAATAGCCAGTACATGGTATAGGGTTTTTCAGTAAGCGCTTCCTATTTCAACATTTAAATAAAACAAAGTATGTGTGAGATATCATCAAAATTTTTCATTAGTTTGAAAGACCTATTGATGCCATTGTGTGTGACATGTAACATCGTCCAGCTCTTGGCTCCTACCGAGCAACGTCTAAATTGGTAGCTAATTGCCAAAAACAACTCTCCTCGATAGGAAGATCCAACAGATCGTATCTGGTCTGGATTCCTGGCCATACTGGTCTGGAAGGCAATGAGGATGCTGACTCCCTTGCAAAGGAGGGTGCTGCAAGCAGCTTCATCGGACCAGAACCTGTCATTGGCATCGCTTTAGGCTTTGCCAAACAAACATTGAACACCTGGATGGCAAAAAGATTTATGGACTTCTGGCAGAATCTTCCAAGATTGCCTCACTCACAATTAGGTTTTTAGGGTTCGGCAGAGCCGTACTCTCACCATATGACCTGATAAATCATTCACCATTTAAACTAATCGGCTTCGTTGAAAACGTGGGTTTATTTTTTCGAATGTGAATAAGTGTGAGCCACAATGAACCCTTGCGGGTTACGGTGGAGGGTAGAATAGAGCCAGTCACTTTGGACCTAACCTAACCCAACCTAACATCGTTCAGATGTCCGCCACAGTTTCTATGGATGGAAATTGACCTGTGACATGGGTTATGTTAGCTTTGGGCACCGCTGTAGTTTGTGGTTTATTCGCATACACCTGTGACTCAGGAAAACTCCACAAGAAAAAGTCTAACAGGGTCAAATTGCACGATTTCGGTGGCCATGTGAGATGACCATGCCCTCATATCACTCGTGCAGAATATCCAATGTGGCATGAGCTATATGGCACGTAGCGCCGTTCTATTGAAACCACATGTTGGTGTTCAGATCATCCAATTCAGGCCAAAAAAAGTTGGTAATCATTGACTTATAGTGCTCGCCGTTGAAAGTGATGGCCTTGCCAACGTCGTTCTTAAAGAAATATAGACCGATGATGCCGTAACCCCAAATATACACCAAACAAACACGGAATCACACGTTGAAAGGTAAGACCTCGTTAGTCCTTAGCTCGCACAAGTTTCTCAACTTCTGAGAGTTGTCGTTCGTATGGGGGCGACAGCTGATTAATGGAAAAACAGATTTAAAAAAAAACAGAACAGTGATATTGTCGAAATGCTTTGGACGCTTTTGCATCTCATATGGATTGGTATCGTCCCACATTCGTCAATTGTTTTTGTTTACGTAACCATTAATCCAGAAATGGGATGAAAATTAGGGTCAGTTGACAACTGCTTCGAAGCCTGTTCAACGAACACACGTCGTTTCGTCTGTGGTCGTTTACCTTCAGTTTCTGGGACAGTTTTCTACGGTTGCAGGCCCAAGTCACGAAGCAAAATTCGCCAGGTAGTGCTCTGCGAAAGGCCAAATCCTTGTGAGCGACGCGATATTCTCTGAGACGGCGGCAATGTTTTCGGAAGATCTTGCGTTTTGTCGACGTATGTGTGTTGGTCGTTCGTTTACTGAACCAGTGGACTCAAAGTCATTCACAACATTGCGAATAGTCCTCTCGGTAGGACGACTATGGCGAACGTATGGGCGTAGCGCGCGGTAAGTTGACCGAACAGATCACCAATTTTGATAAAAACAAATTTATTATTTGCACATGTTCTTGAATGCTATATCCTTCCAGGTCTCAACTATTTTGTTCGGAAGTTCCTGTTAGAAGACCCTGTAAACGGCTTGAAATCGAAGTCAAATATACAGGGTGTTCATTAAACATGCGGCAAAAATTTAAAGGACTCTTCCTTGGACAATTACAATTATATTTTGTCTTTTGGTGATTTTTGATAGGGCGCTTTGTTTCGAAGATACGGAGCGAAAAAGAATTTCGACAATAATTGCAATTCATTATCAAAAATTACATGTATTTTTTTTAATCTACAAGAACTGTTGAAAATGACTACCCCCCGCTTGGATGTAAGAATCCAATCTTCTCCCCATCGACTCTCGATTTCTTTCAAAAACACCAGGATCACTTACATACTATTCAAATTGAATGTCTGCAGCCATTTGTAGTAATCGGAATGTTGTTGATAGGCACCAATGGAATCGTTAGATTTTTTATTACTTGGTAGATCCAGTATTATACTACTTTCATTTCGGCTACGTTGATAATTTTAAAATTACCAAAATTGTTATTGTCTAAATTCCTTTTCGCCCCGTATCTTCGAAACAAAGCGCCCTATCAAAAATCATCAAAGGACAAAATATCCTTAGAATTGTCCAAGAAATAGACCCTTGATTTTTTGCCGCATGTTTCAAAAACATTCTGTAGAAATGTGGCTTGACTTTTGATATCTCTATCATCAGAAAATCTGTAACTGTTTGTTTTCATTTGATTGCTAGTTGTGAAAGACTTGATTTGAACAGAGGATCATGAAAAAAACGATGAAATTAAAAGTAAAGAGCAAGGCTTATAATTTACCATTTAATCACATTGAAAATGGTACATCAAAAGCAAAATCGCCTTTCACATCTTAGAGAGCCCGTACACGAGCCACATTTTGCGATCGAATCGACCACACAATTGCAGTAGCGTTCCAGCGAACTCAAGCCGCCTATAGGTCCGGCCGTACACGGACCACATATTTGTAGTTGAGGCAACCACAACATTGTGGCCACGTTGACTGCACTTCGCGGTTGGCCCAACAACATTTTTGTGGTCGACTTTCGGTCATATAAACCGCACTTGCAGTTGAGGCAACTGATACCAAAAATTGAATGCTGTGAAACCAATATGTACGCGGTTGGGTACGACTGCAAGTTTGTGGTTCGTGTACGGCGGATGCCGCGATGACATTTTGGCGGAGATCAGTAGCAAGTTGACTGCAGAAACACGCCTTGACTTTTGTGAACGCCCGTGTACGTGTAGTACAGTATTTCTTATGGGCGGCTTGAGTTCGCTGGAACGCTACTGCAATTGTGTGGTCGATCCGACCGCAAAATGTGGCTCGTGTACGGGCGCTCTAAGAAATACTGTACTACACGTACACGGGCGTTCACAAAAGTCAAAACGGGCGTCTGCAGTCAACTTGCTACTGATTTCCGCCGAGATATCATCGCGGCATCCGCCTAACACTAACCACAAACTTGCAGTCGTACCCAACCGCGTATACCGTCGTGTACTTTTTCTCATATTGGTCTCACCGTTCACTTTTTGATTTCAAAATTCTAATTAATTTATCGAAAGAACTGATGGACATTCTGAAGTAATTAAAAAAATGTTTTTCGTCTTGCCGGAGTTTACCGGTTGTTGCTTGTATGTTATTTCATTGTAATTTCAGTTTTTTGCTCAATAAAGTTGTCATTTTTTCAGCTAATCTTTTTAATATCTTTACAGATTTTTTCAGGGATTTCAAATAAATTTATATCCTATTAGACAATGGAAGTCCGAACTGATGAAATACACCACGAAACATTGTCAACCACCTTCAAACAAAATATTAAAATGTCCTTCCTGTTGTCGCGCAACCAGAAGTGGATGTACCCAAAACGGTCGTACTTTCCTACGTCTTCTCCTTCTCCTCAAAATAAGAAGTAGTAATGCTTCTTCTTCGAAATCCATTTTGAAACTGTCACTAAACTCTGATACCACAAAATAAAGACGTCAGTTGCCTCAAATGCAAGTGCGGTATGTATGACCGCAAGTCGACCACAAAAATATGGTTGGGTCAACCGCGAAGTGCAATCAACGTGGCCACAATATTGTGGTTGCCTCAACCACAAATATGTGGTCCGTGTACGGCCGGACTTACACACAAATGCATTTAATAAATTCAATTTTTTCACAATGCAAAAGTAGGCTGTTTACTAATGGAAATCCTCGATGAATCGTGTCAACAGGTGTCGAGCACCGTCACTGCCTGAAATCAAAAACAACCATAGCTGAAACATCTTCTGTTGGGTAGAAAGCGGTGAGAAAATCACGAACGTAGCGAAAATCTAAAGGATAATGAACCGTTCGACTGTTGACCGATTTGAAATGCCCAATTCATTTCACATAACACTTTCCTTCAAGAATGAAAGTGACAAATCCTATAGAATATTTTACCACATTGCGAATGTGGATATGATGATAGACTGTAGTTGGATTTGAATGACATTATGAAAGCATTAATCATGATGATAGGCAAAAAAGAATGAGATCGTAGAGCGTGACTCAAACGAACGGTTCGCAGAAAAAGTAGATTGCACACAAAAAAAATGTACTTAACGATTTTAGCCAAAGGATATATTTCGATTATGAAACTATTATTCGCAACTCATTGTGGGATATAATTTTTTATCTGTCATGAAAATACTAGGTCAAACAGACTTGTTGCTTCAGAGTCAAAAAGTAATATTTAAAGTCATTAATATACTTCATCTGTCAAGTTATGATAAAAACAACTTTTTCTGTCTTTGGGGAGATTGCAAAAACTGTCTCCCATCTCAATAAAGTAATCTATTAAGAATTAACTACTTGCAGACTATTTCGTCTTCGATCAACTTTGCTACATAATTGGATCAATTACTCGTTTCTCGCCAACCAAGAAGGTAATGAATGATTAAGCTAGATATTATTGAATAATTGACGTTACAATACCTTCTACACATGCGTAAATCTTATGACAATGTTGAATACCTACCATCATTGGAGTACTACAACAAATCATTCAACATCTTATGGAATATTTCAACTGCGAATAAAATAATTTCCTTTTCATTAGATTGTTTCAAAACTTTTTCCGTTTTAATGTCATGTGTTTTTATAGCTCTATATCTCAATGAATATTAATTCTACTGTGTCATGGAATATACTGATCGATAGAAAATTTTGTTCCAAATTTTTATCTTTTGCCTGTTCTCAGCTTATGACTATATGACCGATTTATGGTCAATTTTTCTGTAAGCACTCAAACTGAGCCAAAGCGCTGCCAAAACATTCCGAAAAATCAACCAGACATTTGGTATTAATGAACCTACTGTTCGATGTTGGTTGGCGAATTTTAGTTCCGGAGATATTAGCCTCAAACATGAGCCCCGAAGTGGTCCAGGACGGGATTTGAGGATCCTGGTGGAGATTGACCCATCACAAATGGTTCGTGGGATGGCGGAAAAACTGGGCGTCAGCTCCCATGCGGTCTTTGATGATTTATAACGTATTGGTAAAGGTAAAAAAATTCGAAAAGTGGGTGCCATGCGATTTGAACGATCGACAGAAATTGTCACATTTCGAGATCTGGTTTTCTTTGCTTTCGCGCAACCAAAACAATACTTTTTTGGGTCGGATCGTCACTTGTGATAAAAAGTAGATCCTCTACAACATTAGGAGACGTTCATGACAGTGGTTGGACATCTGGCGAAAACTCACCAAAAAATACCATGGTTACTGTATTGTGGTCAGCTACTGGTGTGTGTGATTCACTATAACTTTGTACAGCCTGGCCAAACCGTCACTAGATAGGCTGCGAAGATCATTTTAAAGCAAATACTATTCGAAATGAGTCAGGTCGCTTCGTAGTGTGTCTACCTTTCAAAAGGCCCACAAACAAATTGGGTGATTCCCTCAAAACCGCATTAGAACGAAAATTAAATAAAAATGAAAATCGGAAGATTCCGTACG
Source organism: Leptinotarsa decemlineata (assembly GCF_025532065.1). Taxonomy (NCBI): domain Eukaryota; kingdom Metazoa; phylum Arthropoda; class Insecta; order Coleoptera; family Chrysomelidae; genus Leptinotarsa; species Leptinotarsa decemlineata. The sequence continues at coordinate 3,057,904 of NW_027412587.1, forward strand.
TCAATTATATGGAGGAATATCTCGGGCTCGGCCATATGTTAGGATTAAACTAAATTTCTAACGATGGGTTTTATCTTCCTCATCATTGTGTAGTTATAGAGAATAGTACTACTTCCAAAATACGCGTTGTATTTGATGGATCTTCGAAGTCGACGTCTGGTTTTTTCTCAACAATATTTCAGCTGCAGGACCTTCATCCTGAGATTTCGTATTCACAATGTAGTACTTGCTGATGACATTGAAAAATTGTATAGACAAGTTCTTGTTAAAAAATGAGAAAAGTTTTTTCAGAATCCTGACCAGCTTATGAGCTAAATACAGCTACTTACTGTACAACTTCTGCTAGTTTTTTATGCATACAAAGCATAACATGAAGTCGCATTCAATGTTGAACATGATAATCTAAAAATAAGTTCCATTAACCTACGATATTTTTATGTAGATGATCTACTTTCTGACGGTAGTACCTTAGAAGAGGTTTCGTACATAAAAACTCAAACAGTACAAATACTTTCAAAATATGATTTTTTGTTCAGAAAATGGGTTTCCAATATTCCTGCGATCGTATCCGAGGAACAATACGAGATCGACGGCGTCGATCACCGGTAGGCAGGTGTGCCAGGTCCTGTTCCCACATGTGGTTCACTATTGGAATTTGGACGGCCGGTATAAAATCGGCCGTCCATAATCGGTGTGTGTGCAATTAGCCTTAGAGTTCTTGAATATACAGGGTGAAACTAAATAAGTGTAAAACATTTAAGGAGGTGATTTCTCATCGAAAAAAGGATAGGATCTTTCATTCATATAAAGAAATTTCATTGGAGCATCCCTTGTTAAGATACAGCCCCTTAAAGGGGGTACATAAAATTTATATACCAATTTAAATTTGTATAACACTAAAAAAGTTACAATACTGAAATTAACCTGACATTTTGTACTACCAAAAAGACACTTGGTGTCTTTTTGGTAGTCATAAATTTACTTGGTTTGCCCCATGGTTGTAAGAGGTGGAAAACGCAACCCTTAAAATTTATTTCCAATGTAACTTTTCGTCTTATTATTTGTTTACCATTTAAAAATTTATTTCCGATAGCCTTTTTCATTCTAAACAAAAAATGCCTCTTGGGTTTCTTGCCCAAAATGAACTAGTTTACAGCAAAAAATTATTTTAGGAACAACTACAGAGATACATCGTCATAAATGCGAAAATACGAAACTAATCTATCTAGTAGGTCGCTATTAGCGATAGTGACAATTAAATTGGTATGACGCTGTCAGTTTGTGAATTTTCGGAAATTGAAATAATACTAATTGTGTGTTGTTGTTCTGTTCTTAATTTGTTACTTTAATAACTCACTTGTTATTGAAATGGCATACACAAATGAGGAAATGGCTGATATGCGTTACGTTTACGGTCTGTCGCAGGGGAATGGGTTAGAAGCTTCTAGAAGATAAGCCGAAATGTATTCTCATCGGCAGCATCCTTAACATAGAATATTTGCTCGACTTCATCAACGATTACGAGAATATGGTTCATTCGACAGAAGAACGCAGGATTGTGGTCGCCATCGAGAAGTACGAACACCACAGCTTGAGGAAGCAGTACTTAATTTGATTGAAGAAAAACCTACTACCAGTACTAGAAAAATTGCTTTCCAGCTAAATGTTGATCATATGACGCTTTTTCAAATTTTAAAGGAACAACTCTCATACCCTTACCATCTGCAACGAGTACTGGCACTGTTACCGCAAGACTTTCCGAACCGTCTTGAATTTTGCAATTGGATGGTGGAAATGATTAGATGAAATTGTGACTTTCTGAAGACGATAAAATTCACAGACAAATGTAGTTTTTCTCGGGACAAGATTATTAATTTTCATAATTACCTCATATGGGCTGAAGAAAACCTTCACGTTATTATCGAAACTAACCATCAAGAACAGTTTTCTCTTACCGTGTGTCTTGGAGTTATTGGGGATGGTTCAATTGGGCCTCATTTTCTACCTCCTCGATTAAATGGTGAGGCATACGTTGAATTTTTAAGAGAAGTGCATCCAGTACTGCTGGAGAAAGTTCCTTTGGGCGTCAGAAGGGATATGTTTTTTATGCATGATGGGGCTCCCGCCCATTTTAGTCAAGTAGCATGTCAGCATTTAACTGAAACATATGCAAATCAATGGATAGGTCGAAGAGGACCACAGAACTAGCTCGCTCGATCCCCGGATCTCAATTCTCTCGATTTCTCTATTTGGAGCCATTTACAGCATTTGGTTTATCGTACTCCTGTTCGCGATGTAGAAGACTTAAGAAACCGCATCATCGATGCGTGCAACGTAATCAGAGAGACTTCAGGAGCGAATACGTGGCTTAATGCGCCGAAGTCTAGACGCATGCGTAATGTCAGAAGGTAGACATATTGAACATTTACTATGATTTCTACATGTTGTGTGTTTTGTTATTAATAAATTAGTTTTGTTTATTACCCTTCAATCGTTTAATGCAGCTACTAACTACAAAATAAATCCAGTTCGCATTTATGGTTAGGTTTGCTGCGAACTGGTTTATTTTGGGCAAAAAACCCAGGAGACATTTTTTGTTAAGAATGAAACAGGCTATCGAAAATAAATTTTTAAATGGTAAACAAATAATAAGACAAAAAGTTACATTGGAAATAAATTTTAGGGGTTGCGTTTTCCACCCCTTACAACCATGGGGTAAACCAAATAAATCACTGGCTGAGTGTCTATTTGTTAGTAAAAAACGTCAGGTTAATTTCAATATTGTAACTTGTTTAGTGTTATACAAATTTAAATTTTTATACAAATTTTATGTATACCCTTTAAGGGACTGTATCTTAACAAGGGATGCTCCAATGAAGTTTCTTTATATGAAAGATCCTATCTTTTTTTCGATGAGGAATCACCTCCCTTAATGTTTTACACTTATTCAGTTACACCCTGTATACCTAATGAAAAAAGTCCAATTGATCGAGCTCTATAGTGATTGAAGTAAAGTGTTTATCTTCACATAAGTGAAGTATTTATCTTCATCAATATTTGATGAACATTTATGCAGGTCGTATAATATCAAATAAACTCAATTTGGGATTCGAATGAAAATATTTTTTCAAATCGAATGGTTCATTGCCTTGATGGTCCAATTTTCAATGTTGAACTTTTCATGTAACATAATACCAGGGTTTCACCTTCATCAAAACTAATTACTTCCGTTTATTTGCCCAGTCAAATTTGTGGGAACAGTAAATGTGTAAATAATAGTTATGAAAAATATCAAACAGCCCTTCCAAAAATTTCAAAACAAAATTGGTAGGGGCAAAACATCGAAATGGTTCTGACAGTTGAAGGTCACTTTAAAATGTTGTGATTTCCTCACTCTATTCACACAACTTATATCAACCAATGCCATTTTTTATAAATTATTTGCTGAGATAGCTCATCTGGGGCACACATTGCCTTCAGTTATCTATGAAAAGGGCTCAAAGACGACGCAACGGATTGGTTGTATAATAATTAATCAGTATTGTTCACCATGACACCAATAGTTTTGGAAAAAAGTAATGATAGCTGATAATGAAGTCAAAACGAAAAATCTATGGGGTAAGAAATGGTTACTGCAAAAACATATTTGGTTACATACATACCATAGATTTTAAGAATTTTCTACAAAATTGACTATTTCGTTAAGGTATTCGGCTACTGAAAATTCATTCGAAAACCTTGATGACGTATACGACTATCCTATGACAGATTTTTGAAAATGGTATACTTTTGTAAAACTCAACCGGGTCGTACAACTCGTTGAACTACAACACCAGGCACGTAGCAATTATCTTGAAATGATTGGACCAACCAAGATAGTACAACAAATTTTATTGTCTATGGTCAGTTCTACTCTCGATACGAGATTTATGAACTGAAATATTTACAGATTCTTAATTGACTTGGAAAAAATACTCAATTTTGATAATAAACATGGTTTTCGCATCTATCACGCATCGATTATTTTCCACACTTCTGTTTTTTGGAAGTATAGGTTTTACTGTTATTTTTTACATGCTAGTTAATATTACCTTACCTTCAATAATAATAATAATAATAATAATATTTATTCGTTCATAACGATCATAACATGATGACATAGAACAAGTCAATAATAGAAATAAAAAATAAATATGATAGATAAAATAAAATAAAATAAAATGAAATCTAAATATATAGATAGAAAATCCCGTTGATTCGACAATTATATGCTGGTGGACGTCATACGTTCTTAATTTGTCAAATAAAATGATAACATTTTGGAGTCACTCCCCTGATAGATTGTTCATGATATCAGTTGTCATCAGTCAGTTATTTTTACCTGTGACAGTAAAAAACAAAAGACTATGAATGACTGACAAGCATATCATATTGAATTTAAGATACTAATTGACGTCGATCAATTACTGTTGCTAACTCCAAATGTAAAAATCAATTCAGTGAGTAATAGAACACCTAATTTACTACACACACAAACGCAGACAGACAACAAATTCGAAGAATCACTGTTTTCGGTTCCATTGCGTTGATGAAGACTCCCAAAAAAAGTTTTTCTCAAATATATGAACACTCCCAAAAAATGTTTCTCAAATATATTCTATAAGATACACTTTTATTATATGTACTGTTTGTTAATTAGTGGCTACCTATGTCGAAAATTAATTACACTCGTATCAACTGTGTATCAACTGCTGAGTAGAGTAGAGAACTTAGCCATCTCATTGATTTTTGTTTCTACTTCTTCTTATGTATTTCAATAAATAAAGCCCATTTATTTAATTTTTTCCGTAGACCCCACATGTTATATTTTGAAAATCGTCATTGAACAAAAATATTTCTACTATTTGTATTTTGTATCATATAGAATTTTATGAAATGGTCAACACATAATTTCACAAAATTTCGATTACAGTTGTTACACAATTAGGAGCCTCTAATGACGGACCAAAAGAGCTCTCATTTCTCTGCTGTTAATCAAGAGAAAACTCACCAATTTATGCTTTCCATTGAGTTGAACTATTTTCCTTATGGATAAATTGAAAAGGACCTCGTTCACAAAATTAGAACATGAAGAACAAAACTTTGTCAATTCCACCCCGGAAGTATTTGTATGTGGCACTAAAAAATGCACTGCTCCTTTATTATTCACGAAATATTTAAATACATTTTGATTCCTACTAATCAGTCAGCCAAAATATGTACTTAGATCTGTTGTGATAGATCCATCCCAAAAACATAAATTTTGTGTGATCTCTACAGCTATATTTATTAACAAGGTTATGAAATCTTTGAATCAGATATCACCAGCTAGACATGAATTAAAATCGTGATCAAAAGTATAATTTGTGAGATTGACAAGTCATAAAAGGTTTGACTTCATCGGATACCACGTTACAGAAACATTACAACATGTACATGAGCATACTCACGAGATTTTCACGTAAAAAAATAATGTATAGGAAGGTTCCGCGTTTTGTTTATCACAGCATGGAATTTTTGAATTTTTAATGCACTTAAAATATACGTATATATGTGTTTACTTAGAATTGGTTTCACTTTGCAGCAATGGAAACAAATATTGTGTTCGACTACTTATCTTTGAGTAAAAATTTGTGTTCAGGCGACAATACTTTCTCATTCATTTTATAATAACTGTTTTGTTCGACGTCTTATCGTTATAGTGGTATTCCTGAGAATATTTCAATATACAGTGTGGAAATGAATTAAATTTTTCGAATACTGAGACTCAAACATTTAATTTGAGTATGAAAATCTATACTTATAAATGCGAAAGTCTCTCACTTTACAATCACCCATTCACCTCTGTTTCTTCGTACTGGTAAGTCCTAGGAAGCTAAATTTGGTATATAATAATAATAATGTTTATTAAATCCTTCAAGATCACAAAACTACATAGGATACGTCACATGGAAAATAAAATACATACATATATGCACAAACACAAATTTACATATATATGACATACAAATATACAGATAGGATATTTCACAAAGCATATTTCATATCAACTCTTATATTATCAGTCCTCATATTGACTCAAATATTCTGCTGTACTGTAAAAGCAACCGTAAATCAAGAACTCTTTCAGTTTGACTTTGAAAATATAATTTTTTTTTTCATTTCTTATATTTACAGGAAGATTATTGAAAAATTTTGCACCTGCGAAAGATGGACACTTTTCAAAAAACGATGTAGGGTGTTTTTGAAGCCTTATCAAATTACCATGTCTCGTTGGGTACGAATGAATTTCAGAGTTTCGATGGTGACCGTGTGAATATTTCTTAAATACTAGTATGCACTTGTAAATATATATGTATACATGGTACACATAATTCCATTTTCAACAAAAGTTTTTTTGCAAGACTCTCGGCACTCTAATTTGAATATTAGTCGTATAACCCTTTTCTGGGACACAAAAATTCTATGAAGCTTGGAGGAGCAACCCCACACAGCGATATTATATGAGATGTGACAGTATATAAGGGCAAAATAAACATTTAGGAGCTTTTTTCTGTTGAATACCGATCTCAATTGTCTAATAGCATAGTACCCCGAATTGACTTTTTTATTCACTTGAGCTATACTTGACTCCCACGACATGTTGCTATCTATGACCGTACCAAGATAGGTGCTTCTTAGGTCTTAGATGCGAACTAAGAAAGGATTTTCAAATATTCTAACTGGGACGCCCTCCGTGGGGTTGAAGGACCGCGTTTTACATATGTCGGAGACTTAAATTTCAACTGGAGCGCCAGCCGCGAGGGAAAAAGGGGCGTTCAGAAAATAAAGTTACCTTTTCATTTGTATGTAGGTTCGTTTAATACAGGGCTTTTCAAATTCGTTTCTGTACATGGGGATCTCGTAAACGACAAGAGATAGAGTGTCGATTAAATCGTGGCAAAGTTGCGTATTTTAGAGACCTATTAAAATTTGTGAAAATTTGTGAAAAAATCGAATATAGCTCTTTCGATTCTGGAGATATACAGGAAAAACCAAAAAATCCCAAATTATTTTTTTGCCTATATCTTCTCTATTCGCAAACATATTAAAAATCTGTCCACATTTTGCTATTGGCGCTTGATGTGGGCTATCAGAATATGTCCATGAATCTTGGGTCTATGTCCATGAATCTGACTTGGGCCACCCCCATCTTTGAATTTTTGATTACTGACCTGCATTTTTTGTTGTAGTTGTTGGATCGTAGACGTTCACACTATACTGAGAAATTAAATTTTATTTTATATTTCGGGATGTTTCGGTAATATTCGATTATAATTGGGTGAATTATTCCCTTTTAAATTACAGCCCTGGAAATTGGTTGACTGAGTTAAATAAAAATACAATAGCAACTTTCACGTCTCCCTATGTAACGTAGAGTTTTTAGAGAGTTTTTTTTTTCATTTCTAGGTACCTATTCATATTTTTTCATATTTCCATTGCTATTAGCGTTTTCTACTATGAACTTCGAATAAGAAAACCTTTTATGATTATCTGAAACATACCTATACATCAAAAATATATTATATGTGTTTCAATGAGCAGAAAAAGAAATTATAGCAATAATAACATCCGGAACGAACACTATAATTGTAATGAAAATTGAAATGAAGTAACTTATATACACAAAAAAATTAATGGCGCAATGAATGTTATTTTTGGAGTCCTTCCATTTCGAGACAAATAATGGGACAATAAGAGCAAGATCACCAGATCTTACTATTTTGGACTATTTTCTATGAGGGACATTGAAAACTAGGATTTACGCTGGCAGAGAGATAGAAAATGTGGAAGACACGAGATTGAGGATTTTGAATGATTTCGCAACAATGCGAAATCATTACTCTATTTCAGTTTTCATTACTATAATTATAACGTTTTCGTTTCGGATGTTATTATTGCTATCATTTCTTTTTCTGGTTTGTTTGAAGGTGATTGACAATGTTTCATGATGAATTTCACTAGTTCGGAATTCCATTGTCTATGGACGGACTATATAAAATGATTTGAAATCCCTGAAACAACTAAAAAAAAATTAATTAAAAAAGAATAGCTGAAAATAACAATTATTTGAGCAAAATAAACCTGAAATGAAATAATAGTGAAATAAACTACAAGTAAAAATAGAACAATTGAATAAATAAAAACAAAATAAAAATAAAGGAATGAAAAAAGAAAATAAAAATAAAAAGTGTAGAGATTCCAAGTCATGTTAGTTCACGACGTTTCGATTGTTAGTATCTACAATCGTCTTCAGGTGATGACTGGACTGATTCCTCCGAGAGATGACTATTTATAGGTCGTTCAAATACTTTCACTTATCCCTGCTTTCCATTTTCAGCTATTAATTTTTAATTATTCTTTTTTAGTTGTTTCAGGGATATCAAATCATTTTATATAGTAGACAATGGAAGTCCGAACTAGTGAAATTTCTTTTTCTACTTATTATGTGTTTTAATAATGTAGATATGTTTCAGATAATCATAAAAGGTTTTCTTATTCGAAGTTCATTGTAGAAAACGCTCAGAGCAATGGAAAAAATATGAATAGGTACCTAAAAATGAAAAAAAAAAACTCTCGAAAAACTCTACGGTACATAGGGAGACGTGAAAATGTTTCGCTAAGACATTAGCTTTTTCAAGCTGCCCACATCAAGTGCCAATAGCAAAATGTGGACAGATTTTCAATAAGTCTGCGAATAAAGAAGATATAGGCAAAAATATAATTTGGGATTTATTGGTTTTTCCTGTATATCTCCAGAATCGAAAGAGCTATATTCGATTTTTTTACATCTTTTAATAGGTCTCTAAAAGACGCAACTTTGCCACAATTCAACCAACACTCTATCTCTTGTCGTTTACGAGATCCCCATGTACAGAAACGAATTTGAATAGCCCTGTATTATAGATAAGCAATACAAACGGATTTTTAAATATTCCAACTGGGGCGCCATCGGTTGCGGCGGTATCGGGCCAATGGGGAATGTTCCTCAATTTGGGTTATTACAGCAAATGCAAGTTTGAACAAAATAAAGTTGAGTTTAATTCATGAGTTTTTCAAATTCACTTCGAAAAGTATTCAAATTGATATTCAAATGTTGGGTTTCAATTTTTAAAGAGATTTGTTTCTAATTCACATATTGGCAACAGCGCCTATATCAAGTTTAAATAATTTATACGTACCTAGATATTCTACTTAAAAAAAGGTAAATTATCTTTATAAATCAACAATTAGGGCAAAATATAAATTATAGTTCAATACCACCTCCACAAGCCACATAAACAACAGTTGTTTTGTTATTTATTTATATGAAACAAGATAGATTAGGTGCACAAAATGTCATATGTCACAGAATGTGTCGGAACTCGAAACATAAGTAAACAGAACAGCACGCCTCTGTCATCTTTGTTTGTCTCATTCAGGTAACACATTCATTGTCCTTTATTAGCTATAACCGATGTTGCCAAATGGTGTAATAGAAACGAATCCCTTTAAATATATATATTATTATTATTTCATTCCTCTTTTTTAAGTATTCAAATATTTTTTTAAGGAGAAAGGTTGAAATGATAAGTTTTTTAAAATGCGTTGTTTTAGAGCTCTTTTATGAAAACTACTTGATTTTCGTCAGGAGGAATATTCCCCATTATAGTCTACTGAAAAAAAAGTTGTGAACGTTGTAAATAAAGACAATCTGTAGAATATTTAGTATCAGTATTGCACCCGTGCGGAGCCGGGACGAATAGCTAATGTTACATATTGGAAATATGATAAATAGAATAGAAAAGAATGAAATGGATGAAAAGAAATAAAATGGATGAAAAGAAATGAAATGGAATGGAATAAAATATAATAACAAAGAATAGAATAGAACAGAACAAAATTGAATAGAACAGAATGGAATGGAATGGAATAAAACAGAACAGAGTGGAATGGAATAGAAAGAATAGAATGGAATAGAACAGAATTGAATAGAATGGAAAAGAATAACATAGACTTAAATAGAATAGGATAGAATAGAATAGAACAGAATAGAATAGAATAACATAGAATAACTAACACATATTTACAATTCAAAGGGATATTGAGGAGAATATAGATGCTTATCTGACTAGTTGGCACTGAATCAAAATTACAAAAATAGTTCACTTCATTTCACATTCATTTGAAAAAACTTCAACAGGTCGAGTGAAGATTCATCATTGGGATGTGCCTTGGCTCGCAGTTTATTCATACTTCCTGGATCTTCAGATATCCATTGAAGCATTTAATTTACAAAAACTCAGGTGCCTTCTGTTCCCAAGTCATTTTCAATGATGGTTGATATACCTTATCCTTATTTCTGGTATTATAGCTATGGATGTTCTAAGTTTTGAGAACATTTATCTATGATGAGATTGTAAATAAAGGCATTGTCGTGTTCGAATACCAACACTTTTTATAATAATTTTATATGATGCAGGAGTTTAATTTCCATCATACATCTCAAAAAATCTGCTTCATGATATTCAGAAAACGAGGCCTAAAGAAAGGACGGGTATAGATTGAACAAGATAGATAGATCTTTATTGTCTAAAATGTAATACAATTTGTCGACAAAGGGTGTCATGTTTATAAATACATAAAATGTTAAGAATATATAAAATGTTGTTTTTTAAGATTATATAGTATTCACAAAAATACATAATAACATAACAACTTGACATAACTCGTAATATACATCGTGGTATACCGAAAGACTAGAATTTGTATGGAAAATACTCTTCCAAACTATAGAAGCACTTTCCCAAAACAAGGTTCTTTACTGATTTTCAAAATTTTTTAAATTCATTAATTGATGTAATATGTTTTGGTAGATGATTATATATTTGTCTACTTCTGTAGATTTGAAACTGCCTGGTCATGATGTGGGCAGTGGAAGGGCAAGTTTTTCATCACTACGCGTAGACCTTTTTGTATGGCTTTCAAACTTTTCTTTATGTTTGTGAAATGAGCAGACAGTCTCTAGAATGCATATTTCAAATATTGTTATTATTTCATTTCTGCTGAGGCCTTCCGAGTCACACATCTTCAATTTGAATAGTATTCTCAAAGCTCTTTTCTGGATAACAAAGGTTGAAGTTACGTAGCTGTCTAAGTTAAAAGCACAAACAGTTCAATTTACCAACCACGTTCTGAATATGTTCTTCCCACACCATTTTATGATCAATTGTTACTGCTAAAAGTGTAGTCATTTGTTGAAATTATGTTTGATTCTTCTTAATAAGTAGACTGGAGTTCATGGTAACTTTGAATTGAAACAGTGATAATAAAATAGCTGAACTATATGTTTAGCGCATACTACACACTCCTGCCATGTGGGTTGAGAACTGATTCCTGCGGTACTATTTGAGATACGATATGAATATCAGATCTGTTATAGTTGAGTACTACAAATTGTCTTCTTCCATCAAGATGTGATATCAGCCAACTGTTAGCTATCCCTCTTACTTACAGTTTGTAGGTAGGTTTATGAGAGTGCAGTTTAAGAAATTACCACGGATCTTCATCAAGTAACGGCCGAATAGTTCATGATCAATGGTGTTGAAAGTTCGACTTTTGAAATTTACAATGTTGAAACTTATTGTTGTTGTGGATGGTCGTGTCAAAAAAGATGTGAAATTCATAAAAATAATACATGTCAGTATAATCAGACAAGTCACTAAGTCAAAATAGGCTGGATTCTGGATAAAACTGGGTAAAACATCTGAATGTGTTCAAAATATAATTTACCGGTAGGGGACCATGTGCTTGGTACCAAAGAGAAAGAGAGAGAGAGACAAGAAATTCAGTTTGAGGATATGTTTGTCCATGTTGAAACTATAGAACAATTGGAACAGTTCTGGTGCAAGTGTGATGAGAGACATCTGCTGTTAATGTAAGGATAACAATGAGAAAACTCAATGCCAAATGTATCAACTTCAAATTTAATTATTAGTACTCCACAATTCTCAGTTGTCTGAAGAGAAACTTGTTTTATTATAATGATTGATAATTGGATCCGAAAGTAATATCTTATTGAAAGGCAATATTATGATATTCATATATGTAAAGGACTGAAATTTATAATTTATTCTAGGGAAATTTCAGAAGTATCACTACTTTGGAATTCAGGTATATTTCTATATCAAGCAAAAAGGCGTAGATTTCGCTGAGGTGGTAGATATCAGTTCTCTGATTATAAAATAAATGACATTTACATGAACAATCTTTCAGATTCCTTTTTTTAATTGTTAAAATTTTTGTAGAATTGTAGTCCATTTTGTAACCTTCTTTGAATACATGATTTCGTGAGAAATAATCCTATTTTTGAGTAGTCTTGATGTTTGACCAATATATTCACTTCTACAATTCATACATGACATTCAGTAAACTAATTTTTATTGAAAATTCATAGGAGTTTATTTATTCAGAAAAACAATTTACCATTATACCATTACACTGGAAAGGAGTTTGATGAAACTGGTTGTTATTACCATAAAGTTGAACGTTACTGGAAGACGTTCTAAATAAGATTTTCTACAGAGGATATGGATAGGAGTTATTAATGAATAATTGGTATGGAATATTGAAGTTTTTTCAAAGGAACGAAAGATCGGAAATCTGGAAAATGCGTTTTTTTTTGCCCAAATTAATTTTAGTCGACTGTTTATGGTACGACCAGTAGTTTAGGGACCTGCCAGAACCGATAGGCTCACGATACCAATCAATGAGAGGCATATTCTCCGTTGTTTTGATGAACTTTGTGAACCCATTGTTTATCGTTTTCTGTTTCAATGGTTAATCGTCATAACTGTTGAAAATATTCACAAACTCAGATATTCTAAAAAAATGTAGATGCTGCCTCCCTAAAGATGGAATATCTGAAATTTTATTATTATGCTCTGAAAATAAGAAAATGAAGGTTTGTCTTCAAAATTGTTTTGATTAATATTTTTTTCAGAATGAACTTTTTTCAATTGATATCATTTATATGAATTTTGTGTTATTCAGTGTAACTAAATACAAAATTGCATATATATGCGTGACAAAATATATTAGTTGTAAAGCGTTTGGGAACAGTGTTTTTTTGAATATATTTCAAGCCAGAAATTCCGTTTCTACCTTGCTCTCCTGAAATAAAAGAAATGTTTCGTCAATATCAAATTTTTGACAAATATTCTTTCTCCAACAGAGCATCACATGCACTTGATAACTAGGTATATGCAGAGTTAACTTGTTTTCGTTCTTTGAATGAACAGCTGTGAAAGGTATGCTCTACTTTATCGAACCAAGAAGCAAAACAACATATTTGCACTATTGGGTTTATTAATTCCATACAGTTGCAGTAACGCAATCGTTCACCTGAATGTCGATGTAGCGTTGAAATTTATGCCATAAACAATATTTATTCCAGGGACATGTGAAATACGCGGAATTTGTTTTTTTATGTAGATCACATGTCACAACTAATTATTTTTTATTCTTTGAACATTCCTAATGATGAAGACTCAATAATATACCAACATTCCTCAATCAATGCATTCGTGGTTCAACCTAAAACTACTGATTGGATCTATGACGAAATAGCGGTCTGGCGTTGGTCAACGAATCATTCTGGTGCTCTGATGTCATCAAGTTGCCTTGCTGTGACAACTACAGAGAAAAACAGAAGGCAATTTTCCTCCCGATGATCGATGGAGAAGTTTGACTTTGCAACAGACCGCCACGATTAAACGATTTTGCCAACGAGGGGTTGCTTTCACTCTGGAATTTTCACTCACTCCGTCTTGGAGTAAAAAGGTTGGAAACTTGCCTGTATGTGGCTAGGTTTTTTATTAAAAAAGCTCCGAGAAGTAGATTAGGATAAGTTTTTTCCCAGAAATAGAGATTAGGTAATTTTGGTTAATTGGAAAATTGGTAAGTTTGTTTATGGTAGGTGCGTACCTTTGGAAGCTCTTGGCTCCTACGGAGCAACGTCTAAATTGGTAGCAAATAGTCAAAAACGACTCTCCTTAATTGGAAGACTCAACGAATTGTCTCTGGTCTGGATTGCAGGCCATACTATCCTGGAAGGCAATGAGGCTGTTGACTCCCTTGCAAAGAAGGGTGCTGCAAGTAGCTTCATCGGGCCAGTGGCATTGATTTACGTTTTGCCAAACAAACATTGAACACCAGGATGGCAGAATATTTCAGAATTGACCCACTCTAGCTTGGAACCAAACAGTCGTTGGACTATAGAAGGGATAAACTACGATGCCTTCTCATAGGTCACTGTCGTCTGAATTATCATATGTAGAGACTCGGACTGTCGGAAGACAGTGTGTCACCTCTGTTTGGAAAATGATGAAACAGCAGAGCACATACTTTGGTCCTTGCCACGCTGGGGGCCAAATCAAGTTTTCAGAGTTTGGCAGAGACGTACTCTTACCATCTGACCTGAAAGATCACTTACCATATAAACTAATAGGTCCGTTGAAAAGCTGGGTTTATTTGGTCGAGTGTGAATAGGTGAGAGCCACAATAAACACGTTCGCTTTTCGGTGATGGGTCGAATAGACACACTCACTTTATCTTGGATGAAGGAGATTTCAGTTTTGTGTCAATACCACAGATAACTTCGTAAGAGAGTCCATTTTACTCAGGCTCATTCTTCAAGAGGAGTTGGGTACCACATTCGTGGTTTAACTTAGAACCGTTGACGAGACCTGTGGTAGGTCGAAAAGCTCTAACTGGCATTTCTACTGTTCGTCTTATTACTGATATATTGAAAGTAATCTGTTATGCTGCAGCCAGTGGAGTACAGTCTACAGCTGAAACTGTGTTTACTGGCCGTCGTAATATTGAATGACATGACTTCATATATAACAGAATTTGATCTCAATATCTCAATATAAATCGTCTTTGTCAATTAATTCGAAAAAAAAAAGAGAAGAAAAATGGGCCGATAATTTTCTACATTGTTAGGGTCATTTTTTCTCAAGACAGTTTCTGATTTCAGTCATGAAGGAAAAATAGCCTACATCATTGATGCCTTGATGGCATATATACCATACCTACATACTAATAAAAACCAGCGCTATCAACAATGTTCCATCTTTGTGTGTGTTATTGATTAATGGATAAGAAATTCGCTTCTTCACAATTGAAAACTTTTGGTTTAAGTATAGACATGCCTGAAAGAGCTAGTTTATGAAACTGTTTACTAAAAATCTTCCAATGAAGTTTTCCTTGAATACATTATTAACACAAATTAGAATTACTTCAACGCTTTCATGCAGGTGTGTTCACAAATAAGAGCACTTGTCGCCACGCTGTTCAAGTTTGCGATCTATTGTCACATGCATAATGTGAAAAAGATATGATTTATTTCTGAAGTGAAGTTTTGTTGTTCGAAATCGCGCAGATGGTATGAAAGTTGAGCAGTTATATATAACTTCGAATGTGTTAACAATAGTCTTGAAAAAAATTCGAGTTTCAATTCAAAATACTCATCGATAACATCACCGTGTTAGGAATCACACGTTAAAAGGTAAGACCTCGTTAGTCCTTAGCTCGCACAAGTTTCTCAACTTCTGAGAGTTGTCGTTCGTATGGGGGCGACAGCTAATTAATGGAAAAACAGATTTAAACAGATCATATCTCACATTTGGGAGGTACTGTATAAACACTTTTTCATCTCATGCGAGGTCTGATCAAAAAATGTGGTGAATGTTCAAATTTCGCAGGCTACGTACATTCGATTAGCGATTTAAAAAAAATAATTTTGGTATACCGGTTTCAGTTTCAGCAATTCAGAATAAAAGTTAGAAGTATTTCGCATGTTCAAAGAATTTGCATCAAATTTTGTGTAGAAAATGGAATTAAGTGGTGAAAAACATTCCATATATTGACAGTGGCATACGGTGATTGTACTCTTGAGTCAGAAAAATGGTACAGGCTTTTCACAAAAAAATCGAGATGTGATTTGTTTAAAAGGGTCATAACTGTCCAATCATTCCAATGGAGGAGCCCAGCACAACCAAGACAAAAAAAACACGCCAAGTTAAATAAAATGTCATACTTTTGCTCAATATTTACTTCGATTACCGTCTGGTATTGTGAGAAAACAATTCATGGCTTTTGTGTCACGATAATGCACCTGCTCACTCGTCATTGCTTATTCGTAATGTTTCGGCCAAAAACACCACCGTAATCATGCCTCAGACTGCGTATTCACCAGATTTGGTCCTCTGCAAATTTCTCTTGTTTCCATTTTCGAAGAGACTCATGAAAGGACGGCGTTTTGCGACGAGTGAGAAAATCGAATCGCTGAGAGATCAAGAACATACCACAAAATGCAAATAATAACTGTTTCGAGAATTGGAAAAAACACTGAGGGTGATTATTTTGAAGGGAACAAAATTAAATTTAATGAATTATTAAATATTTCTTGGGAAAAATGAAAATTCACCTAATTTTTTGAATAGATCTCGTATAACGCAACTTGAATTTCTAACCGAATTGTCCGAATATAAAGAGTACTGTATATTTTTATTCATGAGTCTGCAGACCTGAGTATATTATATTCTTCTAAAATTTGCCAATAATCATCACTAACCAGACTTTAACTGATTAGAAATAAAAAAACTAGGCAACTTTACTCTGAATTCGATACCTGTGTTTTATTGTCATTCAAAAACATCCATAACTTAAATTGAATTATGTTGATATCCAATAATATATCACCACTTTAACTCCATAAATCTATTGGTGAACGGATGTAAGGTTATAATTGTTTTTTGAGAAATATGGAATATAGTATGAAATTGAATTGATTATTGGAGCAAATTAAAGTGTATTTTCTTTAAATTTCAAGATCATCTGGTGATCACGCAATGGAATGGAATGAAACAAAAATTGTCACCGAAGAACTCCACGAAAAACCCAGACAACTCAGGAAATGGATCGTAGGTAGCTGAAGACGGAAAAATGACCAAAAAACGATTATTGTGACACCTTGAATGTATATGAATCTATATGAATTATATTTTTTATTCTGTGAAATGATCCTTTGACCATTGGTCATCTTTCTATAAACGACAACCCTCAGAAGTTTAAACTTGTGCGAGCCAACAATTAACGAGGACTTTCCTACCTCACCTAGCATGTTCCTATTATTTCAAAGGCAAAATGTTCAAGAACTAGGTATATTTTTTCTGAAATTTTTCTGAAGCAGATGCTCTCTAGATCTATATTCATTTATCTTTTAGATTTTGGAATGTTCGTAACACAAAAACATCAAGGAACAAAATTCCATATACAGTGCATTTCTTTAATGCCCCCCCTTTTATTTTTTGAAAGGGTCAACACAATAAATTGAAATTTGGGATAATGAAATTAATGCATGGATACTTCATTTTGAAGTGAAATTGACAGATGAAACTTTTAAGATGGTGACTGGACGCCATCTGGAAAAAAAAATAAATGGAAAGGGGCGGTCTTGTGACGCGTCTTTTTGAAGCTCCTAACAAATGCTCCACAACCCTAGAATATAATGTCAATATCTTCAACTACTACAAAATGCGGAACTTTTAATAATTGCCTGAATACATTGACATTTAACTACATAATATGAGGTAATACGCTTGAGGTCAGTTCAGAAGATGCTCGAAATGATTGCCTTGAACTTCTTGACATATGAGTAGCCTATCAGATATTTCACACCGAACACAGTAACGTCAATATATCTACAAATATTTATTATTCTCTGGCGTATATCCAATTTCGAAGCAGGCTCAGTTTTGTACACATTTTGCTTCAAATAGCTCCAAAAAAAAAGTCCAAAGGTGTTAAATCTGACGAGCGGGCTGGCCATTCTGTAGGACCTCGACGGCCATTCCAACGACCGGGAAAAGTTGTATCCAAATAGTTTCTTACTGGTCTTGAGGAATACGGTGGTGCTCCATTCAGTTGGAATACAATATCCATATCGAATTCATTAGGATTCGCTTCGACGATTTCAGTGATGAGAGGATCAACAATAGTTTCCAGCATATTCAAATACAGTTCCCCTGTTTAATTTTGATCAATAAATAGATGTCCTACAATATGGTTTTCCAATATTCCTGCCCAAACTTTAATTTTTTTCTGGATATTGGGTATGTGTTTCCCGGAAAACGTGAGAGTTGGTGTCACTCCAATAACGGCAATTTTGTCTGTGAATATTGCCGTTTGAAAAAAATTTATATTCGTCACTATAACAAATATTGTGGAGATAGATAGGATGCCTTGCAATGGTTTTCGTCATGATTTCGCAGAATTCTGTTCTTTGATCAGGGTCATCTTCAGTTAATTGGTTTGCCATTTTAATTTTGTATGAATGATATCTATTCCTCTTCAAAAGTCTCCACACAGTAGAAGGAGACACCTCACAAACATTCGCGACGGAATAAGTAGACTACTCAGGATTTACTACCATCTCACCAATAATTTGCACTTGCTATTCTTTCGGAATGGACGGATGACCTGGGGGCTTTTTGTTATGTATACTACCGGTAATTCTGAATTTGGATATAAGTTCCCTCAAATATTTTCTACAAATAGGACAATTCGGAAAACGTTCATTGAAAATCCTTTCGGTCCCGTGAAAGTTAAGCGTCGTACCGTAAATAAAAATCGCTTTCAATTTTGTCGTTTTTATAAACAAAAAAAACTCGACAAACCTTATCGGATTGTGGAATTGCCATATGACAGATAAAAAGGAATATTTCTAGAAATACCGATATTAATGTGTTTGTCTTCAGGAAATTATTGAATGTTCCGCCATTTTGTAGTAGGCGAAGATATTGACTTCATATTCTAAGGTTGAGAAGTTAGGAGCTTCAAAATGATGTATCACAAGACCCCAGTCGCCATCTTGAAACTTCCATCTGTCTATTTTATTTCAAAATAAAGTATTCATGCATTAATTTCATTATCCCAAATTTCAATTTTTTGAGTTGACCCGTTCAAAAAATAAAAGGGGGGACATTGAAGAAATGCACTGTGTTCTGAAATATTTCATGTAGGATCCCTTCAAACTCAAAAATAGTCAATGAAATCAACAATTCATTTAAAATACTTATAACTCAATTTTCATATAAATATGAATGAATGACATTCAATAACGAATATAATTTAAATGCCGTACAAGAAACAGTTATTATATTTTATTTCGCATACTCTCTAATTAAAACGATCGAATGTACTCGTAAATAAATTATCTGCTACTAAAACAAACTTTCCTACCAAAGCCAAAGTTTTGAATGAGGTCATGAGTAGTATGCGGAAGGAACGAAAAATAGAAATCGGATCAAGTGCACTCGGAACAAGGTTATTGTAATCTCATTCGATGTTTACATTGCAACTGTCTGTATGAAGTGATTACAACAATTCGAATATCAGCTACGAGGGTCGACGAAATTCTCAAGAAATAATAATCGAAGAATGAAATTTCGTAATAACAGTAATGGAAGAACTGACCTAGCGTTTTCGAAGATATACCGAATAATGATTTTGATTAGAGATTGTAATCAGAAGAGTGCAAAACATGTACAAAACAATGCTTAAAATTTTCTGCATATGCAATTGGCAATACAACTGAAAGAGTTGACCGTGTGTGTGCCCGTTACAAAATTGAACGTCGACTCTTTCAGTTGTATTGCCAATTGCAGTTGCAGGAAATTTTCTGTGAAGCTTCCTGCACTGACGCCTGTCGGATATAATCCAACGCCTTTCGTGGTATTAGCCAGGGGAGTAGTTGTTTTCTGATAGTCCATTCAACCTACTGTATAGGTATATCCGAGATTGGCTTCAACGTTTAAAGTTCATTTTTTTAGAATACCATAATTTACTTCAATTTTTGTTGGGAATCTACCTGTTAAATTTATCATATCAAGGTTAAAAATGTTAATTCGGTATATCTCTGAAATCAGTATATCAATAACGATATTTTTCTGAGAGTCATAACTTATATTTGAATGTGATTGAAAAATATGACACGGAATCTCAGACTGTACTATTGAAAATGTTATGTTATGTTTCGATGGAAAATCATTACTTTTTGGGAGGAAATAACTTTGAAGTTTATTCAACTCAAAGACTTTTGTTTGACAACATTTCATTTTTTGCGATATTCATGATGATATAAATTATACAGTGAAGGGAAAATTCAACTAAACCGAATATACCCCGTATATATCTCAATAACATTAATTTCTCAACGTCTTGATAGTAAATACAATTAATAAATCCTCACTAGTAGAATACATTCTATTGGTGATCTATGACTGATTTCCAGAGTCAAGTTTGTCTGGTAAACTGTAATTATAATTTCGCAAACTTGGGGATTGGTCTCAGGTCAAGGCAAATTAACATTTTACGTGCTGAAGATCCTATGGAATGTATACATGGAATAGACGTGGCTCATGGTACGCCTCAACGGTAATAATTTCGATTCATCATGAAAAATTTGAAAAGGTTTGTGGTGGATATTGAAATTGAAAGTTGTCCATGATTACAACGGAAAACTGATGAAATGTTTCACTAAGAATGTGGTGTAATACATGATTTAATTTGTACATACCTGGTATGACTTTTACAGGATTATTTTTACACGATTTATGATTTATTTCACGGATTGAATTATGTTTACTATATATACATAACTATTCATATATGAATTTTCGTCATTTACTGAATCAACATTATAATGTTTTTTTTTTAATTAATTTCTGTTCTGGTACAAAACAGAAGTTCTCAAAGTAGAAGAAATAGTATTCCAGACCTTAGACTTCTAAATGGTGGTCCGCGGAACCCTGAGGTTCCGTAGAAGGGCGACAGGGGTTCCCCACGCTGTGTCGAAGATCTAAATATCCCGCAATTGTTGAAAAACCTACTTATCTCAGTTCTGCTTTCATTTGTGCGACTAATCGATGCCAGACTGAATTTTCAGTTAACAAAAAATAAAAACAGAAACAGATAGGATGCAGCTTCGGATCTTCGCATCCAATTGTCGGACATAAAGCCTAAATTCAGTACTATTATAGAAAAATGTGTTGAAAAATCTCAATCTCCACATCAAATATTTGTTTCATTACAGTGATTGTTTTTCATTTATGATTTTTTCTACCATCGAGTAACATAAGAATATTCAAACCACTATGTGAACATTTTTATATCAAAATAATCAGCTAGGGTTCCGGCAAAAAATGTATCATCATCAGGCTACGTCAAAATGAAGATATTATCAAATCGTTCTCTGATTACTGAAAATTCAATTCTATACAATATGGCGTCATTTCCAAAGTACGAGTAGACGTATAAGTCGACATTCCCAAAATTTCCAAACTAAAATTCTCAGGGGCTTGACTCAAAGCTCGATGCTTCATGTTACTGCCATTGAAGTTTCTTCTGATCTATAATGTTCCCGAGGAAGACCAGTCTTGACTGATTGGGATCCTCCCAACCATACCTTGAGCTATATTACTTTATTTCATTTCATGCTATACGAGTATACGCAAGATTGATAAAGGCCATTATTATCATTATTATTATGAACAAACGATGTCGATCTCTCTCTCTCGAAAGTCCAAGGAGAGAGACTATAGTACTCTAAATACAGAACTAATAACGAGAGACGGAATCTAAACTATCTGTCATCTGTCCATGACTTGAAATATTATGATTCAGATTTTACCACTTTTGATACAATGAGAGTGCTTTCGAATTGATGTTATATATGTTCATTACTGGAGTTTTTCCCCAACACCAAATCGTTATTTTCAACACCTCGACACGTGTTTCGATCACCAAGTGATCATCTTCAAAGAGGAAGATTAAAACTAAGGACAAGTGCGAGCTAATCCTATTTATGCTATACAGGTACACCATCCAGGCATACCAACCTAAATTAATTTTACAATTTTGCCTTATCTATTATTTTACAATATATGTTTATATAAAACAATTTTCAGCTATATAAAAATTAATTTCACAATATTGCCTATCCAAATTTATTTTTGCAATGTGTCCTCATGTAGTAATCAGTAAACCCAACAACATTATTTTATTTTGACAAGCTATATAGTATGCTCTTTGGTATAGGTCCGACATCTTTATTCATAATATTCACACCTGTAATTCAATATTCAATAGGATTTTTGTAGGTGACTTTCTGAACAAGACTTTGAAATGGTCGTCAAATCCTTTTTTCTCTTATTCTCAGAGATTTTACTTTGGGCAATTCAGACTGCCTTCGAAACATTTTTTCAGATAAACCAGTTACATTTGTAATAATGCCTTCTTGGCATATTAGAAGGTATCTGTTAGGTGAAAAAAATGTTCAAATGAATCCTTAGTTTTTATGGGTGTGCAAATAAGCCAATATCTAGTTACGTTATCAACTTTTCAACAACCTTTTTATTCCTAGACCATGAAGTTTTATACATAGTTAGGTTAAATATAATTTTCCAAGAAAGTAATACAAGTCGCCCCGGGGCGAGTTCATTGATTCCTATGGCGCATTTGCTTTATCAGCTGCAAGAAAACCCGGAAAAACCTGCAGCACCACATCATCTGTAGATCTTGATCTGCCAATGTCCTCTCTTTCATTAAACAAAATGTAGGGTGTCTGCAGAGGCTCCAATAAATTCAAGACATCACCAGAACACTTAGTGACACGACTATCGTCAAACTTAAACCAGTCCGTTTCGTCTCTGACCAATGTGTAATAATGACCAGATTCAACGCCAGAACCACAGTGAACAACGACTGCCTGAAGATTATAATACTGGTTTGCTAGATTGTTGCGTTCACCTATTTGGAACCTTCGTGAGAGTTTGGTGCTTCCGTCAGAGGTTGAGTCATGTTTGAAGATCATCAGTGTTATTATTAGATTGAGGTGCCTCAGCTATACTTGTTGTCTTATAAAAGTCAGTTATTTTGGCACATGTTTGATAATACAGTTGATCGTCACCCGTTAAAAGTTCCATTTTTAGATGATTCAACAATAAGCTTTGCACGGACTGGTTATGTCATATTAGGAAACGCTAGTTGAAATTTCAGAAAATCACATACGTTTCTGCTACCTCTTGAACAATGACTACAAAGTGAACAAGTGAGGATTTTTCCAGCAAAAGATTAACAAACACAAGACGAGATAGACTGTACGAAATCATTCAATTCAGAGCGGTCAGGAGTATTGATTCTGCTATTGTTTTGCTCACGAAGACTATTCAACAAGAACCCCAAGAAATTGGAGCAATCCTCTTGTTGTCCTAACGAGTATCTAGTAAACTTTCAAGACTTCAGGAAATCGGTTGGTGGGAAAGATGAAACTTCAAGTTCATGTTTTAGTTTTCATAGTCAATAATAACTAATATTATACCTGAATTCAGATCTGTACGAAATTTGAGAATATACATTCTGTCTCCTGATATTCCCGTTTTGCAGGTGCTTTGTTGAAAGACATTACAAATGCCTGGAGCGTGCCATTAGCCAGTTTCATGCAGGTGATAATGTTTATATAAACATCACCTCCTACGCACTGACATACCCTATAAAATCGTGTGATTGATAGAACCTCATTTGAATGAAAAATTTTCTTTACAGAGGTTAACCGCTGCTATCAGATCTCGTGCATGAGTTTCTGGAATTTTTTATGATAATATCAAACAACAATTCATTGTAAGATTTTCAGAACACGCACAGGGGTTTATAAAACCGCTACACGTGTTTCAGTCATATAGTGCTTCTTAGATATACCAATGAACGGAATTGATGAATATTACTTGAGTTTAATCCCAACACGAAACTGTTGTTTTCAACACCTCGACACGTGTTTCAATCACCAAGTGATCATCTTCAAGAGGAAGATTAAACTAAATTATATACAATATTGCCCCTAATTATACCATAGAATCACTTCTGCTAGGTACCTGCGTCTTAATTGCAACTCAAATTAATTTTACACTGTTGCCTTATCTACTAGTCTTTAATTAATTTTTCAATATTGCCTTATCGAACAGTCAGGTGAATTTGTTAGATAAGGAAATATTGTAAAATCAATTTAAGAATAGTAGATAAGGCAACATGTAAAGTTAATTTAAGACCATTAAGACGCAGGTACCTAGTAGAGGTATCTATGGTATAAATCAAGACAATATTGTATGTAATTTACTTTAATCTTTCTCATGAAGATTATCACTTAATTGAAACACCTGTCGAGGTATTAAAAATAACGGTTTGGTGTTGGAATTAAACTCCAGTAATATTCATTATTACACCAAAATTTACAAACAGTGCATCACAAAATCGGAACTGATAATTAAACAACTATAAATAATATAATATTAATAATATAATATTAAAATCAAATTATTACCAGTTTCATCATTGCGACAAAGTCAACAAAAGATAACTTCAATTTAAACTGGTAGAATTCAGTGGCTTAAGTTTGATACTATTCTCTTTCAAAGTCATTGTCATGACTGTACTATTCTTCTTTTACCAAAAGTTTGCAGATGATTATCTTCATTATTTTTGGCACTTGTCTCCCTGTTTCACGAATATACAAGTGGCCTTTAGTACTATAATTCAACTTATCTTTCAAGTATCCAACACTTTTGTTTTTATTGTTTTGAATTGATAATTTTCAATCAATTCACTCATAGAGTTTTATGGGATAGATCTAGGTTTTTCGTTCTCAAAAACGAACGATATTTTTGTAGATCAATTCATTTCAATTTCATTTTTGTAGATTCAATGTTTATTTAGGTTTATAACTTGTTTTTATAGTTTTGTTGATGATATCATTTGTTTCATGAAGTTCATTCAGGTTTGACTAGGTGTTGTTTTGCAAATTTTATTTATCAACGACAAAAAAGAGAAAATTCACCTCTTACTGAGATTCTGTAAGAGTAATGGGTTGTTGTTATCATTAAACAAACATATGAAACCAAAAAAAAATTACGGGCATGACTCATTCATTCCCCACTTCACGTCTGGTTTCTAACGGTTCCTTGTGGGTGAGAATGAATGAGAATGTATACAAACATGATCTATACATTGTGATTGAAATAATTTCACAAAGTTGTGGAGTGCTTTTTTGTAGAGGCTAACTACGATCTCACATATACTTTAATAGTAATGCTAAGAATATTTTAAGAATTTCGTAAATTACACCTTACGATTTGATCTCCACAAACTTTATTTAAGAAATATATATATATATATATATATTAATATATAAACTTTATCAGCTCAGGAATATACTAAACAGGGAAATGATACTGATGGTGTATGATGCCTTGGCTATCTCCATAATACGTTACTGTATAATAGTATGGGGTGGTACCTTCAAGACATTGCTAATCATCATGAAAAAAGATCGGAGGTATTGTACCCAGTCGTTGTATGATGAAACTGGGATATTAGAAAAACTTACATTTTTCAGAGTTTATTATGGACTGCTAATTCTACAATCAAATTTATACAGCATGCTTTTAAGACTCGTACCAGTTCAGTTAAGACCAGCATGAATGTTTCACGATGCAGACTCACATATAATCAAAAATTTATAACCTATCAGGGACCCAAACTTTACAACACTCTACCTGAATCATTGAAAGGCATGAGAAACAAACTCAAATTCGTAATAGAGTTGAAAACATTCGTTCACAATAATTATGATATGCTTCTTCTGATACTTGAATAAGAAATATCTATTATTAGAGGAGTCTTTCAGAGCACATCACAGACAGATCTTTCACTCTTTCTCTCTTTCTCAACCTCTATCTTCTTCCTACCATCTCTTTCTTTCTATACTCTGTTCACTATGTTTGGTTAAACAGGAAAATATATACTATTTAGTTTGCTGGCTACAACACAAGCTTGCTTAGGTAGCCGTAACTTTCATTAGAATTGTATAATCTCTACATTTCATGTATCTTTATTCATTTATTTTGTTTTATTTTTATTTCAATTTTATTTTATTTCATTTTATTTTTTTATCCTTTTGTCATAGACGACTATGTATTTTGTCTTATTACTGAATTGAATACATTTACTTACTTACTTGTTTCGCTAACACAGGAGCTTTTCCGTAATGAATTACCGGGCCAGCAGAGTAGTATTGTGAGGAAATCGACGAATTATACCGAAAATTGCATCATCAGCAGCCGGCACTGGTCAACAGAAACGGTCCGATAATGCTCCACGACAACGCCCGTCCGCACGTTTCACAAATTACCGTCGAAAAATTAAAGAAATTGAGAGTCGAAATTCTGCTTCACCCATCATACTTCCCAGACCTTCATCTTTTCAAGAGCTTCGATATTCCTATCCCACAATACACATACTTATAATGGACTGTTAATTTTTTTATGGTCATTTCCAAAACATGTTTGTTTCATTTTAGAGGTTATTTCGATAAAATTTCAGGGGGTGTAGATGTTACAATTTCAAAAAAAAAAGGTAACAACAGCAAATCTACAAATAGCAACATTTTGTTATTATTGAAATAAATTACTGGGACTAGGTAGCTGGTTGGTAAGTGTACGTGGTTCATTCTACTCATACAATCGACCGCTATGTGGAACGGTGGTTCTTTTTTTTTAATTTATTTATTGAATTAGGATTCCCTATATACAGGTTAGCTAACTGAAAATATAATATAATCTACAAAATTTATATAAATAATACAACTTTATATACATACATAATTTGAACTGAACAAAAAGTTCGCTCTTGAAAATCTTTAATGATAGAGTAGATTTGATTGAATCAGGTACCTAAATCATTGAATCGGACAAAACCTTTGAAAAGTAAACTGCTCTTACTATTTCTTGTTTGGTTAGAGCCTGACAATCGATTTTTACTGCGAATCTTACCTCGCACAAGTTTCCACATCAGAAGGTTGTCAATTATAAGGAAGCGACAGCTGGTTAATGGAAAATCAGATTTCAAACAGATATATTATAACTTCCCATTCATAACATTCAAAGCATTCTGGAATGTTCAGTAAGATTTTTCAAAAACATTCGGGTGATGACCCAAAGGGTCATCCACGAATGTGGATACGTGGAATGATTGTGGATACTAACAATCGAAACGTCGTGAACTAACAACTTGGCTTGAAATCTCTTAACTTTTTATTTTTATTTTTATATTCATTTTGTATTTCTTTATTTTCATTTTTTTGTTCAATGGTTTTATTTTTACTTGTATTTTATTTCACCATTATTTCATTTCAGTCTTTTTTGCTTAATATAATTGTTATTTACAGCTATTCATTTTTGATTCTTCTTTTTTAGTTGTTTCAGGAATTTCAAATCATTTTATATATTAGACAATGGAAGTTCGAACTAGTGATATAACAACTATCTGTTCCATCCAGTAGCAGATGAAACTTTTGGTGTTAATGGTCCGGAGTCTCTGTTATTCATTCATGAACTACGAAAGCAAAGAAAGATCACCGTTCTACCTCTTTTTAGATAGAAAGAAAATATTGCTATTCAACGTGGTAGTGTTGCATCGGTCCTTAAAAGTAGTCCTCCTTCACATAATTTTGATGAGATCATGCATTGCCCTCATTTCAGTACGGAACTAACATCTTTTCGGAACAAGCCGAGATATGTGAATATTCATCAGTCTCCTATCAAGGTTAATTCGCAAATGATTGATCCACCTTCTTCTTTTTCAGTGCGGTCAATGGACTTAGGTCATTCTTGCCCCCCCAAATATGAGCTGCAGTACTCGTTTTTCTGGTTACCTTTCAGTGGAAGAGCTTCATAAAGCAAGAGCCGAATCGATCTCTCTATGAAACCCTTCATCACTTGGAAGGATCGATTGCAGCTTGAGAAATGGTTCTGATAAAAATTCTGTGAAACATGTTCTCCCTTACGAATCAGTAGACAGTTGTTCTGAAAATCTTGCGATGAAAATTGAATTAAATAATTTAGGAAACACTTGCTAAATTAATAACATTTTACAAGTGTTGTTCATGACGAAAAATTTTAAAAACGAGGTTTTAACGACAAACGAGAACGAGAATGTTTCTAACTTATTAACCAAACTCAAACAACTGCTCATGCAGTTGCAGTTTCGTAAGAATGTATCATCTTTCCCACCAACCGATTTCCTGGAGTCTTTTAAGTCTGCTAGATACTCGTTAAGACAACTAGAGGATTGCTCCGACTTCTTGGGGTCCTTGTTGAATACTTGTTCGTGAGCAAAAAATAGCAGAATCAATACTCCTGACCGCTTTGGATTGAATGATTCCCTGTAGTCTGTCTCATCTTTTGTTCGTAGATCTTTTGCTGGAAAAATCCTCATTTGTTTACTTTGGAGTAAATGTTCAAAAGGTAGTAGGAACGTATGTGATTTTCTGGAATTTCAACTAGCGTTTCCTAATATGACATAACCAGTCCGTGAAAAGCTTATTGTTGAATCATCTGAAAATGGAACTTTTAACGCGTGATGATCAAGTATATGGCCAAACATGCGCCAAATTAACTGACTATTATAAGAAAACAAGTATAGCTGTTGATCTTCAAACATGACTCAACTTCTGACGGAAGCACCACACTCTTACGAAGGTTCGAAATATATGAACACTTCAATATAGCAGACCACTATTATAATCTTCATGCAGTCATTGTTCACTGTAGTTCTGGCACTGAATCTGGTCATTATTACTCATTGGTCAAAGACGAAACGGACTGGTTCAAGTTTGACAATAGTCGTGTCACTAAATGTTCTGGCGATTTATTTTATGAAAGAGAGGAATTGGTAGATCAAGATCTTCAGATGATGTGGTGCTCCAGGTTTTTCCGGATTTTTTCTGCAGCTGAAAAAGCAAATGGGCCACTGGAATCAATGAAGTCGCCCCGGAGCGCCAATTAATTTTTGTTGTTCTTTCATGATTTGTATTACTTTTTTTTAAATATATAAATGTATATAAATGCTATTCCTAGTTATGGTATGTAAAATCTACGGCAACGCAGAAGAGCAACATGCGCTTCCGTAGAAAGCTGTGTTTGCGTTGGATAAATACAGGAGCTAGGCCAATATAACTGAATCAATTTTATTGATATATTATATTATTTCATAACTCATTTTAGTTTCATTTTCTCTTATTCTCAGAAAATGTCTTTGAAATTATTTTCCATGAAGTTCAATTGATAATGTTCACTACAAATTATTGTACTCAAACTGATATTGAATTGAATAGATGAATTTTTATCATAATCAAACATGCCGTATTTTCCCATAAATTACTACATGTTATTTTCAATTATCGTTTGCCATCAATAACGCCAATCTCATAAACACATATTTTTTTGTATTGTATCTATTCCATTCATTCTAACAATCTTATTGCAACACAGATATTTTTGGAAAACATTCCAGATAAGCAGAGACAAATACTAAGATGAAAAGAGTACCGCCACAATGCATACTTTTTCATGCATCATATATAAATTGATAATTTGATGATTCAAATCACTAACAAGCAAGGAAAAGAAAAACAAGAGTATGATATTGAACGAAAGTTATTTTTGTGAAGGAAAATCAGTTTTTTATCGACTTTTTTTTGGATGTTTCCACCTTCTACAATGTGAAAAATATGAAAATCATAATGAAGAACTTTATACAGGTGTAGAAAGGGCCAACTTTTTAGTTTATTTTGATATAAGTTAGTATATAAAAATCAATGTATTTTTCACGAAGAATTGAATAAGTAAAAAAAATTATGTTAAACAATTTTAATTGATGAGAAATGATAATAATGATGTTGATAATGTACTGAAAGCTAAAAATTAATTCGAATTTATTATTTTTTCATCTGATCGATACCGTAGAATGCAAGGGAGAATTGTGTGATTACTACTACCGAGGACCTTTCGAATTAGTTTTTAGCTTTTAGTACATTATCTAAATTTTTTTTTCAATAAAACCGTTCAGCAAAAAAAATATTTTACTCATTTCATTTTCAACATTTCAGTTTCTAATTTTGTTTCTCAATTCTTTTGATTCTGTTTAGTTCATTTGGTGCCTCAGTATTACAAGGTTCGTTTGAAGATGATTAACAACGTTTCATGATTAGTTCCGAGTTCCATTGTCTAATAATATATAGAATGATTTGAAATTCCTAAAAGAACCAATACAAATCAAAAACTGTAGCTGAAAGTAACAATTATATTAGGCAAAAAAACTTTGAAATAAAAGTACAGTAAAATATAATAAAAGGAAAAAAATGAAGAGTAGAGATGGCTCATCTCTCGGAGAAACTAGTCGAGTCATCATCCGAAGACGATTGTTGTTCAATTTTTTATTTATTTGTTCAATTTGTTTCACTTTTATTTTATTTCACCCTAATTTTATTTCAAGGTTTTTTGCTTACTATAATTGTTACCTTCAACTATTCTTTTGAATTTGTATTAGTTCTTATAGGGATATCAAATCATTTTATATATTATTAGCCAATGAGAGTCCAAACTAATGAAATTCATTACAAGGTTCATGTTCCGACAATTTGGTGCAATTAAACTTCTCAAAACATAAACCTTCCAAAGACTTTACTCGACTTAGGGCCACGTAAGGGAAAAATACCCAAAAAAGGTCCATGAAAAAAAGTATGATGATTTCTTCGACTGGTTTATGGTAAGATTATAACAAGCAAAGTGCATGTGATAATTAAAAACTTAGTTATAACTCAAAAAATGTTACTGATTTTGAACGTTTCAAAAATCATAAAAAGATCAATGAACTTTTTCAAAAAGTAAAAAATTTTGTCATGTGTTGTATACAGGGACGTATAAACATCTCAAATATAATTTCGAAGTTGATAATCCAAATGTTCAGTCCAGTCAATGATTTTTTCCCGTATAATTTTGCCATACAGCACCGATGTTCATAAAAATTTGGATTTCACCACCTACTTCAAAGTTGATCATCTACAGGGGGTTGAGTTTACCCTAGGATTTTTATTGAAAATAAGACTGATTCTGGTCAATTTTTGTTCTACAGTTCTTTCTAGAAGTCAATACTTTTCGATGTGAGTGAAAGTATCAACTTTTCAACCAATAACCATGTTTTGTGAGAGTTTTTCGCGAATAATTGAAAAAGTGAAAAAAATCATTCCTTTAAAAACGTAGCTTAGAAAAACCTAAGAAGAATGGCGTAATTATGATGTCAGTAGATTCAATACTAACAAAGTATAGCTTGTTGAAGGTAGGTTCGTGTTCATCAAACGGCAAAATTCAAAACATGAAGTAATCAAAAAACAATGCACTTTGCCAGGAAATTTTAATTTGTTTAATCTTTTCAGCAGTTATTGAAAAAATATAAAAAGTGAAAAAGACTGATTACCACAATTC
Organism: Leptinotarsa decemlineata; assembly: GCF_025532065.1. Classification (NCBI taxonomy): domain Eukaryota; kingdom Metazoa; phylum Arthropoda; class Insecta; order Coleoptera; family Chrysomelidae; genus Leptinotarsa; species Leptinotarsa decemlineata. The sequence continues at coordinate 3,089,400 of NW_027412587.1, forward strand.
ACTATACTGGGTGTTTCCTAACTATGGTACGAAACTTCAGAGGGTGATTCATTAGCTCGTTTAAAAAAAAAGTTTTTATAAACATATATCCGGAGTTGCTTCGTTTCTGAGATACAGGGCGGTGAAGTTTGAAAAAAACAGTACGCCACTGATTTCTTGTTGTAGTTTTCCATTTTTTCAGATTAATCAATTGAAAATTAAACTTTTTTGTATCATGTATTTTCTTCACGAACAGCTTTTCTTACTGCTTCTGTAATTACTTTTCAAAACATACTGAGACGTAAATAAGATTCACGATTGATGGAGAAAAACTGAATTCAGCTGGAATGTTACGGAACGATTTATTGAGCGATTTTCTTGAATGCATTTCTGCATTTTCAAAATGAATATTGAAAACTTTCATTGAATTTTGGTACTTACATGTGTAATACAACTATCATTCTCCATTAGAGGTCAATCAATTATCAAGCGAACTCACCTGAAAAAAAAAATATTATTGAAAATTTGGAATTTCATCATAAGTAGACACTGAAGAAAACCGTCACCAAGAACTATTGAAAGTCTTTTGTGAGATGAGTTATACTTTTATATATTATGAACCATAACCCAAAGGACAAATAATCAAACAACAGCCTAGCTACAAAGTAATACCGTTGAGGCGACATTTCATTCGAACTTTTCCAAGGTTGAAAATAGTGAATGGGATCATTCAGGCTAATTTACTTTTTTATTGAAAATTATATATTATAAAAGTAAATCATATACCAAGTATCCTACAAAATTTTCCGGTTTTTATGTCAATTAACAACTGAACAAGAGCAATTGAAAATGTGATATCGTCCGCGGTACATCCTGACGTCACACCAGGCAACGAGCTTCGAGCGGTGGCAACCGGGCCTGTAGTTGGAGATTATGAATCACTGCCATCGTCGGATTTTGTGTCATTTGCTGACTGGTTTGAAAACACCACGTGTTACATATTCACGCAGTTGATACACTGCAGTAAACAACACACAACTTGCTCTCTATGGCTTCAGTACACGTATGTATTTCGCTTATCTGCCAGCACTCTCTTGTCGCCGAATCGGCTGATGTGACGTCAAGTTTGACCACGCCCCGTTTTGGTGAACGCCACATTCAACTATTAATTTGAGGGGGAAGATAAAGGGTGAAAATTCAGATTTTTTGCAGATGTACTATTTGAAACATAATCTTTCAAATAATGAAATTGAAAAAATTTGGTAAATGAGCCCATTATATTTGCCTTTTCGAAATTATTGATTTCCGTTTGTTGTATCGTCAGTTGTATCGAGAGTAGTTGATTTCTGATATGTGTCAGTCCATAAACCTACTGTGTAGATAATAATAGGGGAGCCCAAGCGGGAATTTCTGGATTTACTAAAGCGCAGCAGATTAATATAGAGGGGGATACCTTGTACCCGGTTAAGTACCTCCACCAAATATGAGCCCATATATAAGGCCGCCTGTGAGGGATGAAGAATCAGATTAGTAAAAAAAATTGATCATCAGAAATTCTCGAGCACGGCAGATTAAGGTATGGTGAGTTAATTACCTGCTAAAAAGTGTATATTCCAGTAATCTGACAATTTGAGAGTGACGTAAAGAAAGAGAAGGGCAGCAAAGTTGTAAAAAATAACGTCAATTCGACATTCTCGAGCGTAGCTAGTTTTTTATTTTGAAGGAAATAATTCAATGATAACGAAAAATATATAATCTGACGATTTCCGCAAACCTAAATAACAATAATTCGTCGATAAAGTTTCAGTGCAGCTGTGTGATACCTATATTTCCCTCTCCGAGTTTCTATTCCTCTATTCTCTATTCACTTTTTCTCTATCTATTACTCTCTCACTCCGTTCCCACTGTGAATTCTGTTGCCATGACGCCATCACAGAGACTCGTTCGTGATGAAGATGATGATTAATTAATCAATTAATTGATGGATGTAACCATTACTACGTGGTAGGAAATCATAATGAAGAAAAGATAAATTAAACTTTCCATGTTTTTCACCACTTTTATTTGTAACTAACGTTACAACTTATATATTGAATAAGTTTGAAAATGTCCTTATAGGATGAAACTGCAGTAACGTTAGTTACAAATAAAAGTGGTAAAAAATATATAAAGTTTAATTTCTCTATTCTTCATTAATTAATTAATTGATTATAAAAAATTTAATTTTTTTAAGCATTTTTTTTAAATTATTCTCCTATAAATACAAGTATTCTACTTAAAAAACATACACTTATTTATTTGCATGCTATTTCCTGAGTTTCTCAATTATTCAAAAGTTCAACTAATTTTAAAAAAAATAAAAAATGAATTGTTCTTTTCAGATTAAGCGAATCCCTCTAGATAATCGTCAGATTATGAGACAGCGCGTCTAAAACATTGAAATGAACCAGATATATCTTAATCTGACGCGCTTGAGTATTTAAAAATGGCGAATTTTTTTTGCGCATTATAATAATGGCCGCGAGTTTGCGTCAGATCGAAATCGTCAGATTATTGAATGAGAGCTTTTTTTGTTGCACTTAACACCCCCTTAAAAAATCTGACACGCTCGATTTTTTTTTCTTGTCACTTTTAACCCTTACGTACAACCACCCACATCATGCAAACGTTCAGATTAACATACCAAAATTATTAAAAATATGTAGGACATTGATGCTATCATTATCTAACGCGCTCGAGTATGTCCATGCAACAATATTTTTTATTACATATTTAAATATATATAGCCGCTTCCCCCACCGATTAAAAGGTATATATTATATAACATATTTTTCTTATCATGTAAGCTTTGCTTACAGGGCTCCCCTGCTATAAGGGAAGACTGGCCTGAATGAATTGTTCCTTTAGATAATTTGATTTGAAATCAGTCTTCAAGTATGTTCACTTACTATGGGTGAAATTTATTTCTTTATACGGGTATTTGGGCCATTTGGATATGCGGTTGGTTAGTACTTTATCTACAAGCAGAGAGGACTTGCTTGTCGGTCGCTTCAGCTTTGTTAGGGGTATGATACTCTGAAAATATTTGAATTTTAATTATAGGAAGTCATCGATTTCATGTTGACAAGAGGCCAAATAGCCCGAAACCGGTCTGTAAGTGTGCCCGTTCCAATAATTGAATATCGATTTCAGCAACTTTATCGCCAAAATCATATGCAGAAACTAGTTCTATTAAGATCTGACATCTGTTGGATATAATTCGTCGCTCTTCGTGGTATTAGCCAGGGGAGTAATTGTTTTCTGATAGATGTCAGTTCATAAACTCACTGTGTAGGCAAGGAAAGACTGGCCTGAATGAATTGTTCCTCTAGATAATTTGATTTAAAGCTAGTCTTTGAGTATGCCCAGTTATTACAGGTGATATTTTTCATTTTGATATTTAAAATAAATATCGATATCTGCATGTATTGTTTACCTGTCATAAGAAATCATTTGTAACAAGTAATTGAATATAATTTCCGATATCCGGATAATGTTTATTGAAACATTTGAAATTACTGTAATGACCTTACCTAAATCAATAACCATTTCAATACGCCATTACTGAATCGATTAATTACATTACAGATCATTTTTATGGATTAGGACTACTGCTTCCACCAATCATTGACCTTGACGAATAGAATAATCTCTCTGTCAATCATTTCAGCAAACCGTACGGTATGCTTGGTCAGTTCTTGTGAAATGAAGGTAACAATTAATTACATTAAATTGTCATTAATTGACCTTTTAGTCATCTGCTAACTTTTACCAAGATATACCGCTAAGTTAGTCCAAAAATAAAATGAAAGGAAATAGTTGCAAGTTAAAAGGCAAGCCCTCGTTAATCTTCCACTCTCACAAGTTTCAAAATTGAGAACGACAGCTGGATATTGGAGAAACCCGTTCTAATATATTTCAATTCCACATATCAATATTTTATGACACTAATGAAATGTATATGAAATATCTGAAATGATTTATGAGAATATGTGTTAGGAATAACACGTTGAAAGATAAGACCTCGTTATTCCTTAGCACGCACAACTTTCGACTTTTGAGAGTTGTCGTTCGAAGGAGGGCGCTGGTTAACGGAAAACAGATTTTTAAACAGATTTTAACAGATCCAAGTTGTTCTTTGTAATTTTTATTCTACTACTTGGGAGCCGTCTGACTTGTCCATTTCTCCCAAGTCGTCGGAAAACACTGCAACTTATTGCTTTTCAATCCCATCTTTTTCATGACACCCATACCAAGATTTATGAACTTTGTAAACGTTTGTACAGTTCCCTTGCTGAATGTATAGAGTCCTTTTGTCTATGAATTTTTTGCCTACTGTGGTTCAATGCCTCACATTCGCATAAAATGTGGCGAGCTGTCTCTGTCCCTTTGTTCCATTGTCTGCAGTTAAGGTTTCTGTTGTACAGCTCTACTTTGTTCAGGTGTCCTCCTAATGGACAATATACGGTGAGTAGCCCTGTAATTACTCCGAACTGATCCCTGCTTTGTTGAGGCAGTTCTTCATTTCTCTTCTCGGACGGTCCCGTCATAAAGGTTTTCCCGTGAATGTTTCCTGGTATGTTTCCACAATACTCTTTATGTTTCTTATAGATCTCGTTTCATACCAAAGACTTTGGTATATAGCTAGTTCAGGGCCTACACATGGAAATGATGATCTTTATCTGGCACACTCAATATCAGAAATATAGTTTATTTTGTTTAGTCTCCATGTCAAACAAAGTTCATTCAACTCTAAATGTCTCAGATCGAGCACATGACAGACAGGCAATTTTGCCTAGGCTAATGCGGTCGATCTCGAAATTTATTCTGAAGAGCGATATGTAAAGATTTGATAATCGGTATTCTAATTTTAAAGAAATAGAATTGAATTGAATAGTAATGTCACTTTCATACGACCAGGTTATACAATAATTTGTTGCAAAATAACAAAAAAATCAGTTTGACTGTTTTACATCCTCGAGGTCGGACTATTCAGTTAAACTGAAACCATTTGTTATTGTGCAGAATCGACTCATTTTCTATTCGAATGATGACGAACTTAAACAATAAACTTAATAATATAGTTAATGGTTTACATTCATTTCGAAAATATCAACTGGTTACCATGAATATTAAAGAATCTGTATTATCGATCCTAAGTTAGCTTGTATAATCGAAATTATAGCGATTATTTCTTTCAAACCGACAAAATGATAAAAAAATTGAAGGCTAGGTCACCAAAACAGAGTTTTACAGCGATAAAACACTTCTTCTTCAAAACGATTAAACTGACAGCCATGAAATTAACCTCATCATTCTTGAAACACTCGGGGCCTAGTCATGCATGATTCTCACAATATCATTCACCGTCACTGTCCTAATCAAAATGAACTAATGGAATCAAATATTCAGGTAATACCTTTGCATTGATACTTCTACAGTAATTCAAAGGTTCAATTTGATATTATAATTATGACAGTGACTAGACTCTTACTCTATTGAAACATCTCGAATAAAAACAAAAAATAAAAATAAAAACAAACTAACCATTGAACAGATAAATGAGACTGAATACCACGTGGCTGATATTCGGAAATTTCAATATCTATATCTCAATCAAAACTTATTGATATTCGAATCGAAACATTGTTCTGAATAGTATCAGTGAAATCGAAAAGAATACGGGCGGCATCTAGCCGCATCAAGTGAGTCGGGCGACTCGGTTGCCGGCTCTGCAGTCTCATGTTGAGGCACATCAATCAGATCCTATTACTGAGAGATGCGAGTTCAGTTTATGTATACTCTATACATATATTCGAACAATGTGTATTCAATAATTATACTTTGAAACGAATGTTTCTGTTGAAATGTCTCGCTAATCTGGTAATGAAATTGATTCAGTTTGAGGATTGATATTTCAGTCTAAAATATTTCAGAAAATAGTCTTTACCAATACCCCCAGACCTGTAAATTTTCTCAGATAAATGTTCATTTTTTTAAACTCAGACATTTTACTTTTGAGCAAAACCAATCAGGTATCCAGCAATGAATAAAAGCACTTGTCCTACTTGCTTGTAGTTTTATGAAGCTGGTCGCTCTCATGGTATTGCTGAATAACAAAGTTTTCTTTAAAAACGGGAAATTTCTTGATGAATTTAGTAGAATAGTTCGAACATTAAAATATTTATATAACTCTTTGCCGGTTGTCCATCGCTTGTACAATGATTACCCAATGACTCAGGATAATAAAGAAAAAAATTAGGATTGCAGAGTTTTTACAAAAAACCTCGAGGCATACAAAACTGAGTTAAATCAGTCGAAAAATTATTCTGCATGCGATGAATTGAAATCACGTACTCATTTATGTAATACGTTTGTTAACAATCGGTATAATTTGTATTTTTCACCTGAAATGAAAGTGGTTCAAACAGAAATAATCTTCACTTCACGACAGTGAAACATATACAGTGCAATCCATTTAAAATGAGCCACCCTGAATAACTTTTGGTACAATGATTTTTAGGAAAAATAAAAAAACACGTCAACAGTAGTATACAGGGGGATACATTTTGACATATTCACATTTGATGTTACATCCCCTATCGCACCAGAACATATCACCAATGTTTCAAATGGATTTCCCTATATTGTTTCGCATTATCAGATCCTCCATGATGACCAGATTTCAACAAAGTATAAAACATATGGTGAAGCTTATGGTTCGGGAGCTACAAATTATTGGAGTTGAAAACGAGCCACCCTGAATAACTTTTGAAACAATAATTTTCAGAAAAAATATAAAAACAGGTCAACAAGTATACAGAAGGCCACATTTTGAAATATTCGTTCTAGAAACAAATAAGGAAGCAATAAATCAGAAAAAGAGATTTTTTATTAATTCCTGAATCGAAATCTGATGACTGGACAAAGAGAAGAAAAAAATTTTCAATAGTAAATATTTGTCTGCAATGCCTCTTGATATTCTCTTTCAAATCTTCTAATCTCATACACTTCAGACTACAAATGACCCCATAGAAAGAAATATACAGGAGTGAGATCCGGAGACCCTGGTGGCCATTCTGTAGGACTTCTTCTGCCAATCCAGCGACCAGGAAAATGAGCATCCAAAAATTGTCGTGCTGGAGCTGCATAATGAGGAGGTGCACCGTTCTGCTCAAAAACTATTTTGTTTTCGAATAAATTTATATCCTCCTCAATTGCCCTATTGATGCACGGTATTATTCGATTCTCCAACATATCCAAATATTTATCACTAGTCAAATTATCATCAATAAAAAGAGGTCCTATGATGTGGTCACCTGAAATTCCTGTCCAAACATTTAGTTTTTGAGGTCGTTGGGTATGAACTTGACGGTATAAATGAGGATTCGTATCAGTTCAATATCAACAAGTTTGCCGATTCACCTCTCCATTCGAAGTAAACGTACATTCATTAGAAAAACAAATGTTATACAAGAAATTCTGATGCAAGTTGATCCGTTCAGTGAGACTTTCACAAAACTCGATACGTCTATCGAATTCATCTTCGTTCAATTCATGAACTAGTCTGATCTCATATGGATGAAATTTGTACTTATTAAGGATCCTGAAAACATTTATACGACTGAATCCTGATTCTTGAGATTACTTAGTAAGAGATTGCGAATTTTACATTAGTCCAACGCGCCCCAAAACTGCAGTACAAATAGCTTCATCGTTGACAACTCCTGAACGGTTATGCTTTTTATTCCTAACAGATCCAGCATCCATAAATTTGTTCAATAATTCCGAAACGTATTTGTGTCGTACATTTCTTCCTGGATGATTATCAGTGAACATACGGATATCAGCTCTAGCACTATTTCTATTCTGTAGTACAAACCCACTATTTCAATTAGTTCTCGAAGCGAAGTACCATTGCTTCTCAAGAATTTACAAAAACAGAAACACCAATTGTAACTTCAACTGGTAGGTAATCGTTATTGTAGAGTGAGACAAATACAAAATAAATTCAAACTTAACTAGGCAAAATAAGACTTTTTTGAAGTAACTTTACAAAAACACCTATGAAACCAAAGTAACAGAAGTTCATTCAGGGTGGCTCGTTTTCAACTCAAATAATTTTAAGCTTCCAGACTATTAGCTTTAAACCATAATGTATTATATCTTGTTGAAATCTGTTCATTATGGAACATCTGATAATGCAAAACAATCGAATAGTGACATGCTCTGGGGTTGGGATAGGGAAAGTTAGATCAAATGTGAATATATCAAAATGTGTCGTCCCTGTATACTATTGTGGAGGTGTTTTTTTATTTTTCCTGAAAATCATCTAATGATAAATGTATCACACACCAGAAAAGGTGGAAAAGTGGAAACAGTTTTCTTCTTCTTTTCTTTTTTTATGGTCTTTGCTTCTCTTCGGCGTAGTAGACCAGAAACAGTTTTCATCAGGGATTCCAATATAACCTTTCGAATGGAAAAAAACGTATGAACACAGCGTATCTACTCTTTCGAAGATTTTCACGTTCCACAATTAGGAAAACAAAAATTGTAAGTAAAAAAGTGGATTCTCTCCTCAAAATGTGACTTTTGTTCAATACCGTATCGACCCTTCCCGATCTTCACTAGTCTAATCGAACTCCAATTTGAATATTCTATTATTAGCATGATTGAATGACAAACGAATCTGCCTGTTTCCTCCTGTTAACCGATTCTATTGTATACCGTCGTGAGAATGCAGCACTGTCAAGGTTGAGGATATCCGCAAATTATGACAATATTATGAGAGTCATGAGCCATATTTTTAGTTTTATGAACAAGCGTGATGCTTTAACATTTAATATTACTTGTCAGTGCTTTCATAGAACCAATTGTTCGAGTAAATTGTATTCATTGTTATGTCTTCATCGTAGATTATACCAAACATTATGTAAATCAATTGCAATTTGAAATATCACGTTAAAAAAACGATTTTTCGAATTACAGCTTTCATTTTGTGAATTATTATGAATATTCGGAAAGCCATGAGGGAGATTAGGATTCTTGATTATAATTAAGTTTCATTAAGTAAATTTATGCGACCAAGAAAATTGGATGAATTCTTATGAGCTAATGGCCAGTAATGTAACACCGTACCCATTCGGCTCGTTATGAGGCGACACGGTTCGGTCCCGGAAGCATTTTGAGTTTTGGCCGTACCAAAATTTTCGTAACTTTACTGAACAAACAACGAAATTACATCGTATGTATTGGTGGTTCGGCTTATAGGCGCGTATCTATATGAGTTGATGGTCCGTAATGTAATGGTCCGTATACATACTCGGCTCGTTGTGAGAAGACACGGTTCACTACCGGAAGCATTTTGAGTTTTGGCCGTACCAAACATTCCGTAACTTTATTGAACATGTAACGAAATAACTCCGTATGCATTGGTTGTTCGGCTTGTAGTCGCGTATCTACATGAGTCATTGGTCCGTAACGTAACACGGTACATATTCGGCTCGTTTTGAGAAGACGCGGTTCTCTTCCGAAAACATTTTGAGTTTTGGCCGTACCAAACATTTCGTAACCTTACTAATGATCATTGGTGGTTCAGTTTGTAGGCACGTATCTATATGAGTCAATATTTCGTAACACCGTATTTACATGTTCGGCTCGTTGTGAGAAGACACGGTTTCATCCCCGGAAGCATTTTGAGTTTTGGCCATACCAAACATTTCGTAACCTTTCTGAACAAACAACGAAATAACATCGTATGTATTGGTGGTTCGGCTTGTAGTCGCGTATCTATATGAGTCATTGATCCGTAACGTAACATGGTACATATTAGGCTCGTTCTGAGAATACACGGTTCGCTTCCAAAAATATTTTGAGATTGGCCGTACCAAACAATTCGTAACATTTCTGAACAAACAAGGAAATAACATCGTATGTATTGGTGGTTCGGCTTGTAGTCGCGTATCTGCATGATTCGATGGTCCGTAACGCAACACCATACATACTCGGCTCGTTGTGAGAAGACACGGTTTCATCCCCGGAAGCATTTTTAGTTTTGGCCGTACCAAAAATTTCGAACAATCATTAGTGGTTCGGCTTGTAAGCTCATATCTATATAAGTCAATGGTCCGTAACAAAACACCGTACATGTTCGATTCATTGCGAGGAGACACGGTTCGTTTTGCATCAGTGAGTATGAGCCGACATTAGTAGCAGTGCCATGTTGTGTTTTAGCCTATATATGGAATTTTAGCAATAATATCCGTTTCATCCCTTTTCATCACTATTTGTTTAATTTTTATTAAAAGTATGTCTCGTTCAAAAACTAAATCATTTTTTAAATTTATTTATTACGTCTCAATAGCATTGTTGATTCATATTCATTGACTGATAAAAAAAAAATTCAAGTTGTATCTGATTGAAGAGTTCAATTTGAACTTCCTTATGACGGAAGGTTATTGAAAAATATTTTTGAGTAAAACCCATGTTTATAATGACTGTGTTGAGTAGAAATATTTTCTCAATGATGAAAATCGTTATATATGAACTCGATGGAAGTGCAAGAGAAAATAAAAGTAAGTGGATATTCAGTTTCATTATACTCGTCAGAAAAGTTGATTGATTGCTGAAGTTTGAAACCCCCATCCCTTTTTCATTTAAATTTCTGTAAATATATGGATTCATATCGATTTTTACATGATATAGATACAAATGTATTGGAGAAATTCAAAGTTTAGAAGTTGAAATCAGATACGCTTTGAAAATACTCAAAATTTATCATCAAGAACTTAAATATTTTCAGCATTTAGTGTCCAATAGTAACAACATAAAACTTCAGCAGACATAAATAATACATTCCCTCGCAAGGAAGTGAATAACCTTATGATTGCACTTCGAAGTTTATTACTACTCATTCAATTTGTGTTTATGAGCGTAAAATTGGTGAGAATGTTTCTTTGCGGTACAAATGCATCAACTTCTTGTGAGTTTCAACTGACAAGAGAGGGGAGATGCTGTTAAGTTCGATACGTTAGTTATCATTTAGTAAAAAGTATGAGGAATGAAAATATGGTTTTAGAAATGTAAAAAAAGAAGAACAGCTATTACAATTATTCTACTTGAATAGATATTATTGTTGGGACTCTTTTTATTTTACAGTCAAATCTACAAAATTCAATATAACTGTTGGTAATTGGAGAAAGTAGGTTCACTCACCATTGTTGAATCTTTTTCCATAATACCAATATATGTAATCATATTCCAAAATTTACCTATTGTCCAAGAACTGAGATTGTATGTGGTATACAAATTCTACCTATTATCGCTTTTACTATTTACAATCAAGTTAGGTACGACTACGACTATTGTATATAAAAATTGTAGCCCAGGAGCTACGGTGTCAGCGCAAAGATACGGTTTTCAGATGCCCAAACATAAATGATCTTTCAAAATAAGGTGACTAACATTAATGAATAAAACATGAAAATGGTGCCAATATTTTGTTGTTAATAGGAAAAAAACTGGAATAGAACACGGTTTTTGTCTGTAGTTGACCTTTGACTGTTTCGCAGAACACATGAATATTTTTGTTGGGGATTTTTATTACAGTATAGATCGACTTGCTTACATAACTTTTTGCTATTCGAATATATTAAAAGCATACATCTCTGAATATATATATGTGTACGACAATATCCTAAGGCGTATTTGTTAATTAATCGATTATTTTGATACCAGCAAATCATGAGATGTCTAACATATATGAAGCAATTATGAGATGTGGTGGTTTTCATCAGACAAAAGTGATAGGTAGTTTTTGGATTACCAATATTGATAATATTGAAATATTAAAAAATTGCTTGAAATAGGTTCTTTCTAACAAAGAATCCATTTCGAACTGAACGATAATTTCTCAATATAATCGATTTTCCTCGGTGTTGATGTCATTGACTGCCACGGTCACTAGCCTCGTGTTCTGGGAAGAATATATTGATAACTTTCTGAGCGACAACTTCAACTAATAAAACCAACTTCAACTAATAAACATTATCAATGAAATCTGGTCGGAGAAATCGTGGTCTTCGGATTATGAATCGAGTACACTGCCTCCAGACTCAATGTATAGTCCGGTAATTATACAATATTGAATTAAATAAAATTGCGACAGAGCAAAACCTACTTTTGAAACAAATACTTTTATATGAACACTGAATTATTAAAAAACATATTTTTTCCTATTCAGTTTGTACCCGAAACCTTTGTTATGGAATTGAATCAGATATCATTCTCAGGATTGCTACATAATAAAGTGTACAAAAGAGGTAAAATTTCACTTACATGAGACATCCGATGTTTCGGAATAAGGCACCTAACTTAATGCCTCTCCAGCACCAATCTGGATAACATTACTTTCTGTCATGAATGAGTTGAATCTACTCATGTCATCGACGACACTATGTAAGGACATTCCTGGCTCATATGATTGAATCTCAGCCATAGGAATCTTCTTTTAATTGAAAGGGGTACATTTTTTGAAGATATTAATTTTTGGAAAAAAATTGTTTCAACTTTATACTGTTGAAATTTATAAATTGATAGTTTTGCTTGAAATAACAGCTTTATTTCGCCTTATCCAAATGTATAATTTGACACCGTGTGGTGTCTACATAAATGGGAAAACAGGACACTTTTCCTTTAGTTGGGACCTGAATGAAATTGGGATTAGTTCAGCTGCAGTTGATGCAATAAATGAACAGAGATTTATCTATGCTTGTGTAAATATGAGACATTGGATCAAGAAGCAAGAAACATACGAACAATCAAAATTCAGTCCAGGAAGATATAGAAAACATTCCATAAAGTTCCTGTACAAACTGGTAATAGTGAATCCATGAGGCCGCAGAATATTCAAAAATTTTCAAGGATCAAAGAAAGTTTGAAGAAATTTTGTTCGAAATTCTTTTCTCAACTCCTATTCACGGATCTCAATTTTTCTGATGATATCTTTTAAAACACTATTTTTGACAAATCGTACTTTATTTTTATTATTTAAATTTTTAACATTGACAAATAGCACCAAAATCACCTTGATAAGTAATATTCAATAGTGTGATATATTCATAATTTGAAGATAAACAATACGTAATAACTTGGCATCACGTGAAACCAAGGGTGAATATGTTGGCGATGCTTGTCAAATATTTGTTTTTATACGATAATCATTGTGAATTGATACCGCAAATGGTAAATACGCTTACAATATATACTTTTGTGTGTTAACACCTGAACCGTCCATAAATACTTTGGTTCAATTGAATTGAGCTGAAAATTAAAAATTTACATATAGAACACATTCCCTGACATGTTCATTACTGTAATTTCTGCTCTGTTTTCCAGTACGACCAGTAGTATTACTGATACAAGAATCTATTCATGTCATGTTTTTTTTTTCAATTACACTACAGCCCACACAATACAATGTTGAATACAAAATATTAGTCAATAAATAATGAAAATCATTTGATAGAACGAATGTATAGAAGTCGGTCGGTCGGTAGCCGGTCGGTTCGACGTGGGTGCTTTGTTCACTCACCCAAATCGACCAACGCGTTGGTCGGTGGTTCAAGCCCCAAGCTGAATGATCAATTTTCACTTGCTATCGTCCAACCGGTGTTGGGAATCACGCGTTAAAAGGTAAGACCTCGTTAGCCTTTAGTTCACACAAGTTTCGACATTTGAGGGTTGTCGTGCGTAGGGGTGTGGCAGCTGGTTAACGAAAAAACAGATCTCAAACAGATTTCAAAGTCGTAGAGACGGCAACGGGTCAGTTTGGGGACTTGTTCGACATTTTGAAAAATGGAAGAATTCATTAAAAAAAACGATTGAAAAGCGGTGGAAGATTTTTTTTAAATATAGTTCGAGGTTTGTTCAACTGAACCTCGCAGCGCAGAGCCAGTTATATTTTGATGCTCGGGATAAAATCAAGCAGGCTAAGTCACTTCAATACTGTCCTAGGCTATCAAGGTTGCAAAAAGGTTGGTGACCCTTCTCTGGATAGACTCCAGCAGCATCAAAATATGCTTAGGGGCTATCTCAGAAACGGTTAGACTCACTTGAATTGGACAAGATTCCTATTGTGGGAAACTAGAGTAATACCTTTTCATATCGAGAATATTAGGGGTTGTTTTCGAAATATTCGCCAAAAACTAGAATTGTCAAATTCCGGCTTTTGACTTCACCACTTCAATTTCAAATTATACAAAAAAAACAACGGAACTTTCAATATTGTTTCTTATTTGTTATAATCTGATATGAACCAAGTTGCGATCTGACGTTTCGTTCAATAGATTCCATCATCAACTTAATTTATATATATTTTATATATATTTATATATATATATATATATATATATATATATATATATATATATATACATATATATATATATATATATATATATATATATAGTATATATGTATATATATATATATATATACTGTATATATATATATACATACATACAGTATATATATATATATATATATATATATATATATATATATATATATATATATATATATATATATATATATATATATACAGTGTCACCATTAAAGTGCGCACCATATGGGAAACTTTTTTTTCGAAAAGTTTCAATAAAGTTTAACTTCGGCACTTGTTTGTGCTTTCAATTTAACTTGAAATGATGCGGTCAACTGCGACCCACTGATGTTCAGTGTTTGTCAAATTCAACTTTATTTTTTGAAAAAAATTGAAAAAGTGCATTTCTAGATCGAATTTAACAAAAAGTTGCTTGAAAAAGTTGTGTCTACGGCAATTTTATATCTATATGCTGACTAGTTAGCAATGGACTACATCTGATACAAAAAAAAGGGGGGGGGATGAGAGAATCTTCCAAAGAAAGGAATGAAGTAATCAATTTGAAACTCTTAAGGCGAAACATCGGTGTATACCAGTGAGGGTGACAGTGTTCTATGTGAGTACAATTTATTACCATTCATTCAAAGTAGAACTCATATGAATGATATCTGATTCTCATTCCACAACAAATGTTTGAAATACAAACTGAGTAGAGAAAAGTATCTTCTGTATAATTCAGTGTTCATATAGAAGTATTTCTTTCGAAAGAATTATTTTCTTTCGTGTAATTCAATGTTTATATGAAAGTAGCTGTTTCAGGAGGACTTTCTTTCAGTTTGTATCTGAAAGTTACTTCTTTGCATGATCTACACATTCATGTATAGAGTTTCAAATTGATTACTTCCTTCCTTTCTTTGGAAGATTCTCTCATCCCTTTTTTTTTGTATCAGATGGAGTAGTAGAAAGCCAAAAACTGTCTTTCCCAAAAAATTAATCACTCCTAAAAATATAACCCCTTCAATTCGAATGTGATTTACAATGTTTAAAAAGGAAAACTAACTGTTGTTTCTTGAAGAAGACTATGTGGTAATATCACATTCTGAAGTTAACATATGACATGTAATTCATTCGTACATGTGTAGTCCCAGCCAATGGTGAAGCTCAAGTTCTTTTGACATTCGATGTCAAACAAATATAATGATTTGTGACTCGGACCATAGCCCTGTTGCCAAATAACTTGGGTAACATCTGAGTATGTGATAGCCACAGCCAAGCAACACCCATCACCGGACGTCTTGGTGGGGGGTGGACATAGGGAAATTAGGGGTTTTATAGGTTTTTGGAAGTCTCTGATCGTCATCACGTTTGCTCAGGCAGGAAGGTCGCTTTTCGATTTCGAATAATTCGCGAGGCCATCGACATCAAAAAGCGAACTTCCTGCATCAACAAACGTGATGACGGTCAGAGACTTTCAACTACCTGAAAACTCCTAATTTCCCGATGGTCACCCCCCACACCAAGACGTCTGGTGAAACCCAGTCACCTGAAACCCCGCCTCCACATTTCCACTTCAGTAGCTCCTGCTGATATAAATACCACCGAACACCCATTGATCTAAGGAGTAGATCTTAAAGAGAACTCACGATGAGACCTAGGGAGTAGGCAGATTGAGATCCCGACGTCAAGTCGCATCAATTTCCTGAAAATGGCTGCAAAACGTCGAACACATTTAACTCCAGACGCGGTTCGACCCGCCATTTATTATATGTGAGCGCTTTCGATAGCTGGCTGTGCTACCATCTTTTTGGCTCTACTCAAACTTGTTTGAGTGAAGGGTGAGGGGTGAAGATACATAGAAAGTTTTATTTTTCATTTTTAATACTTTCCTAAACGTTTACCATTTTATTCGATGACCACAACTTGAATACAAAAATTATTGACTGATTAGACTTTTTAAGTTTCAGTTTAGCCTTCATTGCCTTTGTTGATCTGAGTTTATTTGTTTTTTATATTACGGAAGGTTGAAATACTGATTTTTCCACAAAAATATCTTATATTTTATGTGAAATATAATTGTTAAATAGTTGAAATACCTAATACTGACCTGAAAGTAAGTTTTTTACCAGTTAAACATAGCGTTATAAAAGCCACTATGAACGTCCGTAGATCATGTGATGTGTCAACAGTTCATTCTGTCATTTCAACGTCATGAGTAATATTTCTACTTCCGTCACTTCGGTGAAAAAAACCGTAATTTCCTTCACACAAACTATATTTCTGATAATTGGTAACTGCGTTATAAAAATCACATCGAGAAAATTTGTTGGAAAATTATTATTAAAGCTGCCAGCAAACTTTTTCCCAAATTATCGTATAGTTATCAGCACAGTCATCATCGACAACAACAGAAAGCTGCGAAAATCCATGGGATATTTCAAGCAAGACACTAGTAGTGATACTTCTGAGGATTCCAGCGATGGGATGATTGGTATCGAGAATAACTACTGTAGATGTTGCACTTACCATAAACAAAAATATTTGGAAGACGTAGATTCAAAAACACCAGAAGAATCTACATTTGGAAGAGTGGAATCTCTCAAAATTGCAGGAAGAGAAAGAGCTGAAGAATTGGAGTTAGCATACACACCACCTCTGCGGAATATTGCGCTACAAGAACTCTCTTCTGTGCAACTTCGTCCTTATGGTTTTCCCAAACTAACATCAACTCCAGAAATTTCAATAAAAAAGCCACGTTTTCAGGAAAACGACCTGTTATTAACACCACCTTTACGGAAGATAACCATAGAAGATATTTCTTCTGTGAAGTTGCGTCCTTCTGATTTTTCAAAACTGCCTCAAACTCCAGAAGTGAACGACATGCTTTCAGTGTTGAGAAAGAGGTTTGCTGTGATCAACTTATCTTTCACCAGTGACAACGAGACTGTTGATAGTGACGAGTCATTTGTAGACTTTGTAGACACTAACAATTATAATAATATGGTTTGTTGATGATTCATTAAATATATTATTGAATGAAACGATTTTGTGTTGAAATCATTGAGTTATCATGTAACTTCAATGAGAAAAAATTATTTTTACCAGAACAACTACTAATACCAATTCGGGACGGACTTTGATTATAGAAAATTGTTCATTTTCCATAATTTTAAAGAAATGTACGTTTCCATTTTTTATTCTTGCATAAATAACTGATGTTAGTATATACGTGGTATCTCTGAATAAATGATTTACCAGTAGCAAATGAGCAAGTGCATAATGGGAGTTCTTAGTTCTTTCAGGCATTAATTTCACATATTTTAGAAACAAAATGATAAACTGAGTCTTCATTTGAACGTGCTTGAAAATAATGGTTTTTGTTGAATGTTGAATGTCTGAGAAAAAAAGATAAATGAATGAAAAACTAAAAATACTAGGAGCAAGTATTCAAATTAGATGAAAATTTAAAAATACTGTAGATACGAAGAAGTTAAAACAATTACCACCCCTTTCTCATGTTAGAGGACTAGCAAAGATTATGAAAAGAATTGGGAAACATCATTAGAACCTGCTTCAAATCTTGTCCCTTCTCCTTAGTATCCTCAAAATCCAAGCCATTCAATACGGGTAATGACTACAGGAATTGCGTTAAGCGAAAACCGTGTGAATGCGACAAGTTTTACTGATACAAGTAAGAAATGTCGAATGGAATAATCAGGTAACCCAAAATAACCCAAGAATTGAACATCAACTGGTTTGAAGAACACTAGTCCGAACAGAAGTTCATAGAAGCTGTATATTGATGCATGTATGAAAACATTCGGTAAAGAGGGAAAACGGGCAATAGTCTGGTATTACCCGAAGAAGATTGACGGATATTCTTACTAAATAAACGTTATGAAGTTGGCTTGATTTGCTATTTTTAATTTTCACTATGGCTTCATTTTGTTGCAATTATTTGTGCACATTTCACATTCATCGCCAATTTTTTTACGTTATTTGAAAAGATATTGAAGAACGATCATACTTTCTTGTTGTCACTTTTCAAGCTGTGCAAAATTCCTTCTACAGTTTTCTATTCGACATTTCGTCTTCAAGAAACCACCACCAATTTTACTTTTTTGTTATGGACCAAAATGGATAGTTTCAGCTATCTTATAACGGGTGCATTTCACTGATGTATTATACATAATCAAAATTTCACAAATATTAGAACGTTATTTCCATAAAATCTCGAAAGAATATCCTTTTCCTAATTGAACCGACTTCATATCTCACGGTTTCTGATTTTGCCAAACTGGCTCTTGTTGTCTTGGATACATTATATATTTCTCTCTAACTCCTCAAAGCTTATATTATTTTCAATACCCCAATCATATGTCTTCACAAATCGGAATCTTCAACATGGAATAAATTAAGCAATGAATATGATAACTATATTTTTAGGTAATAGAAATGACGTTCTATTTTTGTTTTAGCGGAATACGATATCGAACTTACCGTCTTCTCAACAAACTTTACGCAAATAGTATTTATTACACTCTCTAACATTTTGAAAATAAAATGCTAAAACTTTCAAACTGAAGAAATTTATTAAATTAGGATATTCTACACAATTTTTAAACTCAACGGCACTTTTCATTATTGTAAACCAACAAACACTTCACTTTTTTTTTTCGAAATTTCAAGCCAGCAGAAAGCCTTCATTATAACAGGTTAAAGAAGGAAAATATTTTCGAAAGTACTAAAACACTTTCTGATGTATCAATATGAAAGGTGTCCTCATAAAAAGTGCTCAATTTTCCTTGAAATGATTCATATGACATCATAACCAGAAATATTTTCGGCTCCTCCATCTTAACAATGAATCGGTTTTAACTGTAACACTTTACATTTTTTCAAATGAAAGATAACTGAACTGGCTGATACTTGAGGAAAAGATGAAAAAAACCTATTGTATAGCGAAACACGTGTCGCGGTTTTTGTAAAACCCTTTATAGCGAAAATCATACAATAAACTGTATTAATTAGTTTTGAAAGATATCTATTTTTTCATATTTAATTTTCTGTTGGTCATTTATTTGTTATTTATGAGTTTTTCAAAGATGTTCCTTATTTTTTATATGCTTTGGAGAGCACAGGATTTACTAGTTTTACATTAAAACCAGTATCGCCCATTTATGTCTGTATAGGACGTAGATTATCTGAATCACATAAAAAAATTATCAAGTTAACTAAGAAAGTCAAAGTCAAAAAAGTCAATTTTTCACAACATACATTATATTACTCCATTATATCCACAGAAGTTAATCAAGTATATAGGAAGAAATGAATATAGTAATGGAATTAGGAAAATGGATACAGCGAAAGATTATAATCTTTTCAAAGAAGAACTAACTTCTGTTTGAAAACTTTGAAAATCGATCGAGCATAAAATTATGACCCTTTTATATGTTTATAATTCATGATCAAAATATTTATTCATTTGTTAAGTGAGTCTATTTTTGTATTGGTGATGATTAACGGAAAAACAGATTTTATTTTAAACAAATGTGCATCTGTGGTTTTGGGTTAGAGAAGAAATTCTTGAAATTCCATCATTTTCATCTTTTCAATTCGAAGGAAGTTGTGGAAATTTGTCTTCCTAGACAGATGAAATGCTGGTGGGGCATAATGGTAGGTCACCAAGAAAAACCAGAATCAGAGTGATGCAGAGTTTTGAGGGAAACTCGTTTTCTTTACAACTTTGGGGTGAATCAGTGAAGTTATCGAAGAAACTTCATATAAGTTAGGTTTCAAAATAGACTATATACAAAAACTTTCAGATCGCTTTGTGAAAAAACGTTTACATTGTTTTTTTTTTCGTTCATGTAGTTTTCTACACTTTTCCTACATAGAAAACCAGAAAGCTTTTTTTCTCAAAAATTATATGTGAGTGTTTTCAATTATAATTTCCAATGTCAGAATTTGACAAAAGTGAATCATTTGTCGGTTCATTTGTAACAATTTCTTTCGAATGTGTACCATATTGCACAATTTCTATGCTGATTTAATTGATCGTAGGCTCAAATCAAACATTCGTTTGCAAATTATCACGTCATAAGAAATATCCGATTATGGAACAGGGCATTTAATGAACGTATTTTATAATACTGAAGTGAGGTTTTACCAAATCATTTAAAAATTCTGTGAAACTTCTTTTCTATGGTGTAATAATTTTATAAAAATGTAACTGTCGGCAGTTGTATTTATGGTAACATATTAAACTATAGTTTGTTTAATTTTCAATGGTTGAGTACCAGCTTCAAAATTCATGATCATGTACAAGTTTATTGATATCACCTGTGCAGAATATAACAGTAATAAAAATTGTTTGAATAAATATTGCAAAAACGCCATGTATAGTAAACAATGTCGGGAAGATAAATTATAATATGTTATATAAGCGGTAAAGTGAAGTTTCGAAATCTGGGTAAATATTATGAAGGATGTCTGATCCATATAAATTTATATTCGAATATCAAGTTTTAGGTAACATATCATTATTCAAAAATTCAAATGAATTGAAAAGCATTGGTGATATATAATTTATATACGTACTACTTACATTAGCAAGGACGATTCAGAAAGAAATGAAAACGATCAACAAAAATCAAATACATATTCTGATTCTTCCAATCTTCAGGCCAACAAAAACTATTAAAGAAATTTGTTTCTAAAATGTGATGGTAGAAATCTATTTTGGCACTCCCATAAATCGCTTTTTGCGATGTGGAATTGTTTGTCGGAAAAGTCCGACAAATTCTAGGGGATTTTTTGATTTTTATGGAAGTAGACTTAATATAGGATTTCTAGAAGAAGAAAGGTAGGTACTTTAAATCGATGGTGAAAGATTTTACAGTTTTATATTTTATCATTATACAAGATGCTACCCCACTTACATGTTGATGAAGAGCGAAGGATGATGTTGAGAAATTTTCATTTAGAGAGAAAAACGATGAGGTTTGGCTCTGATCCAATAAAATTTTTTAATCCAAAAAATATCGCCCCATATGAACCGCTCGACGCGTTATAACGCAGTCCATCCAAATATAAGTGTTAGGAATCACACGTTAAAAGGTAAGACCTCGTTAATCCTTAGCTCGCACAAGTTTCGACTTCTGAGAGTTGTCGTTCGTAGGGGTGCGACAGCTGGTTAACGGAAAAACAGAACAGATTAGAATGCAAGAGCGTTTCTTTTTTGGAACTGGCAGTTACCAAAGAGTAATTGGACCATCCTTCAATTTATCTATTGCTCAACAAACTGCTACTAAATGTATCAAGAAAGTAACTTCATTAATCATTGAGAACCTGCCAGAAAAATTTATTAAATTTCCTCAAAACAGTGAGTTGAAAAATCTAACGGAAAAAACATTTATGGAATACACAGGATTTCCAGGAGTTATAGGAGCAATAGATTGCACTCATGTAGCGATTGTGAGACTACGAGAAAAGGAACACAATTACTTGAACCGAAAAGGGTACCATTCAAAAAATGTACAAATTTTAAGTGTTTTTCAAAAAATTGTAAATTTTCGCGACAATTCAAGCTGTTCACCGATTGGTGATTATACTTTGCGAATACTCAATATTAACACGAGATATCCAGGTTCTTGCCATGATTCATTTATTTAGAGAAACTCTATAACTCAAGATGAACATGGGCAATGTTATAATGCAGGTGATCATCATAGTAGGTTGTTAGAAGATTCTGGTTATCCTCAGCAACCTTGGCTCATGACCCCAATTTTGAATCTACCCTTCATTAGTCCTGAAGAGAGATATAATGCAAGACATGCTTCAGCATGGAATTGCACTGAATGATGCAATGGAGTTTCGAAAGGGCGTTTCAGGTGTTTGATGCCCAAAAGAAAATTACTTTACGCTTGGAAACATCGTAGTAATTTCTGCAATTTTATATAATCTGTGTATTGCTGGAAACAGAGAAATTTCATACCTTATTCCAAATCAATCACTTCCTCTAGATGATAATTTGAATCCTGACAATAGAAGAAATTTGATAAATGTACAATATTTCACATGATATTTTTTTCAAATAAACAGTTTATGTTTGCTTTGATATTATTTCAGTTGAAATTGATATAGATTTTGAAAACACACATATTAGAAAATAATTAGTTTGGTTTCAATAAAGCAATATTAACCAAAATATATAAAAAGAAAAACGAAACTAGTTTCAAATGCCGCAAAAAAACGTATTCTCAATCCTTGAAAAAAAATGACCAAATCATCATTTTGATTCTACCGTTTCTTAAATGAGTCAGCAATGTTGCCCAAAGATACAGATACGGCAACAATTGACTTTTCAATGTTCCGAAGAACATCTATTTTCCTTCGTGCATTTTTTCAACTTTTGCTTTTTTTATGTTTGAATAGCTGTTTGCTCTATTTCGTTGACTTGTGCCAATAACTTCTTCAGCGTGAGGCAACTCAGTTTCTAAGGAATATCTTTTAGGAGCTTCTGAATAGTTATGTTCATCTAGCATAAACTCCTCAATAATAATTTCACTAGTTTCATCTGTTTCAGACACTAAAGCAGGATCCTTAACTTCCAAAGTACTTGTGGAATCTTCTAATGGTTCAGAAAATATTCTTCCGTCCCCAAATGTTTCAGGTCTCTCCATGAGAGAGTAACCTCTTTTTAAAATAGGTCAGCGGAACCGCACATGAAGGCCCTCCACCAGTTTGCATTGAATTTTCAGCATTTCTACTGCTATTTAGTTTTGTTTTCGATTTCCAGTCTGCCACCGTTTTTTCCATCTTTCAACAGACCGTTTGCCCTGGGATAAACTATTTAATTTTAGTGCCAGCCTTTCTCAAACTAATGTATTTTTTGTTTTCTCTGCAAATGGGAACTGAACTTATTGGTGACAACTTCGGAGTGAGTTTCAGCGTAATCTAAAAAAAAACTTGCAGTGATCTTGAGTCATTCGCATTTTATTTTTCTTTTCCATTTCATTACAAGAATGATGAAAACTCGTTACTGATTTTTTGTATAATTGAGTTATGACACAACATAATTTATACCACAGTATACTGGGCCTATACCCTTCATTTATTACTTATCTATTTCTGTCACACATATACAAGCATAGAATTCGCATGCTCTAGAATTTCGTTTGGAAGCGATTCTACTGGGTAAGGGGATTATTTTAGAAATTGACATCATAGTACCGAGATTTCGTACCACCACAGAGAACCTTCAGCAACATCGGTAGTATACTGGATTTCTTGTATCTGCGATTGGAACCACGAAAAGAAGTGTGTTTACCCGTCTCTTTGAACCTCGTGAAATCGTCGACTCGGACAAACAAATCAGCTGTAGCCGAACATGCTCTTAACAAAAAAGGCAATCACATTATACAGTTATACTTGATAGAATTCAAAATTACTATACAAGGGTACATAGAGAGGAAATAGAAATTCAAATTCACACACACGCACCCAAGTCCCTACTAAAATTATAAATGCGAATGTAAGTTTGTTTGTTACGGTTTCACGCGAAAACTACTCAACCGATAAACATGAAATTTTGTACACATCGTCGGTCCAATGCCAAAGTCACGAATGTGCATAACTGATGTTTTGAGAAAAACGCATTTTAAATATTGACGACATTGCTAAAAATAGAGATTTCATTTTGTGGCACTTAACCACTATTGACAGGTTTACTTTTGCAAAACAAAAAATAATGTCAGTTGAAAATTTCAAATTTTTGTAATATTTTTCAAAAAAATGCACATTCGTTGTTTCGGCTTTGCAAAATTCACGACATATTATGTTTCGTTAAAACAAATAAAACCCATAATATTAGGAAAATTAACAATAGTTTTATTAAAAACAACGTTTTGAACACCTAAACAAAAGAAACAAACATAAAATTCCTTTACAGAAAAAAATTAAATAAAACATAATCGTTCGTCGCGAACTGAACAAAAACTAACATAAAATTTCTCTATAAAAAAATTAAATGAAACATCAACAATTCGTATTCGTCAGTATCGGAGTAAACAAAATAAAAAACAACAATAAAATCCTAAAAAATTAACGTTTAGTCTTCGTCAGTATCGGACTCTTCACCAATGTCTGGTTCCGGTAAATTGTCCCTTACCTTGGGATTTGTTTTTAGGGACCTGTAAAAATCATGGTACGCTTTCGGTATTGTTAAATCCTTACACATTTTAATCCAGGTCTTTCCATTTTGCCTCGCTGAGGCAAAATGGAAAAAGGACATGGTGTGATACGTGCATCTCTTATAAGTTGCGCCCACCCCTCAGGGGTATAAACGGGTACATATCTTGCCTTCTTCTCTATTTTCGAGTGAATGAAGTCACACTCCATTTCAGTGTGCCCTGTTTCGAAAAACCGATGATCAATTACTTTCAATGATGGATGTTCCGCCAGAAGTTGGATGCACATGGCTGCAAATATTGAATTTTTTTGCTGGCCTCCACAGCCGTCAGACATCATATGCACTGCTTCGATCTCAGAATGGCTCATAATATAATCATAAACACAGGATGAAATTTCGTTAGCCCCTCTTTTTCCCTTTGTTTCGTCCCACAAGTAGCACATAACATTTTGGTTTCCTAAATTATAGATTGTGAAATTATACACCGCTAGTTTCTTTAAATAAAATATTTGTCCAGCGCATCCTTTGGGAGTTGTTAACACTGCCTGCAAATCAAAATTAAAAGCCAAGATCTTGGGACTCTCTTTTGCTATTAACTTGTCCACATCGCGGGATTGTCTAGCTTCATTTTTTCTATTGAGATGTTTTTGATACGTTTCGTCTTCTACCCTTTTCTCTTCTTCAGACATACTTTTGTATGCCAAACATTTACATTGGTCTTTTTTTGGCTTAAAGAAGCCTAAGTTGTAGTCGGAAAATATCTGGCGATATTTCTCAAATGTAACAATTTTCACATTTTCAGTGCTGCACAACTCTTTGTACATCCTGTACATAATTGATACATTAAGAGATGGGTCAAGGTACTTCTTTTCACTAGATTGACGACAATAATGCGATTCTACCGCTGGAAAGGATAGAATCTGGTTCGTATAAATGTTTCAACATTCTGTGGTAATTTGTTTGACGGTTGATGTTTCCCGCGTTTATCTGGTTCTAAAGCTCCATTGGAAGAGTGCTTGTTTGCGGCACTTCGCATAAAGGCGTCTGTCACATTTATTGTGGACATAAAAAATGCTCTACACACTGTAAGTTTATTTCCATCAACCGTAAGACTATACACACAGGTGTAGTTTTTCCTGGAATTTTCGATACCTCTTGTCGTCCGTTTCTTTGTTTTTTTTTCAATGTGATTATACAGAAATTGACGTTGATCGTCAATGCAGCTCAAATTGCGAAAATCATTATAAACCCTTATTCGGTTTGGCTCGGTAACTGAAGCTGCACATTTATGTTTTGGTTTATTGAGACAAGGTATCGGCAAAAGAGGACGTGAAGGTTTCTCGATTCCCCTATGATCAATGTCAGACTCACCTCTGAGCCTTTTAACCTTCCTTACATTTTTCTTCCATGATTTCTTGTTTTTTTTTTTTTAGTAGATACCTTTTCACGGTCAGGAAAATCCTCAACATCACTTTCCCATAAGCTCTCATTTTCTATATCTGACGAACCTGAAGGTTCATAGAGATCCGAAGAAGATCTAGAAACATACGAGTAATCTTCTTCCAGTGTTCCTGGTAAAGCTGGAGGCAGATCTGGATGCTCGATGGTGTTTGTTGAGGACAGTCCGTTACGCATAGTATCATCTGAAAACAGAAAAAGAAAATACTAAGAAACATAACCTAAAATCTTGTTACAAAAAGTGAAAATTTTCGACTATAAATCCTATTATTTTCCTTTCATTTAACAATTAATATTTTCTTACCTTGAGCTTGTAATTTTTGGCAATTTCTCATTATTCTTGCTATTCGGGAACTCATATTTTACCTAGATCACTATAATCACGAATATCTTAAACCACAATTGTTTACACTGCCAAAATAACGAATGTGGCACATTCGTGAATTTGGATCTAAATGGTAAAATAATTTGCAACGGCAAAAGCACAAACGTGGTACATTCGTCTTTTCGTTATGGCAGCAAATCTCCAACTGAGGCTTTCGTGGAATACGTCTCAACTAGAAGGGAGAGAGGGGATGAGCAAATACTTTCGCGCTTTTGGCATTGCTACTATGAATTAAATTCCGACATTTTGCTGCACATAGGTGAAAATGTGCAAATTGGCACATTCGTGACTTTGGCATTGGACCGACGACATGTTCTTGGAGGTATTAGAAGTAATATAGGATACTTTTTATTAAAAAAGTTTTATGTAAAAACGATCTCAAAATCTAGCTACTTTAACGACATCTAGCATTTCAGTAATGAAGAAAAAAACTATTATTTTTTATATAAGATAAAAAAATTGTTTGTCAAAAAAATCTCAGAATCTAGCTACTTCAACGTCATCTAGCATTCCATTAATGAAGTTCCAACCCTTTGTCATTAACATGAATTTAAAAGCTTTTGCATATTGAAACGTTTAATGACTCTATCCATTTTCTTTATTCAACCTATTTGATGTAAATAAATTTGATATTACTATTATCATTGACACTGATAATATCAAATTGATCGTCGGTATGATAATGAAGATGGATACAGTATTCGAAACATTACCAGATAAGTATACAAATAGAATAGATTTCCGCAGTTAGAAATTTGAACGTCTGATTTCGAGTTGAACCGCGTTAAAAATTTTGGGTTTCGTCTTCGACTTTGACATTTTTAGTAAGTAGAAAAGTGAGGCTGCACTGAGAGATACACTTTATATTCTTGTTGGTTTGAAAATGAAGATTCATATTCCTTATTGGATTTTATAGTTGATTCAGAATCAATTTTATAGATTTAATGGGAATACCTACTTCGATAATTTTAATCTGAAAAAAGTCTACAGGGATTCGTTGAGTGATTCTTCACTGGATGAATCAGTTTCATTAGGATTGATGACAACTGGAATAATTTTTTCTGATGATGAATCTATGCGATCATCCAGATCCCACATCTCTGCTTCGATTCTGATTGTTTTGTGGATACATTTTTCCCAAACTTTTTGGTCCACTGTTTCCAGAGCACTATATAGGTTTTTCTTTACTTCACACAGCTTGAAGATCTTATTATTCTTTGCGATGAATCCTTTAACTTGAGCCCAAACCAACTCTATTGGATTCAATTCAGTGTGATAAGGCGGAAACCGAAAAACCGACATTCCTTTAGTCTTCGCCATCTCATCGGTGACATACCTGACGAATTTTGACTTATGACGTTTAGCCAAGTTGAGGAGCTCCGCTTTCAACATGGTCGATTCAAAAGGAATAGCTTTCATTTGTAACCACTCAGTAATATCTGCTTTCTTCCAACACGACGTCGGCAGCTTCTCGACTCGTCTACTGTGGTAACTTGCGTTATCTATTACTATTACGGATCCCTGCGGAAGTTTTACAAGTATGTTTTGAAACCATTCTTCGAATACTGTGGCATCCATTTCTTGAGGATAATCCCAATTTTTCTTCAATTCAAACACCATCAATCCATATTTCACGAATCCTTCACTGCTGCCTATGTGAGTGATGATGAAACAACGACCTTTTCCAACTGGAATTTTCAAACCAGTGGACCAACCTTCCATAAAGGCTTGTTTTTGATGTTCTGATCTTGCCAAACCTTCGAGACGATATGACCTTCATTGACCATGTTTCATCCAAATAAAAAATAGATTTACCTAGTGCTCTGGCTTTCTTTATTTCTCTCAAATAGTTTCTTCTCCATTCTACAATCTCTGAATCTCTGATTTTTCTATTAACAAGCTCTTTCAATCTTGATTTCCAAAAGTGGAATTCAGCTCATGTAATATCTTCCATAATCGAGTTCTTCTTATATCAGGAAAAAAACTGTCTTCACGAATAACTGACAAAACTTTATTTGATGTAGGTATTTCGTTTTTTGATGTAAAAAGATTGTACTTGTTCTCCTGAAAGAATTCTTCACTTCTTCATCGATAACCAAACTCTTTCTACCAGTGGATACTTTCGGTTCGAAAAAGTTGTTGTTTTCCTAGAGTTCCTTGAGAATTCTAAAAATTGTCGATCCATTGACACAGGTCATACTCAGGCATTTTTGCACTACTTCCTCCTTACTTTTTATTTCGAGCGGATATTGTATTCTTGAAGAATTATATACATTTATAACAATTGTTTTTTCATTTACGTTTAATGGTGACAATTTCGGACGCTTCGCGACTCCCGAACGACTAGCTTTCATGTTGTATAGCTGTTTATTCAACGCGCTCTCGAAGTAAACTGAAGAATATCACGAATAACCCCGCTAAAAAGCCAAGTCGGTCTTATTGATGGGTGCGATGTGTCCGTTGACAGTATAATTCAAAGGAATATCTATTTATACCGCCTTCAAAAAAACAATGTTTTTAAAATCCTCTTCAACTAAATACCTATTTGATATATATATATATATATATATATATATATATATACATATATATATATATAGAATAGTACTTTTTCGTTACACTATCAATTATATATATATATATATATATATATATATATATATATATATATATATATATATATATATATATATATATATAATAGTAGTTTTTCGTTACACTATCAATTATATTATATACATAAAAACCTGATGGCCACAGCCAAAAAAAACTCAAAATAGTTTCACACAAATAGGAGACTGTTCCAATCAACGAAAAACACTTCCTTTTTATTTAATGAATAACATTAACAAAAACCTAAATGAAGTGAAGGAATTCCTGGAAAGTAATAGTTTCTCTTTCTGAATATCAAAAACTCTCCAATCGAGCCAAATTAGATATGAACATTTCTCTAATGCAAAAATCAAATAAAATCCTCGTTGGCTCATTCATTTGAAAATTATAAATACTAATATGTTTGAACATCACAATGTGTCATTGTAAGTCGATTGAAATTCTAGAAAAATCTAATGATGAAAAATAAGGAATATAAGTGAACCAAACCGAAAGAAAAATTTCATGCATGTTCGACTGTAACTAATCACAAGGTTACCTGAAGAAGCCTTGACAGGCTCAATTTCTTCCGTATAACATACAGGTTAATTTGAAACGTGAGAAGTTCTTATGTTAATGAGGTTCTGTCAATTTGATTGATGGTTCAATTGTTTGAATTGAAAACCATTACAAGCATATTTTAACAAAATAGTATTCAGTACCATCACTGAGTGATTTTGACAGCAAATATTGCGAAAACAGGTACTGTTTATTTTTTCAAACGGATTTATTCAGCGTTTGTTTGAAGGTAGTTGACAATATTTCTTGGTGCACTTCATTAGTTTGGACTTCCATTGTCTAATATGATACAAATTGATTTGAAATACCTGAAAAAAATTGAATACTAGCAATAACCAATAAATCAAAAAGAAAATCAAACTGTTAACACGAGATGAAAATTAAAAAATTATTAACAAGAAATGAAAATCAAAAATCAAAAAGGTTCCAAACCATATTAATTCAAGACGTTTCGATTGTTAGTATCCAGTATCCACAATCGTCGTTTTGCAACTACCTCAGCAATCCACAGTATCGCTCAGATAAAAAAATAATAATATCGTTGGGCATAGTATTTACATATTTAATCAGTATACGCTACGCCCAACGATTTTGTTATTGTAGATTGCTGAGGAGAGTGCTGTGATGACTGCTACCTAGGACCTTTCAAACTATATTTCAGTTTTTAGTACCTACATCATTATCATCTTCTTTTTATTCAATTAAACCGTTTAACTTAAACAAATGTTTTTACTTGTTGTATTGACGTTTCTTCGGTGAATTGGGCACTTTATTGAAAATTAAATAATTCCATCAGTCTTTTTATCGTTAACAAACATCAAAAATGTTTATGATGACTGGAAGGAGTTTATGTCAAATATTTAATTTTGCTAGGCATTCTGACTCGGTTCAATACTCATTCTCACCTTCGAAGAAAATGACGATTCAACTCTTTGATCGGTAAATCAAAATAAAAACATTTATAGCGAGGTCAATTTGAGACTGTTGAAAGTATTAATAATATTTGAGAAACTCGATGAAATCCAAAAGGATAGAAATGTTATCACCACGTACTGATGATGTCTAGCTCCGTCGAAAAGATCGGTTTTTCATTTATTCGAACGATGTACTTTGGAACAAATGTTCTTGCTAGACTTCTTGCTGAAATATATTTCTGTTTGAATCTGTTTTTCTGTTAACCAGCTGTCGCACCCCTAAGAACGACAACCCTCAGAAATGGAAACTTGTGCGAGCTAAGGACTAACGAGGTCTTACCTTTTAACGTGTGATTCCTAACAAGGGTTGGACGATAGCAAGTGAAAATCTATCATTCAGCCTGGGGCTTGAACCACCGACCAACACGGCGGTCAATTTGAGTGAGTGAACAAAGCACCCACGTCGAACCGACCAGCTACCGAATGACCGATTTAGGTATTGAAATTGTTTTCAATTGGGATATTCTCTTCTTATATCGATGCATTTCGCTTAGAATAATTCATAAAATGATCTTTACGAATATCACTCGACCTAAAAATTATCGCAGATGAATGTTAATTTTTATAAATTCACATAGCGAGGGGAAACCAGCAAATCAGGAATAGAAGAGCACGTTTGGACCTATCAACATAACATCGAATGGTCCCACGCTGAGATCATAGACAAAGAGGAACATTGGTTTAAGAGGAAATTCAAAGAAGCCGCATACATGTTATCCAACAATTTATTCAGCCAAACTAGCGTAGAGATACACTACATATGGAAACCCATAATCAAGCGAAAAATGGCCAACTCCCGCCAAACAATCATCTCCCACTAAACCAGTGAAGCGGAAATAGGAGAGCAGAGATAAGTGAAAGTACTCAAATGACCTATAGTCAGCCCACGGAGAGATCGGTCCAGTCATCAACCGAAGACGATTGTGGATATTAACAATCGAAACGTCGTGAATCAATTTGGCTTGGAATCTCTTAACTTTTGTATTTCATTTTATTTATTTTTTGTTCAATTTGTTCAATTATACTTGTATTTCATTTCACTATAATTTCATTTCATTTCAGGTTTTTTGCTTAATATAATTGTTTATTTTTTTAGCTATTCATTTTTATTCTTCTTCTTCTTCAATTTTTAATTTTCATTTTTCAGTTATTTCAGGGATTTCAATTAATTTTATATAAAATCAGACAATGGAAGTCCGAACTAGTGAAATTCATCATCAATCACCTTCAAACAAATTTAAACCTATTTTATTTTCTAACAATACCAATCGAGCAACCAGCAAATAGAAAAGCTGATTGCTCTCATTGTATTGATAAATAATAATTTTCCTTATAAAATAGAAATTTCTGTAGGCAATTCAGAGGTCTTGTGGTATTACTATTAATAGACACATAAATCATACACTCAATATAATCAATGAGAAAAAATGTTCATGAAAGAGATAGTCCTTCCTTTCTCATATTGTTCTGAAGATGAATGGTTATTCAGATGAACATAACATTCAATTTGTTCACCACTTTGTAGCATTCAAAATTATTTTGATTCCGTTTGGAATACGTTACGGATTGTTTGTTATATTAAAAGAGGGTTATCAGATTCAAGATTCGTAACAATGATATCTGCATGGAAATCATTTATTTCAGTATAAATGGACTGTTCAAACAATATTGCGAAAGTTAAAATTTTTCGGCCTACGTACATTCGAGTAGAGATTTTTTTCATGTTGGTACACTCGCCTCGAACATATGTTTACAATTTCAGCTGTTTAGCGTGTTCAGTTTGTTGGTGAGAGGCAAAAAAGTTTAAAATGTTTTGTTTATTCGGCGATTTTCTGCATCATATTTTGTGTAAAAAATCAAATTGAGTCTTCAAAAACACTTGAAATATTGACAGTGGTATACAGCGATTGTACTCTCAGTCACAAAAATGTTTACAAGTGTTACAAGCTTTTCATTCACATCTTCTCGCTCGACGCTTGCCCTGGACGGCCCAGCACATCAACAACCGATGAAAATATTGAGACAGGGAAGAAAATTTTTATGGAAAATCGTCGAATCACTATAAAAAAGTTGCTGAATTTTAACCAAAAAAACCGTCGCTTGAGCATCGCTCAGGAATTGTTGAATGCCATCAACGGCGATCCAGATTTGCTCAAGAGGGGTAATAATTGTTGACGACTCATGGGTATATGGTTATGACATCGAAACCAAAATCAAATCGTTCCAATGGAAGAGCCCAGTAGAGTCAGGATCAAAAAATCACGCCAAGTTCGATCAAATATTAAGGTTTCGCTCACTGTTCTTCGGTTACCGTAACGTAGTGCATCAAAAGTTCTTGAGACATGGTCGTACAGTCAATAAGGAGTATTATCTTGAAGTTATGCCCCGCTTGCGGGAAGCAATATGAAGAAAACGTCCGGTATTGTATCACGATGATGTTCCTGCTCACTCGGCATTGTCGATTTGTAATTTTTTGGCCAAAAGTACAACCATAATCATGCTTCAGCCAACGTATTCACCAGATTTGGCCCCATGCGACTTTTTCCTGTTCCCAGTATTGACACCTCAATACACCTTAGACACCTCAAGAACATACCAAAAAGTGCATACCAGAACTTTTTCGAGGATTGGAAAAAACGCCGGCACAATGTGAAGGGGTCCACTTTGAAGGGAGCAAAATAGAAATTGATAAATAGAAGAATATTTTTTGAGGAAAATTTAAATTTACCAGCAGCGTAGAATATGTGTGTTTCAGAAAAATCCGTTGGGTATGAGGAACTTCTTGGCTTTTTTTTAAGAATAATCTTGATGAAATTCACGAAAATACAAAATAAATGTATTTACCAGAACGTCAACAACATTTTTTCATCGACCTTTTTTGGGTATTTGTTACCTTCCACAATCTGAAAAATATAAAAATTATAATGGAGAACTCTATAAAAGTGTAGAAGGGCAAACTTTTTAGTTTACCCCGATAAGTTACTTCGTAAAATCAAAGTATTTTTCACAAAGAAAAATGTTCTATTTATCAGTAACTTGTCGTATTTAACAATTTTGCCTATCAAAAAAATTGCTAAGAAATAATACAATACTTATCTTTACGTTTCGGAGGCCAAAATCTGCCTCCGTCTTCAGATATGGACAAAAAAATTCTAAGATATTTGCAGTTATTCCTTTTTGATTATTTATTTCTTGACTTCTTCGACAGATGTCAAAGGAGTTTGCCCTTCTACACTTGAATAAAGTTCTCCATTATAATTTTTATATTTTTCAGATTGTGGAAGGTAACAAATACCCAAAAAAGGTCGATGAAAAACTGATTTTCCTTCACAAAAATTACTTTCGTTGAATGTCAATAACATGTACTGATGAAATTTCAGAAAAAAGTTTTTTCTACACATTATTTATCTCCAAATCCGTAGGTGTGATGATTCCCTTCAATTTAACTGTAGAAGCATGCTTTATTCTTTTGTATATGTGTCACTTTTTTTCTCGTTGGTCTAATGCATAATTTGAGTTTCTATGCCAAAGACGAGGAAATGACAGATGGCTTAGCATTTAGTAAATTTTATTAACAATACTTACTAAAGTCATTCAAAGTCATTCTTTCCGATAGAATTTAATTGGAGATAGTGTTAATTTGAAGAATAATTCATAAATCGGGAGACATTGTGAAACTGACCTGCATAAATCTCAAACCTATAATAAATCTAACCACATGGAGATCGTGAAAGAAGTAACCACTGACCATGCCAAAACATTCAGCGGGTCATCTAGTTCAAAATTTCGCCGCCAGGTAGGGAACTCCAGGCTGGTGTTGCTAATAGTTTGAGAAACCATTTCTGAAATGTTGAAACATTTTTTTGTCACTTTCTCATATTGAGGAACTGAACAGAAACGAATTTTGATCATATCATGCCCCTTAGTTACAATAATTCACGTCGTGGGTTGTTGCTAAAATACAAATCTTATCAAATAATAAGGAATTTTACATATTTACTGAGAGTATTGATGGTCAATACAAAAGTTCAACAATATACTTCCCACTAATCATTAATGAAAACAATGAAAATGAAGTAAATATGCTGTACCATGTACTGAATGTCACGCATCATCTAAGTGGAACAGCTACTAATAGAGGCCTCGTTTCAGTGATGGAGGATATGGAATATGAAAATTTTGTTTTTCTTCAGAAAATTGAAGC
This sequence comes from Leptinotarsa decemlineata, assembly GCF_025532065.1. Taxonomy (NCBI): domain Eukaryota; kingdom Metazoa; phylum Arthropoda; class Insecta; order Coleoptera; family Chrysomelidae; genus Leptinotarsa; species Leptinotarsa decemlineata. Next base: position 3,124,179 of record NW_027412587.1, read on the forward strand.
CTACCATCCAATTAAGAACAATGTTTTGTAACTACAAATTTATAAAACCCATTCATCAACGTAAACATCTTTTCCTAATGGATTGGACCTTAGTTTTAACTGAGTGAAAGCTGCAGAGAAAGACATAAGACAATTCTCTTATGGCAGTCGATGTCGAGGCTTGGTTTCACAACGACCGACACATACTTTCTAATACCCATTTGAAGACTATGCATCTTTTTTCAACCTAGCCTCTGATATAAAAACTTTGACATAACGAAACAGGACTGTCTGGTGTTGGTTTACGAATGCTTTGATTGATTTGTTTTTGGGCCGTAGTTTCAAGCAAATTATAAGAAGATAAAAATTAATTGAATAGAACTGACCAAAACTTGATGAAAATCCATATTAAAATTCCTCAATACAGTTTATTGCATGATTGTTACTATAAAGGATTTTACAAAAACCGCAACACGTGTTTCGCTATACAATAGCTTTCTCAAACGTTAATAAATAACGCTTGAGAGAGCTATTGTATAGCGAAACACTTGTCGCGGTTTCTGTAAAACCCTTTATATTGAAAAACATATAATAACCTGTAATAATGAGTTTTAAGATGAAAAATAGTTTTTCAATTGATTTTATTCACGCTCACGCATTGAGAATATCACATCGTGATCGGGAAAATAAAGATATTACTCCACATAACCATTCGTGATGTAAAACCAAATCATTCGATTTTTCATGGTTTTGCGTCATGTCAGACACGTTTACCATATCATATCAACATATCAACAATATTCAGATAACCCTAGCTGAACACTCCTACCACACAAAAAACAGGAAAAATTCTGTGATCGCCCCTTGTTGTGGGAAAACGATTGGACAGAGAAATGCATGTTACTTGGGACCAGGAATTTACCAGATAATACCCGATGTTATCAAAGACAATCATAATAATAAAAGTTTCAAGAAAAAAGTTAAAAAATGGATATTGCTCACTGAAAGATCATTATCCATAAACTGGTTAATCAAAATAATTGAAAAAATATATAAACAAAACAATTTTTAATAACATAGCGCCTATTTTCAGAACCTTTCATGTAATATAATTATTTTACTCAAGCTATTGTTCTTTTCATTCTGTAGTAATTTATCTCATTTTAAACTAGTTGACACTGTCAATAACTGCTGTCGCTGAACTACTGTAAATATTAAACCGATTGTAACTCTATTTTATAATTCAGACTTATATAAATAATTTTAATTTTATATTACTTCTTATGATGAATTTCAACTTACCTGATATGTCCTAATTTTTAATTTTTCATTATTTACTGATATAGCTATATCACTTACAAGAAACACCTCTTCAGCGATGTTCCTTCTGTGATGCCGTTGTTTATTTACTATTTTTTTATGTTTGAGAATCATGTATACCTCTTATCTATATCAAGTCAATAAACATTATTATTATTACTAATTAGGTAGCTTGGAACTTACCCACATTTTGAATATACTCATGCATCCAGAATTCACCAACAAAAAGATTAAATTTGACTGAAGAACGTTCATATCGAATAAAGACAAAGGGCAAATCTATTAAAAATTCATGGAAAAGCGTACAGAATATCCAAAGAGGCAAGGGCTGTTGTTGAAACCACATGTCGCTAATGTCTGAATCATCTAATTCAGGCTTAAAAAAGTTGGGTATCATCGACCTGTAGTGCTCGCCGTTGACAGTGAAGGCCTGAAGAAATATGGAGCGATGATGCCGCCAGCCCAAAGTCCACACCAAACAGTGACTCTTTCGGGAAGCATTGGACGCTCTTGGATCTCATGTGGATTGGTATCGACAGTTGCCAACTGCTTCAGAACCCATTCAGCGAACACATGTCGACGTCTATGGTTGTTTACCTTCGATTCCTGGGTCAGTTGAATTTTGTACGGGTGTAGGCCCAAATCACGATGCAAAATTCGCCAAGTTGTGGTCTTCGAAAGGCCGAGTTCTTGTAAGCGATGCGAAATCGACGGCCTTGGATTCTTCTGCATACTCTCACATACAGCAGAGATGTTTTCGGCAGATCTTGCGTTTCGTCGACGTACGGGTGTTGGTCGATCGTTTACTGAATCAGTAGACTCGGATCTATCCACCACGTTGCGGTAGGACGATTATGGCGATCGTAAAATGAGCGAATCGCGCGGTACGCTGCCCAAACAGAACACCCATTTTGATAAAACAATATCATCATGGACATATCTGTCTATGGTGATTTTGCAAAACAGACTGAATTAATGGCAACTAATTTTAACAAGATGACTGTTATCAATTGTCAAAGTTTCGAATTCGCTGTTGGAAGACCGTATACAATTTTCTTCAATGGAATTGTGGAAGGTGAGATGATATAGCTGAATCCTCAACTGTTCAACATTAAAATTAAAAATGAATATTAAAAATCAATATTGCAATTTTTGCAGATCATGAATAGTTTTTAAATATTCCTGGAGTTTTATCCCAACACCAAACCGTTACTTCAACACCTCGACACGTGTTTCGATCACTAAGAGATCATCTTCAAAAGGAAGATCAAACCAAAGGTTCCAAATGGTGCAACACTTGAAAAATTGTTTTTTGAATCTGAAGGTCTGATTCTGAAAATATAGTTGATTCGACCCTGCTCCGACGATATATGATAAAAAAGATTAAGAAGTCGGGCATGTGGAATCAACAGAGAATAAATCCTAACAAGAATGTGGTTCAGTAAGATTTTTGTTGGGACGACCATTGACAATGACTCATATTACTCGAGAGAATTATTTCTTGTGGGAATCAACAGCGAACTGATGGGTTTGACGTTAAGAGAGCTGATTCTGAATTGCTTTCAATTCGATTAGAAAGTTATGCAAAGTATCTTCAAATACCATATTTTATTCTAGAAAAATTGATTTGTTTCTGTGCCACCACCAGAGTGTCAGCCTACTTTGATTGATTGCTGATTATTGTTAATTATCGTTATCACAACTGATCATGTTTATGTCTAATAAACATTTAATGAAATCGTCTTTGTTTTTGTACATATTTTCTATATTCAAAGAATAAATGAAGATTGATGCAAATTATTGAAGAAAATTACTTGCTATAACAAGCACTGCAGAAATATTGAAATCCTGATGAACTTTGAAACGTTTTTGAACTAAAACAATTGTTTTGAAATTTTGTCTGATTTACTATTGAATGTCCAATACGACACACGCTTTTTATATAACTTTATCACAGTGTAATACATTGGTGTAATACATGAGTAATACATTAGTTCAAACATTTTTTTTTCCGGAATGAATAATAATATTTAAATGGTTGATAACAGCTCCATTCATTTTCGAAGTTAACAATTTTTTAACAACATGATATAACTGAGCTTCAGTACAGCAGAAAAATCTTTAGAATAGATAATCTATCCCAGCATCCTCATCTTCTTTCTAAATTTCATATAAAATAAAATTTTTAGGTAAATTAAAATACATGAGAGGAAAAAACAAGAAAAAAGTAGTACCATTTTGTAATTGCGTGACAAAAAAAGGCTATTGAATTGTTTCGAATTTCAACTGAATAAACTTTTCCGTCTGGTTCGAAGGAAACGCCAAATTCCAGTTCTGTAAATTTATGACGAGAAGATAATCCAGCCGGACCAGTACAACTACTTATATACAAGCTTCAAAACATGCGAATATTTCGAGTGGAATGGTTTTAAAAAAAGTAAAAAATCGAAACCTGACTTGAATATATTGCGTGGTACCTAAACTTAGTTTTGAATTTTTTTAAAATCATTTCTTAATGTAAATTATATTTCACAGTAAAATTCAATGTTGTTGTGAAATGAAGGCGAGTGAAACTGGAATGAAAAACTGTTTCTTTTTTGTTATTTAAATGAGTCAATTTATGTTCATCATAAATGATAAGGCGATTTGAAATCGTATAACAGATTGTATAGGGGCAAAAAAATAATTATCGTTCGTGAGATTCCCACCCAACACTTTATCTTCGAGTTGAAATGGATTACTGAGTGAGATAAGATGGATTAATAATTCCAAGGAATCAGAATAGTTATAATTCTCAAAGCAACCTTAACATTGATTACTCCGAATTCGAAACATTCTCCACTCCCAACACACCTACACAGAACCTACAAATCTACGTGCAGCCTATTTTACAACCATTTGAAAATCCACTCGTAGCCAGGTGTCAGAGCCAGCTTGAACTAAACTAGGTTCTGCATTCATCTTCATATTTCAGTAAAAAACATCTCCTTTTCACACCACAGTAAGTTTTGAAGATAGATGAGTATCGTACTTTTCTGTAGCATGAGTGAGCAATTTTTTTTACTTGTGTCAAAAGAATTTAGAACAATCACAGTTTGAGGCGAGATTTTTATGGTGAATTTTAGGTGTCGAAAACGAAAAAGGATTGTTTTCCGAAACGTTAACCACTCAAGATAGCTAAGTATCAATTTGTAGGCAAAATTTATGAATACCACAAGTTACTGACTAATTTGACTTTCTAGTAGTTTATATTGAATGTTGTTTATTGATAGTAAATGAACATACTAAAGTAATACACGTTAAAAACAATAAACATTACAATGAACCAATAGAAGTTGTTGAGAGCTTCAACAACTTGTACGTGGTAACACAACACATATTTACATCTTTTACAATAATTAATTTAGTACACTAAACACAATATTCTATCACATAGGTTGTATATAAGTATATAAAAACAATAATGAAAATTAAGAGATTTGTATAAAAAACAAGAAGAATAAAAGGTAAAATTTGAATTGTAGAAACAAGACAGCATCATTCAATTATGGTTTGCCAGTACAGCGATGTGTAGCTATATTTATGATTATTATCATTATCATTATTGTATTTCAATCAACTCACGAATCTCTCTCCTGGATCTACTTCTGATATGAGCTATGAGGCTCCTTTTGAATTTTCTTATATTATTTTCACTTCTGACATATTCCGGTAGGTTGTTATAAAATTTCACTTCCAGGTATGAATAACTCCTTTGTCCGATATTTCTTCTCATAGTAGGTGCAACACATCTATCCTTATTTCTTGTTTCATAAGTATGAATGATACGTTGTAATTTGAATCTGTTTGCGTATTGCCATATGTTGACCTGCATATAAAACAGCTGTCGAATGTCAAGAAGATTTGTTTCAGAAAATAGTAATTCTGCGTAATTATATTACGCAGTAACTTTTCGGATGACTTTTCAGTTTGCCCTTTACTTACACTTCAGTAGATTCTTAATTTCGCTTTTAATTTTTCAGATTATGAAAGGTTATAAACCACAAAAAAAAGTATAAAATATTGAGTCCTCCACAAAAATTTTTTAAAGAATATGGCTCTGTTCAATGTCTGACTTAAAAATCTGAGTAATACCAACAATAATTACCAATACTAAACTATTCGAACCAGTTCGTAGATTTTTCAAGGTTTTCGTGAAAAGAAAATAATGAGAACTATTTTCTAAAAATTATACAAATCTCTATGGCATCTCCAGCAGTGTTGCAAAAATCACGGTTTACTAATTTTTCCTTGAATATGACAATACTGAACTTTAACTTTTTAATAATGCGCGGCGGTTGTCGTGAGATGTATCATTTTGATTGTTTTCTGTAAGTTAGCCTAGTAACGTGTTTCTGTTCACTATACATAATATAATACTTCTTACGTATTCATTGATAATTTGTATTTTTCTTATTTATTTATGTTTTGTTACTGTGAACATTTTGTATTTTGTCAAGTTCAAAATATGAATCTTTATATTGGACTTTATATAGGATTAGTTATATGTTTACACTAACACACTTAGTTTTGAATAGGTAAACTATTTTCATTTTTGGATATTCCTAATGAGTTATTTCATGATTCAAATCATTTGATTCAAATTGTCGCTACCCTGATCTTCAGAGATATCAGAAATTTAGCAAACCTTCTAAACAATATTTTGTCATAGAAGCGGACATGTATTGTTATTACACTGTCTGCAAAAATCGTTGAGAAAACTGGATGTCCGTATAAAAAAAGTATGATGAATCTAATGAACGAAACGTCGCATTGCAAATTGGTTCATATCAGATTATAACAAATATGAAACAGTATTGAAAGTTTCTCCGCCATTTTTTATATATTTTTTTAAGACAAAACACTACCCTACACTACAGGAAAATCCTTGAGGCGCTCTCAGAGCGGTGCCTATGCGTAAGTAACGATTCACATTGGATTTGAATCGTTGGAGACTGAATCGATTTGAAAAACGTTCTCGGGAAGTTTATTCCACATAGACGCATTCTCCAGATGAAAGAGTCCTCAAACAGGTGAAGTTCGAGATGTACTGACTTGAACCTCAAAACGCTGAGCAGCCACAGTCCGTTGCGTATTTCTAATATGTATCGCTCTTGGTGGAATCAAATGTGCCAAGTAACTTGAACACCTCCCGTGAAAGTATATATAGAAGAGAGACAAATCTCCAACCTTTCTTCGATGTTCCATTCCAGGCTATCAAGATTGTACCTCATGTTCGCGTCTCCAATCAGGCGGATGTCTTTTTTCTGAATGGAATACAGCAACTTCAGGGTATGTTTGGGGGCAGAGCTCCATACATGGGAACAGTACTCCAAAGAAGGTATGATTTGAGCTTCATAAAGCATCAAAAGTTGCTGAGGTGTGTACAGTTTTCTGGTGTGGAACAGTGTTCCAAGCTTCTGAGAGACGGCTTTTCAATTCCAGCCACATGATTGTGCCTAGATATATTGGTATCCATTTTAACCCCCAACAAACTTATCGACGCAGAAAGCGGAATTGTCTGACCTGACAGTATTATTCGACAATTCCAGTTTTTGGCAAATATTTCATATACAACTACTGATATTTCCGATCTGAAAAGATATTATTCTAGTTCCCCATAATAGTAAACTTTTGTCCAATTTAACCTACCTTTTAGGTCTTACGGTTTCAGAGATGGCAATAGTGTGATCAGCTAAAAATTACCTATATAGTTTTTTATTATGAGATCATGTAATGCTTATTTTTTGAAGAGCATTCAACGATCATTTGATGAGATGGAACATATGTTTCGCAAATCATCGCTTCTCAGAACAATTCCAGACAAATTTTTCACTTCAAAAAAAGATGGAAAATATGTTGAGTTATGAATATGAGAACATCATTTAGTTGATTTATAATTGTATATTATCTAGTTGTATATAGTTGCTATTGTATGAAAAAAAAAGAATAAAAGTTTGTGTCAATAAAAGTCAAAAGAAACATTTCATTTTCTTTATCTGAGGAAAGTTATTAATTTCAAAAGGTTATGAGCCCAGATGATAAGTTGGGAATTCGTCAGTTCGATGGTACAGATTTCGACCATTGGAAATTTCGAATGGAATTACTGTTCAAAGAACATGAAGATGAAAGAAGTGACATATGTAGAATGATTGGTTATGCCGAAAATGGTTATCGCCTGTGGAATGAACATGAAAGGAAGATTATTCTATCAAGAGATTTTTGACGAGAGGCGTCCTCAAATCGAAAACCAAAATGTTGAACATCAAATAATAATGCATATTGATGAAATGAATAAAGCAAAATGAATTTCAAATTGTACAAAATCTGAAAAAACCATAGAAATAGTTAATGAAATTCTAGTAGAATCAAAGATAATAAATTCAGAAAAGGAAATGAGAAATGTTGAAAGTAGTCAAATATTCAAAATGAAACGTCGATCATTGAAATGCCATCAATAGAAACTACGTCTGAAGTGAATCAGAAAAGAATTACAAAAAAGCCATGCGGTCTGGTTAGATGACTTTGAAATCTACATGGCACTAAATACAGATTCAATAACAGAAAATGTACCAAAAACTATAAAGATATTGATAATTTACCACAAAATGATGCAAACAAATGGAGAAATGCAGTGAGAGAAGAATTAGACTCCTTAATGGAAAATAATACCTGGACTTTAGTGGACTGTCCTGATGAAGTGAAACCTATAACAAGCAAATGGGTGTTCAAGCAGAAGAAAAATGTTAATGGACACGTAGAGAGGTACAAAGCTAGACTGGTAGCAAGAGGTTTTCAGCAGAAAGAAAACATTGAATACAAAGAAACGTATGCTCCTATTGCAAGATTAACAACAATTAGGTTATTTATGTTAGTAGCAGTCCAATACAGATACCCATTGTTCCAGATGGATGTTAAAACTGACTTTTTGAATGGATTCCTAGAAGAAAATGTATATATGGAGGTTCCAGATGGAATGGATTGCGAATGGAAAAGTATGTAAGCTAAATAGGTCATTACATAGCTTGAAACAATCACCAAGATGTTGGAATGAACGTTTCAATCAATACTTACTGAAAATCGGTTTTGACAGATCTGTCAGTGATTACTGTTTATATTCCAAATTCTGTGATGATGAAATAATATATTTGATTCTTTTTGTCGATGAATTACTTCTTACTGGAAATAGCCAACAAGGAATAGAGAGAGTGAAAAGGGAACTAAAGAAAGAATTTCATATGACTGACCTTGGTAAAGTAGAATTATATATGGGAATGCATATCCAACAATATTTGGAGAAAAATGAGCTAGTCATCAATCAGAAACAAAATATTGAAAGTCTTTTGAGAAAATTTGATGAGATTCTGAGACATTTGAAATCGGCAGGTGAAAAATTGGAAGAAGTTCAGGTTGTTACACGTTTATTGATTACGTTTCTATCATCGTATGATAGTTTAACTACAGCATTAGAGACATTATCTGAAGATAAACTAACATTGGATTTAGTAAAAAGAAGAATATTCGACGAAGAGAACAAGATAAACAATAGACATAGTAGTGATGAACTACAAAGTGCATCCTTCTTTAATAAAAGTGTAGAAAAGAAAAACCTAGAATTCAGACCATTTAAATTCCTTTTGCTTTATTCATTTCATCAATATGCATTATTATTTGATGTTCAACATTTTGGTTTTCGATTCGATCTCTTGATAGAATAATCTTCCTTTCATGTTCATTCCACAGAAAAAAATTTTGAGAAAAATGAGCTGGTCATCAGTCAGAAACAAAATATTGAAAGTCTTTTGAGGAAATATGAAATGGAAAACTGTAAATCAGTAAGTACTCCAATAGAAAAAGATTTGAAATTAGAGAAAATTTCCGATATTAGTCTGAAAACTGACAAACCGTACAGGGAACTCATTGGTAGTCTTATGTTCATTATGTTAACTGCACGTCCAGATACTTGTTTTGCAGTAAACTATTTGAGTCATTTTCAAGATTGTGCAGGAGAGGAACACTGGAAACACCTCAAGAGAGTTTTAAGATATCTAGGCGGAACTTCTGAACTGAAACTTTGTTACAGGCGACGAGAAAAGGCTCCAGTAATTATTGTTTTGCTGATTATGATTGGGCAAATGACATCGATAGGAAATCAACTTCTGGTTATTTATTTAAATCATTTGGAAATCTGATTTCTTGGACAACAAAGAAACAACTGTGTTTCACTTTCAACTACTGAAGCTGAGTACGTTGCTGCTTGTAATGCTGCTTGTGAAGGAATTTGGTTAAAAAATCTGATAACTGACATGAGAATAGACTTTTGTAGTCCCATACAAATATTTGAGGACAATCAGGGATGTATTCAGCTTTCCAAGAATCCCGATACAAAACGGTTCAAACATATTGATATCAAATATCATTTCATCAGAGATAAAGTAGTAAGCAAATAAATAGAGCTGAGATATGTGGAATCGAACAGGCAAGAAGCAGATATACTGACGAAAAAATTGACAAGAGATATGTTTTTGAAGCTCCGAAGTCTATTAGGATTGAATGATGGACTTCTTATTCAGGCGGGGTGTTGAGTTATGAATATGAGAACATTATTCAGTTTAGTTGATTTATATTTTTATTTTATCTAGTTGTATATAGTTGCTATTGTATGAAAAAAAAAAAAGAATAAAAGTTTGTGTCAATAAAAGTCAAAAGAAACATTTCATTTTCTTTAACTGAGGAAAGTTATTAATCCAAAAAAAATAAAGCAGATACAAGATATTCGGTAATTAATTGGTTAGTAAAATAGAGCTTCGTACAAGGTCCTTTAACAAGATTGTTGTAGTCAGAGTTTTTCACTATTTACTATTTTCCGGAGCGAAAACAATGTCTACGGTTAATTGTCGAAAATATATCATAATTTTATAACACAAGATATAACCAATAACTAACAATTCAATCTGTACATTACTACTTGTCAGAGAGATATATTGATGAATTATTCAACTCAAGGTGAAGATATTCTGGAATAAAATTAAATTTCATCCGAAACCATTCATTCTGCACCTCGCTCAAAAAATGTTCATCTTGACAAATATGTCCAAATCTTATTTGGCAGTTACCACCTTGAACCTTCAGACGCATGAAAAAATGTGAGGCTGAAGTTTTCATGAATAATTTCCAATAAATATTCTCATATAGTTGTCATTCTGCGCTTTGCAATTCAAATAAATTTTAGGCTCCTCAAGGTATAAGTGGAGGGCCTCAGTCGCTTAAAAAGTACGTCTGACCTTGGTGGAATATGGTTAAATGATTTTATAAGTACGGCTAATCATTTCAATGAACTAAAGGTAAACATACACGTGCATAATGAGTTAGAAATAACGGCCTTGTAATTAGGTAATAAATCATGAAAACTGAGTGATACGTAACGAACAAGTATGAGAATAAACATATATGGAAATATATCGTCTATTAATAAAATGAAAATCATCAGATTACTCTTAGGCGTATTTGTCATTGATTATTTCTCAACTTGATTATGATTATATATTATGGATTGTGTTTTCGTAGTACATATATCAAAGCGCAGGATGGTCATAAATTTAAAGATTTTCACTTCAACAATGTTGAAGAAACGTTTTTTCCGTTAACCCATTGTTGCTTCATTACGAACTACAACCCTCAGAAGTTATAACTTGTGCGAGCTAAGGATTAACGAATTACTCCATTTTAACGTGCGATTTCTAGCAATATTTTAAATGTCAAAATTTCAGTTCAAAATTCAGAATATTTACTTCAATTTTATGAATTTAGAGAGTGAAGTAGAAATTTCGAGTTCATTAGGTTTAGACCAATAAAACATGAAGATCGTCGATGGTGTTACTCTTGAATGTAATCTGTCACGATAATATTTTTCATGAAACCGTCAAGATATAAATGATTGAACGGTCATTATACTATGACTGCATTGTACGAAAAGATAATTTGTAATACTGATGGCATTTCAGTGAAATTTTATGAAAAATTTCATGTATTCAGTAAATTAGGTAAATAACTGTAATGTATTCACTCATAATCTGTTGATCAATGAAATCAAACATACACAATTAGGAGAAATCCCAATCAATTAGTTAACACTTTCTCATTTTCTCTCATTCATGTATCTGTATATGAGATGTGAAAACTTTTTTGGAAAAATAGGAAGTGGAGAATGAAAATTGAAAAGCTCCAAAGTACATATAGCATCCTTCTAAAAATGTACCTTAACCAAAATATTGAATCTAGTTTTTATATGAAATGCAGATACATTTTCTGAGTGTCCTAAAGTAGGAAAGTTATACCCGAAATAAGAAATGAGTATCAATTTGAAGAACATCTTCACACACAAATTATCAACACAAATTATCAGCGGTCCTGCCCGGTACTGCCAGTCTTCTTCGGTAATATTAGATACTTCTTCTTTAATTAGCTCTATTACCTTCTTATCAAATTTTGGAAAATTATTTTTAAGCCTGATGCTTTGTTTCGAATTTCCCCAGATGAGATTGAAAACACAAAAATTGGGGGGAAGTCTCAGTATGGTGTGTCCATACCTTTCAGCAATACTCTCAAGGGCATACACTTTTTCAAATGTTTTTGTCTGTAAAACTTCGAGTAGTTGGTTTTTGGTATAGTAATCTTCAAAATACAAATTGTTATTCATTAAAAAACTTTGTTTCATCTTTTATCGAATTTTTATTCGGTACTTTGATGAGCTGTCGCGAATGATAGATGTCAAGAACTATTACACTATTCGCATCCAAATTTGGAATCAATGTGTTTCATAACCATTCCTCGAAAATATTAGCTTCCATGTTCTTATGACAATCAACAATGCAGTCGTCCAGGTTTTTCCACATAATTTCAAAGAATTCGGAATCCATCCTTTACTTCCTCCGCAATGCACAATGATTAGTCGCGATCCTTTGTTTGCAGGCATGTTAGGCGTAAACATTCACGAACCATCAGTCCACCCTTTCGTAACTGTGTCGTGAGTGTCATACCAAGTTTCGTCCAAATAGAAAATTTGCCGTTGTTCTTGTCTATTTAGTTATTTGTTCTAAGTATTTGTTACGCAATTCCACTATTCTTCTGCTTTCGATAACTGTTTGACGTTTGTTTTTTTTTTAAATCTAAATCCTAGTTTCTTCATCCAATTCCGTGTTTCAATATTCGAATGCATCGGAATCTCGTTCACTGGTATCTCTTTTTCGCATTATTTTGAACAGGTAACAAAAATTTTAAGTAATTATAACTGCACCAATATCGAATTTCAACACTCAAATCGCGACCAGTTCTTGAACTGAACTCGACGGCGATAACATTCCCCGATTCCCTGATTTCCATTCGTAACCGTAATGACTTCAAATTTAATTTTATGACTCTTCAGCCAATCATAAAACTCTGTTGATAAAAATTATCCAATACGAACCCTCAAGTCTACACTCCACGTGGACTAGTTTGGCTTTCTATGTATTGGTTTTTTGGCCTTTCATAGTGCCGTCAACTTTAAATATGCACAATATCGTTTACTTCGACTATATCAATAATTTTCAGATCAAAGTCAGAAGAAGGAGTTGCTGCAGCTTTTGTGACGCCTAACTCAGTGTAACAGTTTAAAGTCAACAAGTTTGGAAGCATTTAAAATGGGGAACTCTTTGCTTTAATTCAAACTACCAAGCATATACTAGAAAATGACATAGAGAATTCTTTAGTCATTACGGATTCACTGAGCTCTATTCTAGGTATTCAACAAATGAATTCGGATAATCAAATCCCAATAAACATCAAGGAAGCAATCAATATATGCAATATCTAGAGAGATTAAGAAATAATGTTCCTATGGGTACCATCACAGGTCTGAATCAGAGGAAACGGCCCGTAAAGCACTACGAGACCAAGACATAGATTTCCTAGAGATATTAGAATACGACGATAAAAAAGCTTACTTTGAAAAGTTATTCAAGGATTCCTGGAATTCCAGATGGAAGAACTCTCAACTGAAACTGAAAGCATGGAAATTTACACCCCAAACCAGATCCCACCAAGTTGTTCTCATACGTCTTCGTACTGGCCACACCCGCTACACCCACGGACACTTACTAAAAAAAGAAGAAGTAAGAACGTGCGACAGATGTCTGATTCCAGTGACTGTAGAACACTTTTGAGTTGAGCACCCAAAGTTCTCAGTGCAGCATTCAATTTAGAATCCGACTTATCTTCACTCTTAGGCGAAAACTGTAAAATTTCAAATCTAGTGAATTTTTTAAATGATATTGCATATATACAATTTGTTTTGAACAAAAATGAAAACAATTCAAAAATGACATGGAGAAATCTTGCAGATTGGGGTGTTACTACAAAATCATCCTCGCAAACCAATACCCTGCCAATTGAACTACATAGACCTGGGTTCCGCAAAAAACACGGAACACAGACTGCCCTCTTGAAAGTAATGATCTTGCGAGATTCAGAGATCAATCAAAAGTCGCCATTTTAGTACCGCTGGATCAAAGTAAAGCTTTCGATTTACTCATCAGCAAGCTCAAGTTCATAGGATTCGATTACATTTCTTTTAAATGCATGACCAGCTATCTCACAGGCCGATTACAGAGGGTCAAACTGGATGATTACTCATGGTCATCCCTAAAAGAAACAATCTTGGGTGTACCGCAGGAAAGTATTTTAGGACCTTTGATGTTTTCAGTGTTTATTTTTGATTACCACACTTTCTTATTACATTGTCAAGTACGTCTATACACAGATAATATACAGTTATATTTGTCTTCTCATAACAACGATACAGAAAGTTACTATTCACTGGTGCACTCCCACCTAACATATGGTGTGATGCTATGGGGGAACGCATCCACCGCCAACCAAATTTTGACACTGCAAAAAAAAGTGTCAGAATAATATTTGGAGCAAATTTTAATGATCACTCGTTTGTTAAATATGGAATAATGCCATTACCGTGTTTGTTCCTATACTATTCTATGATTGATATTCACAAACACAAAAGCAATTTTACACTAATGTCAGAGTCCCATACCTACAACACCCGTTCATCTAATCTCATAAAACACAGTCTTTTCGACTTACAAAATCAAAAAACAACTCCCCTCCCCTAGGGCTTTACAATAAAATACCGGAGAGAATAAGGCAGCTCCCACTACTAAATTTCAAAAAAAAAACTAAGATGTTACCTTATACACATGAAGAATTTTTCTCTATTTTAAATATTACCTTCGGCAATACTGCACAACTGTATGTTCGTTTAGGTAATTTGTATTTTATTTATATATATTTCAGTCTGTATGTGTGTGCGAGTGCGTGGGCATACCTATATGTATGATTTATTAATATAATTCATACTATGAAAGAATGTATACTATAAACTGACCCAGTCCTTCTAGTTTTACATTGTATAATGAATGACATGACTTGCTACAAATGTTTTCTTTACATAACGTAGTCAAATAAAATCTATCTATCTATCTATGTTTTTATACCACTTGTATTTGTAACTAACGTTACTACAGTTCCGTCCTAAAAGGACATTTTCAATCGAATACAATAATTGAATCCATCCAAACTGCTCTTTGATCCTCATGAGAAAAAAGTTATGATGTATTTCAACATGAATCAACTCAAGTTCAGAACCCACTCAAAACAATAATATGTTTTTTATATCTCAAGATATTCTGCATTTGTCATCATATACTTTCTTATAATTTGGTGGATCATTGATTGCTGATGCTATCATTCCTAATGGCATCAAAAACTAATTGAGACGATTAAAGACAGGAAATCGAACTTACATTAAATACGAATGAACGATAATTGTTGAATTGATTGATGGAAATGAAGATATAAAACGTGATTTTACTAGCAATGCGAAGTGAGGTGACACCCATGAATAAATAAATTCGTAATTTAAGACTTAATAACAAGTTGATGAACGATTGAAAAATAGAACATTCTCTAAGCAATTGAAATTGCTATGACACTAAATAGAAACATTGAAATTAAAAAGGTTGAATGTTTCGCAAAGTAGTATTGGAACCTCAGTATACAGTTAATTGTTCAGTCAACAAATTCCAAATCACTCTTGTGAATAGTGTGGAAGCCAAAGTTGATACAGATGTAGGCTGAAATGTGTCGAACACTAAAGGTACTGGGTATTAGAGGTGGAGCTGCGGAAAAAGTGGGTGCATCTCTCATAACCAACTCGAAAAATATCTAGAAGGGCAATGGAATAAATGTTCTAAAATCTATCTCTATTTGAAAAAAACGAGATGATTTTCAAGATAACGAAGATGAAATATTTAGATTATTGTTGTCCTCGTGGTCGTGTACAGTAAGAATAATTTCCTCTCAGCCTCTACAATCTACTTCGATGACGATAATGCATTTGAAAGTTTTTGGGAGATTTCTATAATGAGGTTGAGGTTTTCAGTGGACAGTTTGACAATTTCCCCATTCGGAAAAACTGTGAAGAAAAAGGATCTAGTCAACGAAAGAAAAAACATAAAACCATTTGGTGAACACCTTACCCCCTTCATCAAAAAGATATTTTGAAAATATTGCAGTATCAAACCAAGACAGAGGACTATCAAGTCCACATCCTCACCAGTAAGAGCTAATTCCTGCTGAACTGTGACGGTTTTGCTTAGATGTGGGATGATTTCTGATGACTAAGCTTCACTGAACAGAGAAAGGGACATGTACTACAGTATAGTACACCCTTGAAAAGGTCTACAAAAAAGTTCGCGATGGTATATGTCTATCTCTTAGGTATAACCTCAATAACCATTTTTCATTCTCTAAAAATGATGGCTTATTTACGAAGCGATTTCAAGCAATGCAGCATCAATCCTTATCCAAATAAGTACCTTAATAACATTGTGCATTTGATATAGATCAATATGGCCCTTAACAGCATGTAATTCAAATGAATATTTTTTAATATATTACAGATTTTAAATGCAGGGACATAGCGGTTGCGGCTGTACCGGCCTGGGGGCCGGCGGCGCGTGCCTATAAACAGCGCGTCGAAGGCCGCGGTTCGCCCTATAGCACTTTATGATTAGGAGCGATCGCAAGCGTTTATGTGTATATTTAGTATTAGTACCGCATCGCATCTTCATGACTGCTGAACACAAATTTGAACTTGTCAACTGGACTTTCATTTATGTAATCCAAGTGCGTATTTTCAAGAATGACCGGAAGTCATTACATTACAGTAATCTTTACTGAAATCACATCGACATATGTATATATGGTCAATATTTTCCCATAATTTTTGTAAATCCACTTCCTCAATCGGTTTCGTAACTGTTACAGAGAAGACTGCCAATATTTCTACAAAACGACTTTTTTATAATTATAAAAGTTCATGGTTGGGGTTCAAGGATATTACTGAAGTTAAAATCGAAGGCATTATGGGTGATAAATAATGTGTCTGCGTTTTTTATGTTTCCTGCAAAACACCGGATGATAGGTAAATAGTCCTTTTCAATATTCATTTAATTTTCTAATGGAAGGTTTAAATTCCAAAATGCCAGAGAAAAGTATTTTCAGATGTATGTGACCGGGTTTTTGTCGATAATTTGTTGCACAAAAACAAAGAGTTTCAGTTTGACTGTTCAAATGGTCCAACCGCAAAGAAGAACATTTTTTGTAGAGAGTTTCATGATGGATAGTGAAAAAATTTACTCATTTTATACAAGCAATAATAATAATGAAAATTATAATAGTAATGATGATAATTATGCACTTTCTGTCAGCATGTCCAAGTGCGCAAATGAACTTGCACCAGTGTTTTGCAGACTTTTCAACCTGTCTTACAAGAAAGGGGGTTTTCCTTCTGGTTAGAAGATTGCTCGCGTTCAGCCTATTCCCAAAAAGGGCAAGAAAAATCTTCCAAATAACTGTAGACCAGTCGCGTTGCTATCAGTAATATAAAAAATTATGGAGAAAGTCGTAAACGAACATGTTCTCAAATATTTGGAAGTCTTAAGATATCATCAATATGGCTTTCGGAAACAAATATCAACAGACAACCTTCTATCGTACGTCATCCATATTTGAAATAACGCAATCAAAAAACATGAAGAGTCAAGAGCTGTAGCGCTTGATACTTCCAAGGCCTTTGACCGTGTGCGTCATGGGGGTTTGCTGGTCAAACTTCGAAGATATGGCTTGTCGATTCATTTTTGTGTATGGCTTTCTGAATGTTTTCTGCAAGTGACCGTCGACGGATATCTCTCGAATAATATTACCATCAACACTGGTGTTCCTGAGGATATATACGTCTCCAACCCTCTTTCTATTGTATATCAACGACTTATTGCTTCGTCATTCCATTTGGAATCCAGGACATCGGCGGCGGATGCACATCTCCACCGGCAGCAGGAGGTTGCATATTTCAATGGGAATTCACTAGTGATTTCGTGATTTAGTGTGATGCCACAAAAACCCAGGCATCGGTTTTCTCCAAGAAGATGAATGTCTCCTTCAATAATGTCAGATCACACAGTTCCACTTTCTACTTCGATAAGTTTGTTGAGGGTTAAAATGGACACCAATATATTTTGGCACCATCATGTCGCTGGAATTGAAAAGCCGCTTCTCAGAAGCTTGGAACACTGTTCCGAACCATAAAACTGTTCACAGCTCAGCAACTTTTGATGCTTTGTGAAGCTCAGATTAGACCTTCTTTGGAGTATTGTTCTCATGTATGGAGCTCCGCCCTAAGCATACCATGAAGCTGCTGGATTCCATCCAGAGAAGAGCCATCCTCCTGATTGGAGACGCGAACATCACTTGCAACCTTGGTAGTCTGTAATATTGAAGAAAAGTTGGACATTTGTCTCTCTTCTATAGATACTTTTACGGGAAGTGTACAAGTGACTTGGTACTTGTACACTTCCTGTAAAAGTACTCATTTTATTCCGCCAAGAGCGGTACATATCAGAAATACGTGACGAACTCTGACTACTTATCGTTTTGAGGTTCAACTCAGTACACCTCGAACTTCACTGTTCAAGAATTCTTTCATATGTAGAAATGCGTTCTCCAAATGGAGAAAATGAAAAAACGGATAAAATATTGAGTTGTTCTCTTCAAACTCCGCAGACTATATCCAGACCACTCTGTTAAGATGGTTGTTTTGATTATTGGAGTCCTTGGTGGAATGATGCTTCCCCTACTCTCGAATCTCAAGGTCATGCCGGCTTGCTGCACTGAGGGAGACCCTTACCTGGACAATTTCATCAATACCATCAAAAATGAGTGAGAATGATCATCGAAAGTATACATCAGAAACAGGCAATCAATATTATCAAAAATTTCAACTACATTTTGAAACATCATGGTAACCATTGATAGTAGATGGCGTTAAAGAGCCACAAACATACATATATACATCCTCACAAACTTTCACATTTATAATATTAGTATAAAGTATAAATGTGAAATCTCCATTGACAACTGCTGGAGAAGTTTAAGTTTTATCGTTTTCAGAGATTTGATAGCTGAATTATTTTTGGCAATGCGTTTTTTATAAATGATTCTGAATGATTTAGGCTTCTTTGCCCTATTTTTTTATGTGTGGATTATTATATCAGTTATTGCTTCAGATGTTATATTCTTATGAAGTAATATCTA
The DNA here is from genome assembly GCF_025532065.1 of Leptinotarsa decemlineata. NCBI lineage: Eukaryota > Metazoa > Arthropoda > Insecta > Coleoptera > Chrysomelidae > Leptinotarsa > Leptinotarsa decemlineata. The sequence goes on from NW_027412587.1 coordinate 3,143,223, forward strand.
ATAATCTTTAAGAAGGACAACTGCAATATATATCTAATTTATTAATCCTGAAGACGGAGGCAGATTTTGGACCTTTCATAAAGATGAATATCCAAAAAAATTCAAACTCCTTTTTTAATACTCTAGTGTTACTGAAAACTACAGAAACACACTTTTCTATGTGAAAAACATACTGAATTAACTCAATAATTCATAGGAGTTAATTGCAAGTTTTTCTCGTACAATGTTCTGTATTACAGTTTTTATGTTTTTCAGATTGTGGAATTCAGAATTCAGATATATGTTTGACTGGCTCATTGAGGAACTGTCAATTTGAGTAATCCAGTATAATATAAATATACGATTAATAGTTATTCAAAGAGTACAAAAGAAAAAAAAACAACTAGCCGAAAAGTCAACCTTCTTCAGAAAAGAACTACGTTAGTGAAACTTTTGTAGTTCCATCTTATTTGGTAAACAAAATTCAAAACGCAATAATTTATCAACCGATTGGGTTTTTTCGGAAATTGACAGTAATTTTTTGGAGTCACAACACAACTCCATTTGCTTGCTTTCCAACATATTCATAAAAAATGCATAACAAATGAAAGATGAAAATGGTTACAAAAAATTATTCACATAATTAATGTCCTGATATTATATGTTACGTAAATGCTAGTGACTCAGACTACAGCAAAAGGATCGAAAAAAATTGTAACTTGAATCAATGTACACCTAATATTAACCTGCGGACAAGACTTCGTGAACACATGAATAACCACAGCCTTGGCATTGAAATGAGATTACTTCAACATTATAACCCAGATTAGAATGTCGTCACAGACTTTTATTTTTGGTTCGCTGTGATAAAATGTCTATTTCAGTTTGTTGTGCTAAATAAATCCGTTGTTGTACGTTCAATTTGAATAGATTACATATGATTATATGAAATTATCATCTTGTGTTCGAACTTCGATAAATGGATTTATACAGAGCGGGTGCAAAGAAAACTATATTTCTTCTGTGGTACTCGATCAATTCACGAGCATTTTCAATTATTCTCAAAGGACAATTATAAGTAAGAAGTTAGAATAATGATTTCCCTTATCCGCTACAAAATTGCCACTGAATCAAACTAGAGCCCAAGTCCCCGTTCACTGAACTCATGAAGAGAAAATGTGCGTATTTATGTCCAGATTCACATTATATCATCAAAACTAAAATTTGCAGAGCAATTTCGCTGAGAAGTTTGAATTTTCACCAAAAATAAAACACTGAAATAGGAAGTCACGAGTTGAAATCAAAATGTGAGTTGATAGATCCGAAAAAGACAAACAGTATCTGTTTGTCAGTGTAAAAACGGTTGAGAGCCAAAATCTATCGACCGATATACTGGACCTCTGAGAAGTCACACAGATCCCTTTGCAACTCCATCTTTTCGAAGAACAGACTATTGATACACTAAGTTAATAGATCTTGCATCATCGAATATGTGCATCTGAAATAAGTCGACACAGTGAAGAAAATGATACGACGCTACTACAACCTAATGAATGATTATTTTATTTTTGATATCTTACAACATTAAACATTGAACTAATACACAATAATGTTCTCAAAATCTGTGATTTTATTTGAGATTCACGTTTGTATGGCTATTTGTCTTCGAGTATCCAGTGTAAGCTATCATCCAAACAAGAGCTGTCTCTGATTCAAATTTCAATTTCAAATTTATTTTTTCACGTTAATATACAATTTGTTATATGACCTATATTATTATTATTATATTTGAATTATTTTTGAAATGCATGTATTGTGCATGTACTCACTCAGATAAGAGTTTTGTATGAACATTTAATTGAATAAAAACAATATGATAATACTATGATATAATCTATGTTAATATAATTACTGACAAAACATTTTTTTCAAATTAAGAGGAAACAAAATATGGTAGATACGAGTTAGGTATATGCTTGTATATGAAAAGATACAGATGGTATAGAAAATGCTATTCAATATAGAAATTTCTTTTTTTTTCAGTATATGTCGATATTTGTGGATTTTCTATTACGAATCGCCTAAGGTTATATTTGAATTTTTTCAGTTATTTTCATTTCTACTGGGAGTAGATTGTACAATTTTAGACCATAATAGAACACAAATCTTTGTGTATGGTTCTTCTTGTAGAGTGACCGCCCTTTTTCGACTTTACAAAATTGTTCACTATTAAACCACTAAAAACAAACCAATTCGATAATTTATTTCCGATTATCTACCAACTAACTACTTGGGAGAGTATTATTTCGAAACTCACCTGGATGAATCGTGATCTCTATTTTAAAATGTTCAAAGGAATGCACATACCTGAAACAAAGAATGTAATTTGAGATTAAATAAATTGATGGATGTAGCCGTTACTACGTAATAGGAGAGCATAATGGAAAGAGAAATGAAAATTTCTATGTTTTCTACCAATCTTATTATAATAAAAGTAGTAAAAAAACATAGAAATTTTCATTTCTTTTTTCATTAATTTGAGATTGTTTTTGTCGATTAAATATGAATGAATATCATTGTAATGAATAATTACATCAGTGTAATGAATCTTATTATAATAAAAGTGGTAAAAAAACATAGAAATTTTCATTTCTTTTTTCATTAATTTGAGATTGTTTTTGTCGATTAAATATGAATGAATATCAGTGTAATGAATAATATAGTGCCACAAAAATAAAATTAAATTCAAATTTCAACACAAATTTGCATCCAATGTTATGTGATGGAATTGGCCAATACTCAGACAAGAACCTGAAAGCTAGAAAGGCGTTAACTTCCAAGACACTTTTCTCCAGCTGAGGGAGGAATTGTTCACGAAAGTTGAGCAACTACCAGTAGCATGGCTCCTTCAACTGGTTGTAGCCAACAAGCTGAAACGCTGACTTCCAATGAAGCTCACAAGAAGCTTCATGTTTTATGGGGATGGATATGGACTATGGCGACACCTTCATAATGTGGAACCCTATTAATGCGGAAATGGACACCTTTTTGCACCACCTCCACAGGGTGGGACCTCACATAACACTCACAATGCAGAAGAAAGCCTACAATTCATTGCTTTTTTTTTGGTCCTGATGGACTAACAAGTGGGGAACATTTCTATAAAGGAAACCGACTCTCGCAGTATCTGAAATACGTACCCAAACACCACCAGTCTAATAACAATGGAATCGTTTGGTTCAGGTCTAGTGTAACGGACCTGGGCAAAAAGACAACAAGAGAGGACGAGAAAGATATGATTCTGAATGCGAATTTAGAATCTACTTCAGATCTGAGATCCCCAAAAGTAACAGCCTCAGAAAAACCAACCCACCAAACGCGGACAGCGACTACAAGATTTGCATTCACTGGATACCATGTGAGTGAGTGAGCGAGTTATATTCCGGTGAACTCAAGAGGCAGTTGAAAGTCCGTACTAAAAAACATACAGCAAGAAAAAACCAGCAAAACTGTAATGATGGAGCATATTTTACCAAATAACGAAACATCAAGTGTTTCGACGCTGAAATCATCCACAGAGAGGAATCTGGTTCAAGAGATACTTCAAAGGAGCTGCTTACATATCGAGCAATGGCGCATTCAGTCAGGTTAGTGTGGAGACACGCATATGGAAATATCAAGTGGGAAAAAGAGCACAGGACCTGAAAACCGAGAGGAGAAAGTCTCGAATAGATCACCTAAAAATTGTAGGGTATAATAAACAAACGAAAATTTCGCTTTCTCAACTAGCTACTTTTCCATCAACATACAAATATTTTACCTTTTCACTTATTTGTATCATTACCAAGAATGAAACTATACATTCATTCAAACAACAAACACGTGCAGGAAAACGAGATGTCACGACTGATTGATTCCTTAGAATATTCCAAGGAAATCAATTCATGAGGATTAAGATGCACTCTGAATTGAAAACTGATAACATTTATCGCTACATGCTGATATACGGAGTGAAAATGAATTGAAAAAAAAAATGCAGACTTCATTATTTTCTGGACTTTTATATCATTTGAGCACTAGACAAACAGCGTTAAAATTCACATCAGTAAACAAAGGATTAACCTCCCTTTCTCAATGTGGAGATGAAAAGATGATTAAATTGCCTTATTCTAGTTCTGAATGATAATATAGAAGGGTACAGTTAGATGTTTGCATGGTGAATCTGAAAAAACAGCATTAGAGATTTAAAAGTAAAAATACTAGTCACTGTCATTCTTGAAATATATTTATTTTAAAGAAAAATGCATATCGAGCAAACTGTTCTTGAAATCAGTGGAAACGGCACATATACAAAGGGCATGATTTCCACTGCTTGTATGAAAATCCCGAGACGGTAGGTAGAACTTGGACCCGCTGTATGTGATATGAGTATAGGAGGTTTCTTGTCTGAACAATCCATAAGTTTTTTGGGCTGACTTCCAGCTGCAGTTCAATTGAAGGACCTTCTTCCATTGCATCAAGTATAGATTCTTCTAGTTCAGGCGTTGATACAGTTTCTGGTCTTCCACCACCTGTATTTTTTCAAAACTCCCAGTCTTGCTTGTAACGTTCTGAATGATTCAGCACATGGAATAACTCTGTTATGAATGATGTCTGCCCTGGTAAATTATCCGTGCTTCTTCCGCATTTCCATTCGTTAATCCATAAATAAAGTGCATGCCATTTGAGCGTTAGTAACATCAATCATGATGGAATCACTGCTAAATGACAACTCCGACTTTCGCTGATATGACAACACTATCACTGACAGCTGGTCTCCAAAGCAGGTGTTCATGATATATAAAGTGGCTTCAATTTTTCTTCTCTTGAATTGCCATAACTTTACATCTATGAACTCATATACATGAATATTCCTGGAGTTTTATCCCAACACCAAACCATTATTTAAACACCTCGATACGTGTTTCGATCACCAAGTAATCATCTTCAAGAGGAAAATCAAGTTTGATCTTCCAAACAGAAAATCACGAGAACTCATGAACATGATATTGGGTGAAGCTTATTACAACACATTGTTGAAAAAGCCCCAAAATCGGTTGACATTTTTGAGAGTACTTGTAGTGGACATAATCGCACGTTTTTGAGAGTATTTGTAGTGGACATAAACGCACAGACAAACGGACAGGGATCAATTACATCAGTTTATTATATGTATCGAAATACCTAGTAGAAGTGGCAACCCTGTTTACAATTGAGGAATCAATTATGATAGTATTCTCAGCACATTTTTGTATTACATACATATTGTCTTCAGTAGTAAAAAGCTAAACCAAAATTTTATTTAATAGAAGGGAGGTATATGATAATGAATTTTGACCTACGAGCAACAGAAACAATCTACGCTCCAATAATAAACCTCTTCCTTTCTCAATATGCAAGAAACATCTGATAATCTTGGTCAGGTATAAGAACAAATTAAAATTTCATGTATGAATATCGTTAAATTTTAGAAAGAGAAATGGATACCTCCATATGAAAGTTATGTGTAGTGTGTACCAAATATTCTTTTTATTCCGTGATTCATCACCCAATTATATGATAGTTTTCTTCTGTATGTGATTGATAATTTCAGATGTACATTTTCATTACTATTTATTTATATGTACCGAAAAAAAATTTCATTACAACCTTCAGTTTTTTTTGTTCACGAAATAAATTTATGATGAAATATTACATGAAAGAAACTTTGGCTGAGAACCTCACTTTCTAAACTGTAGGCTCTGCTGTAAATACAGCATTCGAATAGCTATTACCAAACAGTCACACCATTTGAATAATCAAATTAAAAAAACAGTATCTGTTTGAGGAAAGAAGTTTTTTTGTATTGAATTATTCCAAGAGTCAAAATTTAAACTTGTGGAACCTGGTTTACAGTTCATCATCCGTTTTCTATATCATCTTGGGTCCTTTTGGTTGGGTTGGGAAATCTGGCTCCAAACGCCATCAATATTATTATTTTTATTATTATTATTATTTTCATTATTATAAATAATAATATCGAATATGTCTGACCATGTCCATACCCTTGACGGAATCTATTTGGGTAAACGTTTCAGATTACCTATTTATTATACTTTTGCAGATCTTCGATCTGAACTCAATAATTTTTCAGGTAAAGTAGAGTTGAGAATGCAGAAAATATTTAAAAATCATATATATTGTATTTTATTCCAATTTGGGGCCAACTACTCTATTCAGACCTGATAAAAATGCATCTTTTAACTGAGACAATCACTATAAAAAGCCTCTTTGAGTATTTGAAATTATCAAAATTCAACCGACTTTGCATTTCTCACGGTTTGTGATAGTTTTCTATGCTGGTCCTCCATGTCTTCATTACATTGTATATCAATTTGTCTTGGGAAAACGACCAAAAGTTTTCAATTATATGTGTGAATTATTAAATATACTTATTTTTTATTTATAGATTTTTTCAACGGTAAATATTATTCTCAACGAAGTTGTTTATTAACCTTCTACTTGTGATATTCTTAATTTATCACCATTGCGTTAATAATTGATAATGGAATTATCATAGAAATATTTCTGAGACCTTTTAGTAAATATCTACAATCTAACGTGTGAAAAAAATTTGGAAAATCAATATTTCCTTGATATGTACGATAACCAATACATTTAGTTCGAGATATCATCTCGTAATAAGTGTTGCATCACGTATGTTTCGCCAAAGGTGCGGTCTTGTTAGTTATCCCAAATCTCGTGTTCTATAAATTTCAGAATTATGCAAAATCCAAACTTTGTGTTACAACGATTGACAAAGTATAAGAATGCTCTCTCTCTTTTCTCTCTCTCTCTCTCTCTCTTTCTCTCTCTCTCTCTCTCTCTCTTTCTCTCTAGGTTTTCTTGGCGTTTGCTTCCATACGGCGCAATTTACTAAGGATGCTAAAATTTCATGTACAGAATAGGCCATCGAAAGTCGCAATGCAGAAATTTTAGAAAAATACGAAAAATCCGCCAAGTCTCGACTTAAAAAAATTCCAAAACGAAAATAAGTTGAAGACTAACGAGGAAAGATGCATATGTATGAGAAAATGATTCTCTCTCAACGTACCTACACAGAAAGTACTGGTGAATGCCTGCCGGAAAACAACTGATTTCCTGGCTAATACTACACCGACAGATATTTATAAAAGCTATCTTAAAAAAGATTAGTCTTGCTGATGTTTCTCGTTCATCCCGCAGATGGACCACGCCCATTAGTGCAAGAAAGATCCAACCCATGATTCAATGTCCAGCGTGGTATCAGCCTGGGAAGTAGTTATTTTCTGTCAGGGATTTACCAGAACCTACTGTGTTGGTACATTGGGACAGATGAATGTTTCGAGATTCCATCTCAAAATAGTCATTTCCTTAATCCCAAAACTTTCAACCATTTTCTCATCCGTTTATTTCAAGACAAAACCCAAGCACTACAGGAAAATCCGTAAGGCGCTCTAAGAGCGATTCACGTTGGATTTAAATCGCTGGATTAAATTAATTTGAAAAAACGTTCTCAGGAAGTTTATTCCACATAAACGTAGTTCTCCAAATGAAAGAGTTTTCAGACAGTGAAGTTCGAGGTGTACTGAGTTGAACCTTAAAACGATGAGCAGCCACAATCAGTCGCGTACTTCTGATATGTACCGCTTTTGGTGGAATCGAATATGCCAAGTCACTTTTCCCGTGAAAGTATCTATAGAAGAGAGACAAATCCCCAACTTTTTTGATGTTCCAGAGTATCAAGGTCGCAAGTAATGTTCGCGTCTGCAATCATGCGGATGGCTCTTTTCTGGATAGAATCCAGCAACATCAGGGTATGCTTGAGCGCAGAGCTTCATACGTGTGAACAATACTTCAAAGAAGGTATGATCTGAGCTATATAAAGCATCGACAGTTGCTGAGGTGTGTATAGTTTTCTGGTTCGGAACAGTGTTCCAAGCTTTTGAGAAGCTGTCTTGACATTATTATATCAGGTTCGGAGACATTTATCTTTTTGGAGAGAACCGATGCATGGGTTTTCGTGGAACTGAATTGAACCTGCTTACTTTCACCCCAATTCGAAATTACTTTTAGATCCTTATTAAGATATGCAACCTTCTGCTGTCGGTGTCCTGGAATCCAAATGGAATGGAGAGATGAGTGTGCTATCGTCAGCAAAGCAATATATTGGGTCTTCGAAATGACACCAATACGTTAATGCAATGGATAATGCAAAAATTTAATGGATATTCAATGAAAACGTTATCATCCTAACCATTTATGATGAATTCCTTTGAAAAAATTTTAATTTTTTGCTGTTCAGCGAGTATACATTGGATTTTTGATCGCCGAATGACCTAGATAGTTAAGTTGTAATGATTTGTTCAAAAATCATTTCATTCAGCGACATCCTGACCTTCATCTTTTAGAGAAAATTGTTCTTGAATTGTGGCAAAAATACGCAAAAATGGATCGATTCAAAAAAAATCATTACTGAATGACGCTATACAGGAAGCGGTATTGGAAATTTGTATACAAAAATTAGCCACTACAACGTGAATGAGTTGTACAAGTGCCCGACGAATTTTTAAAAAATATTATTTTCAACCGTATAAGATTAGAGTTAGTAAAAGAACTAGATTTAGAGGAGTTTATGATTATAATAACGTTTGTTTTATGCCCATGTGAGATATAACACGTTTATTGATTACAGACATTAAAACAAAGCTAATGAAGACATAATGAGAACACATACGATCAAGTAAGCATGATTGCTATTTCCCACCTTGTCTGAGAATAATGATACACAAAATTAGTATCCTAAGTAATTTTTTATATAAGGTGATGGCAAAGAAAAAGAGAAAAACACTTTGTTTACAGCATACAAACCTTGATAAATCTGTGAACGATGGGAATTTCGAACGAAAATGTACTTTCGTTTCGAACGCTGCGCTGTAGTGAATCGTTACAACTATCGATACGGGGCCGGCGAAAACCCAAGGTTATTCATGCGGTACACAAATACAAAACCCTGAAAAGTGTAGTTTGGTACTTTTTGTAACTATATTCTTGGTCCATTTTTTGCTCTTGAAAATTTATCAAGTGATATTCACTCCACAATGCTTTCTGATATCATAGAGAATAATCCTGCTTGCATTGAATAAGAAATTATGTTTCAAGAATATGGTATTCCTCCGACTCAGTTAAAAAATTTGCGTTGTTATTTGAACGAAAAGTTTTTAGGTCGTTGGACAAGACGAAGAACTCTAAAAGAGTGGCCTCCTCGATCACCCAACTCAGGTCATACACATTCCTTGTGCAGACATATAAAAAAACGAAATGTATCGCACTTTATCGTTAAAAGACCCATTTAGACGTATCACTAATCAACACCGCAAATGCTTCAAAATATACGACAAATCTAAAGAAATGAACTTTAAACGTTCAAGCCTGTCTCGATATACCTATACAGTGGTTGAATGGACTGACGCCTATCAGAAAACAACTACTCCCTTGGCTAATACCACGAAGGGCGTTGGATTATATCCGACAGGCGTAAGTGTCGGAAATTTCACAGAAAATGTCCTGCATATGCAATTGGCAATACAACTGAAAGAGTCGAACCTCAATTTTGGAACCGGCACACTTGCAGACCTGTTTCGGGCTCATTAGCCACTCGTCAGTGCAAGATAGTGAGCATCATCGACCTTAAGTCAATGAGATATTCCGTAATTGAAAATCGAAATTCTTTCAGAGTATTTCATTCCTCTTCCGAAGTTGGAGCGAATATCACAATATGCTTGAAGACTGGCAGTAAACACTCTAAAGAAATGAACTTTAAACGTTCAAGCCAGTCTCGATATACCTACACAGTAGGTTGAATGGACTGAAGCCTATCAGAAAACAACTACTCCCCTGGCTAATACCACGAAGTGCCTTGGATTATATCCGTTGTATTGCCAATTGCATATGCAGGACATTTTCTGTGAAATTTCCTGCACTGACGCCTGCCGGATATAATCCAACGCCCTTCGTGGTATTAGCCAGGGGAATAGTTGTTCTCTGATAGGCGTCAGTCCATTCAACCTACTGTGTAGGTATATCGAGACTGGCTTGAACGTTCAAAGTTAAAGTTCATTTCTTTAGATTATTTACTGCCTGTCTTCAAGCATAGCGCACTGACTAATGAGAAAGTTATACGAGAAATATTTCAAAATAACTTGTATTATTGTATGGAGGATATCAGACAGATATCACTTGATCAAAACACCGTAAAATTCATTTAATTTTTGCATTTCCAGAAAACTCCATATCTTCCCAACAAGTGAATCCATTTTCTAATACGAAGTATGTAACAGCAGATGAGTCATCGAAAACTTTTTTCAATGGCGCATCATTCGACTCCAATTCCTATGTTGAAAAAATTGGAGGGATAACACTCCTGCTGAGAGAGATGATGGTTTCAAAATGGGTTTTCGGTCAAAACCATGTTTGGGAATTTTTGCGAACAGTTCTTTTTCTGGCATATATATATATATATATATATATATATATATATATATATATATATATATATATATACTTCACGGTTCGATTTTGATGTCCCACCCTCTATTTGCACATAGAATTATTTCTACAATTATTTTCTTATTCGGTATAATGAAACCGATAACCGCGTACAGCGTACCATATATTCGTGAAGTGATAAGATATGCAAATATATAAACATATTTCACTCCTAAACATTCTGTTGGAAAACAATTTCTCTGAAAATGTCGTCAACACAAGATTTATTGCGGGGATTCTGATTTGCAGAAAAAATATATAAAAAAAGCCAAATAAGAATATAGCATCTGTATATCGTAGTTACCCAAGCGTCCTACCCAAAAAGTAAAATGTATTAGGTTGGGTTAGGTTTTAGGTCATCAGTGAGTGGGTCTATTCGACCCTCCACCGCAACCCGCAAGGGTTTATTCTGGTTCACACCTATTCAAACTTGACCAAATAAACCCAGCTTCTCAATGAATACGATTAGCTTATATGGTGAGTGATCTTTCAGGTCAGATGGTAAGAGTGTGATCCAACAAAACTCTGAAAACCTGATTCGGTCCGCAGCGGGACAGACACAAACATCATGTTGTTTCATTATGATGATATATGATATGAGGAAGCCTGTTAGACATCGTAGTTGACTGTAGTTCAACAACTGTTTGGTGTCAAGCTTCGAAGGGTGAATGCACGCCTTGAAGTGAGCCAATCCTGGAAGACTTTGCCATATGCCATACCGCATACCTGGCATATATGCCTGGTAGATTCTGCCATAAATCGTCTTGCCGTCCAGGCATCCAATGTATGTTTGTTTTGCAAAGCCTAAAGCGATGCCAATAGCAGGTTCTGGTCCGATGAAGCTACTTGCAGCACCCTCCTTTGTTAGGGAGTCAGCAGCCTCATTGAGTTCCAGGTCAGTGTGGCCAGTAATCCATATCAAAGACAATTTGTTAAGTCTTCCTATCGAGGCGAGTCGTTTTGGCAATTGGCTACCAAGTAAGACGTTGCTGTGTAGGAGCCAAGAGCTTCCAACGCCACTTGACTGTCCAAGAAAAATTTTATTGACTTGTGTGTGAGGTTGGATTCTACCGATATCTCCGCACACAATTCAATAGCATAGATTTACGCTTGAAATACAGTCGCATAAGTTCCTGGGCAGGTTGATAGCTATGCCCTGGGTCTGCAACTGAAAATACCTGCACCAGAGCCTGAAGGTGTTTTTGATACATCTGTGAACCAACAACTATCTGCTCCTCATATTTTCTTCTCCTGGAGGATCCAGTCCTCTCTACTCGAGAACAGCATTTTAGAAGACAGTTCGTAGCTGACAATTGGAGGCATACACTCAGAGGTGAGTTCCAGAATGATGTGACTTCCAGTGTCAATCAGCAGTCTATTGTACCCTGCATCAGATTAATTTGTGCAATTGGGAATGTGTATAAGTCTATATGCAGTCCATCTAGCCCCTCTCTCCAAAAAAATATATTAATAGCAGGATTTAATGGGGTTCGGTAGATAAAATCATTACAAAAACGGTGTTGAGAGTTTATCCGTTCCAAACAGTGGGAACTTTGTGAAAGTATGGAAAACATGTTCGGATATGAAGAGAAAACTTCGTGAAATCTCGTAAAATAGTTTATGGACAGATGTTACTCAAAGTTTATAAAAGATTTCATACAGTTTTCACAAGAACTCATGAAGACTATTCATTTTCAAACATTTTCATTAGCATATTTAACGTATTGTGACCATTTTAATGATAATATATCTATCATGTATCATTCTCTACGATTATGCTATTCTCTACGCTTACGTTATTCTGCTATAAAAACAAAGTACGTATGTCCGTACGTCAAAAAATTGAGGAATGTTTCAATTGACTCATGATTCGTGTATATCACGTATTTACACTGAAATCTGATGACTGATGAATCAAAAAAAAAACAAAAATATACAATAGAGTTGTGTCCGTAGATGATATTGTGTTTAAACACTCTTGTGCATGAACAATTCTCAAGGATCGATATTTAGTCTTAATATACCATAATTCCAAAATAGTAGGCACAAAATTTTCAGAAATGAGTGACGTTTTCACCTTAATCTGTCTCTTGCAGTGGCGTACGGAAATTATACAGAACAGATGAAAAGTGATGGTAAAATATGTACTTAGAATCACAACCTTGACAACAATGTTTTCATTTTAATGCAATAATATCTCTGAGAATTCAGTGCCTACTATTATGGAATTGTACTTATAATAGAAAATGAGAGGAAGGGATCAGTCAACGATGCTAATCCAAACAATCATAAAAACAACTCTCGAAAAAGATGTTTTTAAGTAGTACGTTATTTATTTCCAAACCATACATAAAAATTATGAAAAGTTTCAGTTACGTATTGATGAATGTTGCATATAATTTTTCATTCAGAAAATGTCACCTAATATGTATATATGATAAGACATAAAAATTAATATGGAACCATTAATACATAAAATTGGATATGGGTTGCTTCTCTATCTGAAACCATAATTCTAACTATAGATCAACTATAACAACTCCATACTTTTTATCTGAGAGCTGAAAACTATATATCATATATTATATTATCCTCATTGACAAAAAATTCAACACATGGTTTTCAAGGTACGAGTTCTTTGAGACGATGTACTCAGAAAACAATCTGCTTAAGTGATTCACTGCACAACTAAACAACTGTCTATTCACCAAAATAAAACTATTGTTGAAGTTGAGTCAGATGAGATTTTTGTAATATTTTCCTTCAAAATGAAATCTGGAAGTATTTCCTGAAAGTAGTCCATGAATGTAGATTTCAATCTCAATCTCAATATTTGAAAAGACAACTTTTTGCGCAGTATATCTTCATTTGAGGCATGTGGTAGTTATCAACTTATCTCAAAACTGTTTCTGCAGGTACCAATCCATGTAAAATATAAATGTTAATAGTCTTTTTTGCGCTGTAAATTCTCAATTCACTTCAGGTGATCTACCTCACACGACGATGTTATAGCTTATTGCATAATAAAATGAAGTACCGCGTACACCAATCAAACAGTGCGTAAGAAAATTGGCTTTCAGACTAGTACAGAGTGTGATTTTTTGCACAAAGTGACTACTTGTTTAGTGTTAAGAAAAAAGTTGTAGTCCACAAACAGTTCACAGACATTAATAAATTTCATTGCAATATTTTGTCAAGAATATATGTATATATCCTGTTCTAACAAAAGTTTGCAATGATGCTAATATCGAATGGTTTGTTAAATGTCACTGCAGTTTGTACCTGAAAGAAATGTTTGTGCATGATTTACACTTTTGGGTGGAGAATTCTTTCTTTCTTCCTCTGATAGTTTCCCAATTTCTGTGTAAGGATGAAGTAGAAAGCCACAAAGTTGATTTCGAAAATTTCAAAATATTCAACATGATTCATTTGTTTCTGTTCCTACTCTTGACTATTTACAGTTTGATATGTGGGCGTTAGTTTCTCACAAAAATTGTGTGATCTGTAATGTCCTATTCTACCTAAAATTATTGTATATTTTTTTTCCTTCGTATTCGAGTACATAATATTTCGCCAGAGATATTCGTGTTTGTTTCCCCTTTGTACATTTCTTTGATTATTATGTGAATATACAAGTCATCAATATTTTTCATTCCACTGAATATTTATAGATATTGATTGAATTGAAGCTGTCGTTAACAAAAAAAAAAATAAGCCAGGCAAATAATCTGGGAACTATTTTCATTTGGTCAAATGAGCAAACTTCCAAAGTTAGTGAATAATCAAACATATTCTTTAAAAAATAGTTCATATTTCCCAATAACTTTTTAGTATGACCTTTATTGCACTTGACTGTGAAAATTCTTCATTATTCTTGATTTCTTTTAGATTCTGAACGAACATAAACGTCAAAAACTGTCCGAGAAATTGCTACTCTACAAAAAAATGTTTTTCAAAGTTTCATTTTGTTAAAACATACATCTTGTTTAACCATAAATTGGGAACAATTCTGCAAAGAAAACATTAAACGTTCGTTTCCATTATATGACTAACCACTGAAACTAAAAATAACTACGCACCTATTATCGTAAAGATGATTACTGCTAGTGGGAAGATTCATTTTAAGCAGTTCAAACCATCGTCCACAGATATATGGACGATGGTTCAAACAGTCCAAAGATAAAGGTCACATTGAGTCGAAATTATGCGATTTGAATATAAACGTACATAGACGTTTTCAATGTACAAATTTCTATTTACGGTTTCATACAAAAAGTAATATGCAGTAATTATTACCATTTGGAAATGTGCTTGTAGCAGTACCAGTAATCAAGGGTTGACAGATAGGCAAATTAAAAACTTTCCATGAAACACATCTGTTTTAAAAAATCTATTTTAAAATATGTTTTTCCGTTAACCAAATGTCACACCCCTACGAACAACAACCCGCAGAAGACGAAACTTGTGCGAGCTAAGGACTAACGAGGTCTTACCTTTCACCGTGAGATTCCCACACGGGTTGGATGATAGCAAGTGGAAATCGATCGTTCAGCCTGGGTTTTGAATCACCGACCAACACGGTAGTTAATTCGAGTGAGTGAACAAAGCACCCACGTCGAACCAACCGGCTACCGACCTACATGAAGAACATAACAACAACAGCTGAAAGATTAGGAAGAAAAAAAGGAGTAAAACACAAGATCAACCAAGAATGAATAATGAAAACGAATCAATCATGAAAAAATACTCCAGTACTCCATAAATCTCTTAGAACAATGAAAAAGAAGAGTTGAAAAAGAAAAAAGAATGGACAGGTCGGTAGCCGGGCGGTTCATCGTTGGTGCTTTTTTCACTCAGTCAATCGACCGATCCGTGAGTCGATGGTTCAAGCCTAAAGCTGAACGCTCGATTTTCACTAGCTATCGTTCAACCCGTGTTAGGAATCACACGCTGAAAGGTAAGACCTCGTTAGTTATTAGCTCGCACAAGTTTCGACTTCTGAGGGTTGTCGTTCGTAGGGGTGCGATAGCTGGTTAACGGAAAAATCATATTTCAAACATATTTTGAAAATTTATATAATTCTTTGAAAGGATATGATTGAACTTTTATTCAGGGACACATGTTTTTGTGAAAAAAGAGAGAATAGTATGAAAACTAAAGAGTTGTTTGACTGAATATCATGGAAAACATGAAAAATACTCCGATATACAAGTGGCCAAGAAAATTATGAAGTGAAATTATACCTTAGTTTAGGGTTTTCCAACAGGAACTTTCGAACTTTGACAATTGATAATGGTCATCTTGTTGAAGCTACATCTGTCAAATTAGTTGTCATTTATTCAGGATGTTTTGCCAAATCACCATGGACGGATATAGAATTCAAAAACACGTGCAAATGATAACATTGTTTTATCAAAATGGATGTTCTGTTCGGGCAATATACCGCGCGCTTCCATTTTACGTTCGCCGTAATCGTCCTACCGAGAGAACTATTCGAAATGTGGTGTATAAATTTGAGTCACTGGTTCAGTAATCGATCTACCAATGCCCGTAAGTCGTTGAAACGCAAGATCTGCCGAAAACATCGCCGCTGTCTGTGAGAGTGTGCAGGAGAATCCTAGGCAGGTCGCCAATATGAACTCGTAGACCACAACTTGGCGAAGTTTATGTCGTGATTTTGGCTTGCACCCGTTCAAATTCAACTGAGCCAGGAACTGAACGTAAACGACCATAGACAACGACGTGTGCTCGCTGAATGAGCAGTCGACAACTAACCGTAATTTTCATCAAAAAATCATTTCCAGCGATGAGGCCCATTTTTGGATGAATAAGTGCGTAGACAAACAAAGTTGCCGAATTTAGAACGATAGTAATCCACATAAGATACAAGAGTGTCCAATTCATCCCGAAAAAGTCACTGTTTGGTGTGGATTTTGAGCTGGCGGCGTCATTGTCAACGGCCAGCAATATAGGTCGATGATTCCCAACATTTTTTGCCCTAAATTGGACCATAAAGAATACACCAAGAAAAATCAATAAATTTTCAGAAGTAATTTGTTTTCCAATTTACAACATTGTGATATTGAAAAATCAATTATGTAATAGGCTATCGATTTGGAACGTTAATATATTTTTCATACCTTTCAATTTCATGAGTTCCATTATATTACTGGGTTTCTTCACTAATCCAATTACACTGCTTTATATTCGTGATTATAGGTACCTTAAACCAAATATTATATTTCAACTACTCTCCAATCATTTGGATGGTAATACCTGAAACCATAGTGAAATCATACAAAATCACCAGCGATTTTGTATGATTTCTTTCGTTTCATTAATTCGTCTTCACTGGTGAGTTTTTTTTTCTAGACCCGTACATTTTACATTAATGAAATTTCTATTCAATTCTATTCTGCGTTTTCATGAAATAGTATTTTCATATTCCCGCTTGAAACTATGCGTTAAATTTGGCCGTTTCTTTCACGACGTTATTTGAATATATCACTTACCAAACAACATCATCTAACCAAGAAAATAATGAATCCGTAGAGGATAATGACAGAATATAATTAGTATACTAATGATTCTCATCGACGACTGTAATACAAAAACCATCAGTTCTCCATTATATTTACCATAACTTAATAGCAATCATTGTTTTTCAAATTTACACATTTCTAATTTTCTTCAGAATTAGGAACGGAAAATGTAATATATCATTAGGTTAGAAATCATTTTCTTCTCAAACAGACAATTATAAAAAGGTATCATTAGTTTGTTCGATGATTATAAATCACGGATGACGGATTATTTGTTTTAAGGTGGTTGACAATGTTTCGTGGTGTATTTCATCAGTTCGGACTTCCATTGTCGATTTGAAAGCCCTGATAGATTCTGTAAAAGAAAAATTGAAAAAGATTAACTGAAAAATAACAATTTTATTGAACAAAAAAACTAAATTTACAAAGAAATAACATACAAGCAATAACCAAAAAATAAAAAAATTTAAACAAGTTGAAAATTGAAAAATTCAAAAATATTATCAACAATAAATAAAAGTTAAAAATTCAAAGATTCCAAACCAAGTTATGTCACGACGTTTCGATTGTTAGTATCCACAATCGTCTGATAACTGGATTTATTCCTCCGAGATCTGACTATTTAAAGCACTCGAATGACCTATGAATAGTTATTTCTTTGTAATTTCAGTTTTTTTGTTGAATAAAATTGTTATTTTTCAATTATGTCAAACCTACTTGGGGTGCAAAATTAATCAAGTTACTTATTTTGACATGGAGCCTAACTGATTCCAGAAATTATGTAATTTTGAAAGACTTCTTAAGCAACGCAATTTCGTGTATATTATTTTCATTTCAACTAGAATCGTTGAGAGTGAACTATTTATTTCATCATATGAAGTGAGATAAGAAAAAACGTTTAAAAATAATTAAGTAATGGTTTACATTTCAATGTTTTTCTCAAAAATTTTTAAAACATCCTTCGTAAATGGTATTGAATTTCTGTCAATTATTATTCAAAGTGATGTGGAAAAAATTAAGATTGATATAGAATTGATTATCGCCTATTCAAATTATTTTCAGAAAATAGCTTCTATGCATGATCTAAACATCTCTTTAAAGATTTAATTTTGAAATTAATTGCTTTATTACTTCCTTGAAATATTCTCCTTTTATTTTAATAGAAACGATTCAAATTCAAACAGATAACCGCTTGTGTAAAAAATATGAACAATTTAGTGACGTCGGTGTATTATCAAGTATACAGTGCATTTCTTTAACGTCCACCCCCCTTTTATTTTTTGAACGGGTCAACTCAAAAAATTGAAAATTGGGATAATAAAATTAATGCATGAATACTTTATTTTGAAGTGAAATTGACAGATGAATCTTTCTAGATGGCGACTGGGCGCCATCTGGAAAATAAATTAAATAGCTTTGTGACACATCATTTCAAAGCTTCTGGCGAATACTTCACAACCCTAGAATATGAAGTCAATATCTTCAAGTACTACAAAAGGTCTGAACTTTTAATAATTGCCTGAATATATTGACATTTAACTACATAATAAGAGGTAATAAGCTTGAGGTCAGTTCAGAGGATGCTCAAAATGGTTGCCTTGAACTTCTTAACATATAAACAGCCTATCCGATACTTTACGCCGAACATTTTCGAACACAGTAACGTCAATATCTCTAGAAATATTTATTATTCTCTGCCGTATATCCAATATTGAAGCAGGTTCAGTTTCGTATACATTTTGCTTCAAATAGCCCAATAAAAAAAAAGGCCGAAGGTGTCAAATTTGGCGAGCGGGCTGACCATTCTGTAGAACCTCGACGGCCAATCCAACAACCGGGAAAAGTAGTATCCAAATAGTTTGTCTGGAGTAATGTGGTGGTGCTACATCTTGTTGGAATACACTATCCACATGGAATTCATTAGGATATTCTCTTCGACGATCTCAGTGATGAGAGGGTAAACAGTAGTTTTCAGCATATTCAAATACAGTTCCACTGTTAAATTTTGATAAATAAATAGAGGTCCTACAATATGATTTCCCAATATTCCTGCCCAAACGTTAATTATTTCTTGATATTGGGTGAGTGTTTCCCGGAAAACGTGAGGGTTAGTGTCACTCCAATAACAGAAACTAAATGAGAATATTCTAACTGAACAATAATGTTCATTGTCGTACTGACATTTTTTGTAGTTTTTTTAAACAAAAAATAACTTAAACCTTATCGGGTTCTTGGAATTGCCATATGGTCGAGAAAAAGGAATATTTCTAGAAATATCGATATT
Organism: Leptinotarsa decemlineata; assembly: GCF_025532065.1. Taxonomy (NCBI): domain Eukaryota; kingdom Metazoa; phylum Arthropoda; class Insecta; order Coleoptera; family Chrysomelidae; genus Leptinotarsa; species Leptinotarsa decemlineata. The sequence goes on from NW_027412587.1 coordinate 3,162,633, forward strand.
AATGTGTTAAACTTCAGGAAATTATTAAATGTTCCGCCATTTTGTAATAGGTGAAGATATTGACTTCATATTCTAGGGTTGTAAAGCATTCGTCAGGAGCTTCAAATTGATGTGTCACAAGACCCCCCTTTCCATTTAATTTTTTCCCCAGATGGCGGCCAGTCGCCATCTTGAAAGTTTCATCTGTCAATTTCACTTCAAAATGAAGTATTCACGCATTAATTTCATTATCTCAAATTTCTATTTTTTGAGTTGACCCGTTCAAAAAATAAAAGGGGGGGGCATTAAAGAAATGCACTGTAGGTATAGCAAGCGCCAAACGTGATGGCGGTCCATCGCGCAGGTATAGACTCTCCTAACTATTGGATTACGATAAGCACCTTTGTCGGCCAGTGACGTACCTATAATTCGTTTTATTCAGGGTAGCAAATGGGACATGACTTCTTTGTAACTTTTGATGACTGGTTTTTTGTCAGGCGATTACATTTTTTTACAAACGACACAAATTATTCAGACAATGCCAAACGCCAACAGCAGTGGAGGACAAGTAATGATACGCCTCTGTTCAGAGCATTGTATGTCTTGCAAGAGCTGTAGTGGGGGTTACATTGAAAATGAATGTGTGCGCATGAGGGCGGGCTCGCCATCACGTTTGGCGCTTGCTTGTGTGCACTTTTTTCATTCAAACTTCTCGAATTCGGATACTGGATGCGAGACGTTTTGTGGATTGTAGTCGTCATCAATTTGATAACCTTGAATCGGGTTCTGATTTCTATTAGGCATGCTATTATTTGGCAAGTATTATTATTATGCTGGTTTTTGAATGTGTTTCAGGTTGGAAGTAATTTTGTGAAGATATTCTTTAGAAAAATTAAAGTTTACAAATGTGCACCCTGAAACATAATGGGTCTAAGTCACATTTTTTTAAATTTTGGATAAATCAATGTTCAAGTTGGAAAAAAATATTTTTGTAGGGCATTTCTCCAACCTTCAGTTTGGTATAGTATTTCAAAATGTTTTTTTAGTTTTTAAATGACTGTTTGCACATAGACTCCTGACTTCAGAATAGAATGGAAAATATAGCAGCAGTTTAGTGAAGACTCTTCTACCGATGATAATATATGAAAACAATAGTTTCATTTCATCGCAAAAGTATGATGGTATTTGCAATTCTTTTTGTGTGGAAAATAATCTGACCACCGAAATCTGTATTATAAACATTTTCTGTCTCTGATTTGTTTCAAGCTCCAAGTAGCTGTTGCTTCTGTTGTCGTATTATGGGGTAGCTCAAGGTATACTTGATGGTGAATTGTCTCAAAAAATTGAAGAAATTCCTATAGATTTCCATAATTTTTTTCAAGTTTGAATGTTATATAAACTGTGGAGAAAGCCGACCTGATCTGGGTGCTGATTATTCTTTGATTTTTCAGTTGAAAGTGGGTTGTTGGGAATGCTTTTTGAAATGAAAACCTTGTATTTTCGAGAATACCAAAAGAAATGTAGACAAAGAATTGTACCGAATAGTTACAGAGAAGGTTTTTCTTGCCAATTTCATAACATTGATCAGTCACTTTATTGCCCTCATTTTGAAATTTATAACCATAGTATTTTTACATTTGTTAGTGATGAAGTGTACTATAAGTAAGTGGTGAAGTTTCCATTCATTCCGGGTGATCTTACAGAATTGAAACTACGCTTTCAGATTTCAAGGCTGAAGAGAACTGTATCTTTTGGAATGTAGAATCATCGGGTGGAATAGGAAATTCATAGAGTTTATTGTGTCAAATTGTGAAAAATTTGGAAACTGATCCACAAGTAAGTAAATGATGGCCACAAGTAATCAACTTCTAGTTATGATTACTTGTGGTTATGTTTGGTTTTTCAATTCTGGAGTATGGCGTTGATGAATAATGCATAAATAATTCATATTTCAAAATATTGATCGTAGTGTTGGTGAAATAATATAATTTAGAAAACGATTTTGAAACACTTCTCCAGGTTTGATTTTTTGGTTTTGCTGTTTACTTCAATGGAATCATCTATATATTCATTCCATATTACCTATTACTTTAGTTGCACGAACTCCTATTCAATAAGCGGATGTGTGAAGTTGAAAATGATAATCCATACCACAAAATTTATGATGCAATATGATGCAATATGATGCGAATTGTGAATTGTTAATTAAATAGAATGAGAATCAGACCCGCTAGGGACAAATGAAACATTTTTAAAATTCTATTGGTGGTTGAAATTTATGTGAGAAAAATCAAAAAAAGCAATAAGTTTTGCAACTATGAAACCTTTGATGGCACTTTTATTCGGAAAGAGTTTCTATTGAATATTTTTTTATCCGGACAGGTTTTTTCTATACAGTATATGACAAATATTGCCAAAACGGAAATAATCACTCGTTACAAATAATGAAGATATTGAAAATGACCTACGAAAAAATGCAATACTTCTAGAAAACCTGATTGATACAAAATATATTGATGAAATACGAATTAATGGGTTCAGTATCTATACTGAACCCATGAATAAAATCAAATGTTATCCGTTTTGAAAGTAAATAAATTTTTTTGTCGATGAATTGTAAATAAATAAAAAGAAAATATATTTTTTTCAAAGTGATTATGTATATAAGAATCCTCAATCTTCAAGGCTGAACATTACCAGTGGAGATGACCTATAAATTTGTCAGACACCGAAATACATGAGGTTTATTTGTGACTGGTCTTTTTATTGAATATTATCCAAAACAGAGTGGCTAGTTAGATCATTAAAAATTATTTCTTCAGAATATTTTGAAAACATGGAATGGCATATAAATGGTATTTTCTTCTTCAAAAATGAACCTACAATATAGATGTCGAGATAAGTATAATTGATATAACGGATCTTTTCATCTAACTAAATATAAGCAAGGCTGAATCCAGTTTTTTTTTTTCGAAAAACATTTATAAAACACACAGTTTCAATCTTTTTCAAGTATTTTTCATCTTTTAACAACTTTTTTATGTGGTTGAATTATTTGGTTTCAAAAAGACTATTAATTCACTTCTTTATCTATTTTTCTTTTTGATTTGAAATATCCACATATTGATGTAAATATTTTATCTGTTACCCTGAGTATGAAAATTCGGTAAGAAATTCCAAATAACATCATTATATCAAAATGATTTAATAATAGAGAACTTCTGAGCATAGGTTTTAATAATACTCAGGTCCCTCAATAGTAGTAAATATCTACAATGACTAGGTACATAAACTTTCCGTTCAAACTGAAATCATAACTATTATTCCGATAATAACAGGTTCATTATAAAAGTATTAATATGGATGGGGTTTCATTTGTTGTTCTGAGAATTGATTACTTTGATGACAGGTAGACTCGTTCCAAAATAACGAATAATTATTGATGTATTTAGAAAGTTCTCGAACAAAGACAATGACCAGTCATTATGATTTGTCTTGTTCATTCATTGGATTCATCAAATACACTAAAACCAGAATTGTACATTTCCAAAACCCGGCGTTTCTTCCACAATAGCTTTTTCAAGAGTGTCTGTCTAATTCGTACTAAATAGATATAAACAATTCTTGAATTCGGTTACATGATTCTGACAAGGATGTAATTGTAGATAATTCAATAGGAGAAGGCGAATAGTTCATATTTCCACATTATATTCTGAAAAGGGTTCTTGATAGTGGGACCACTGAAGTCTGCAACATACTGGAGTTATTTTTATCACTAGCATTATCCTAAATTTGACTTTGGCATCAATTTCGCATCGATTGAGGTGAATAATAACAAAAAATAGTGTTCACGGAATTCAAATAGAGCTATTGAAATTTGTTTACATGTAATGCAAAGATGATTTATTTGTGACCCTGTATAAAATATCTATATTTGTGACCCTGTATAAAATATCTATTATTGAATAGGTAGTTTGTATCTAAATGTCCTACATCAAGTACATAGTATCCCAGTACCATCAGTAATGTCTGCAATAGTTATAAAAAAATAACTTGAAGAAAACTGTATTTCATTTCAAACATTTGATTTGATATCCCTTTATTGAAATTTGTTACACAAAGAGTTCAAATATTCCTTCATTATTCAATACAAGAGCAGGTAGAAAAATCCATCTGCATTGTAAGTATCTCATTCTGATGCAGCAAAACCTCAATATCAATTGGAAAAAAACAAACTCTTGCATCAATAATGGAAGTAAAACCGCTTTCTGTTTATCGTAGTGGCGTTTAACGACCTATTTGATAAAAAAACACGTTTGCTCTTGCAAGAAAACATTGAAATTATATTCATTGTGGTGAAAACACAACTCGTCGTGTGACATCCAGTCTGTTGTGGATCGGTGGAAAATTAATTTAAAAAACATCACAAACCCATTAAACACAGTGGAGAAGTCCAATTAAATGTGTACTTAATTAGATGTATTGGAAGATGAAAAACCTAGATGTTTCAAGCGGAATGGGCGTTAAAAGAGAGAGTGTAGGAAATATTTTGTAAGTTTGAACCTTATAAACCTAAATTTATAGATACTCCGAAGAAGCAAGTTTTTGATGTTTGTTCAGGATTTTCTGGTACCAGGAAAAAAACAAGAAGATACATCTTTTCCGTTTCACGCTTCATGGACCGACAAGGCATCTTCCACCTCGATCTGACTTGCTAGCTTTCTAAATTGTAAATGGTGGGCCCAAAAAAATCGATATTTCGTGATGGAATGCAGGGACCAGTATTTTTCCGGGAGAAATGTGTGTTGCCGTGTTTCAAGCAATCAAATTATTGGGCCTTATTTCTTAGAGGTGATTTGAATTCTGAACAATATCTACGCTTCCTCAACATCAAGATCCTAGAAGTTTTAGAAAATATGTCTGTTAAAATGAGGCTTACCTTAATTCAATGTGTGGTACGTTTGGATAGAATCTACCTCTCCGACAAGTTACTTTATGAAGGGGTCAATTCAAATATACTTTACATCACTCGCTTGTGATCAAATTTCAATACCTCTCTTTGGATTTTGTAGAGAAGAAACATTCAATATGGTGCTAGGTTGAAGAAAATCTGTCTGGAGTGAAGCAAGGTCAAAATTTACAAGTTCAATGAAGGTTGCGTTGAGTCTCATGTAGCATAAGTGGTGGAATTTACAAAAAATGGTCAAATAATTAAACTCATCCATGTAGCTGAAAATTCTGTTAAGAAAAACATTTCCCTAGAACTTTTCTCGTGACTACTATTCATCTAGTTATTTTGATCTCAACAGAAGTGAAACCTATGTCGTAGTCAAATTTCGGATAACGTCATTATTAAAAATAATAAATAATAAATAATATGATGCGGTCTCTACTGGTTACACTATATTATTATACTTAATAATAGAGACAATAGACAACATAATCCCAACGAAGCTGATTTTTGACATCATGACGCGGAATTTCAGCACTCATACTTCTTTCCTATATCTCGAAGCCGAATATCGATTCTTCTGATGGGTATCATAAACTTTTGATGAAATCATAATTGTCTACAGAATGTGCAGTTTATTATAGGGATTAGGGTTTTACGTCAACTGAAGCAAATTCAAATCCAAGATAGAGTGGATGTAAACATTGACATGCCCTACGCACGTGATATTGAAAATCCCAAGAATTGGCCAGGGTCGTATTCAGAACCATCATCTTGTTGATCGCAAATGCTATATCATACATAGGAAAACTTTTTTATAGTAACGAGTGAAATGCACAAGTTTTGCAGTTTAACGGGAAAAATGCAGATAATATGTGTAATATAAAAAAACATTTCATTGGATTTTTCACAGCGCACTCAGGCATTATATGAAAAGAGACGTAATTATTTCTTTATTGATAATTTTTATTTTATGTAAAATCAAAAGGAATAATAATCAAAATTATTCAACTGGATGAATTTGTCTCTTCATCAGTGGTGTCATCCTCACCAATCTGAATTATCAGTGGCTCGATTTGTGCCTCTATTATGTTAGCAAGCTTCCACATCTTTGTCTCGACTTCCGATATCACATGCCGAACACACTTCTCCCATTTCTCCGCTGTGACTCTTTTCAAAGCCTCATCGAAAAGTACTTTGAGATCTGCAAATTTGAACGTGGTGTTATGCTGAGCTACAAAATTCTTCACATCCGCCCATATTAACTCGATGGGATTGAGCTCGCAGTGGTATGGAGGCAGGTGAAGGACAATTTTGTTTTGGCCTGCTGCCATCTCATCGACTATATATTTTTGGTATTCAAGCTTGTGCTTCTTGACAATTTTTAGCAGCTGTACTCTTAGCATTGAGTCTTCAAAGCTAATATTCTTTGATCGCAGCCAATTTTGGATTTCAACCTTCTTGGAAGACGTTGTCGGAATCTTCTCTAACCATCGCGAATGATAAGGTGCCTTGTCCATTACAATCACAGCATTATCCTCCAGATGGGGTAGAACTTTGGAAAACCACTGTTAGAAAGATTCACTGTTCATTTCTTCGTGATAATCTCCAGTTTTCTTCGACTCGAAACACCACAGCCCTTCAGCAACAAACCCATTCTCATTGCCGATGTGACAAATAATAAGCCGTTATGTAAGAGGTATGTAAGTAAATAAAACAAATACGAGGGTTACTTTTTATATATTGAGATTGAGGCAGGTCTTCATATAAATATAAGTTCACCTGATGGATTTGTCAATCCGGTGGATAGTCCATCTAGAAAGGCCCTCCTAGATGAGGTCACAGTTTCATCGACCCATACTTCAGGAGTAGTATGACCAGCATTAACCTAGGTTTCATACAAATAATCAATTGTTCTCTGTTGTTCCCTATAATATTTAATTTTGGTCAAATACTCTCTCCTCCATAACACATTCCTCTCTATTCAACAATAAACTATTGTGCCCTCGTTTTCTCCATACAAAATTCAAATGTTTCGATACTTTATGGAATGTTGACCGCTTGAAACTTGGCAATAAAACATCTTCATTTATTTCTGTGAGTACTTTGTCTATCGTGGGTATTTCATTTCTGAAAAAGTACTCATGCACTTTCCTCCTGATTGCATGTTTATCAGCATCATCTATTGATTTTGTAATGGTTTGACGATTCTGATTTGTATTCGGTTTGGAAAATGTATGATTTTGTTTATATTCCCGTAAAACATTGTAAATCGAAGCGCAACACACTCCAATTTTATCGGAAACTTTCGATACGACTTCGTCGACAGTCGATGTCTCAATTTCTTCCATCTCTTTCTTGAACACATTTAAAATCACTTCTTTCATCTCAACACTCAAATGTCTTTTTTTGGATCGTTTCCTGGCTGGACTCAGAGGATAGCTCACAGTGTCATCAGCAGTGTCTGTACTGGACATCTCGGAAAACAATTTTAAACAATATACTATAACGCACGCCACACAAACACGCAAACGACTGATTACAACCCTGTGCTCGTACCAAGAACTCGTACCAAGAAGGCGAATTCACCAATGAACGCTGCCCTTTCCATCTGACACTGGGCGATCACGTAAACATCACGCTTCGGTTTTGTTTTGTTTTACTCTATCTTGAATTTGGATAGACTTTACTGTATCATAATAATTGCGAAATAATTATGATTCCACTGATTAGAAATTTAAACAATCAATGATAGTCATTCCAAACCACCAGCTTTGAGAACGCTATAGGTTTGTTCTGGTTCTGCGAAATTCAGGTTCTAGGACGTCAGGATCATGCGCAGTTGATATAGAACGTTCTGGTTTATTGAGGATAATTTCGGACTGATGAATTCTCTGTTCTGGTTTTGACTGCGAAATGATCCTGAACTGTTTTGAACCATCCCGAATCGTTCTTGCTCTCGAGGCTGAACTGTTGAGAACTGTTCCCGTTGCTCATGCGCATTCACGTGGAAATTTGTTTGGGCTATTTGCTAGGATGTTTTTTTATTTATTTCATTTGAATAATTGATGATTGAGGGTAGATAACATTTGAACTGACTATAGGGATTCGCTACATAACAAAATGGACATGATTAATAGTATTTTCTCGTCTTCATCTCTTCATATATACGATAATAGGTGGCACAGTGGTCTCCTCAAAAGCGTTCTGGTTTGAACAAGTGTCCGAGACTATTTCGGACTGTTTGAGATTTTTTGTTTGTACGTACCATGTCTTGCGCAGTTTCCAAACGTTTTGGGATGTTAGAACCAGAACAAACCTTATGTATTTCAAAAACAGTTTACATGCAATTTTCATGTAGATGACTTGATGAATACAATACTCTCGGTATATTATAGATCCAGAGAGTTGGTAGAAAAAGGTGGGACCGTTCCTGTACATATAACGTATTCGATATATTGAAGAGGTAATTTTGGTTTTATGGTGAACATAACTTTATTAGTTCTCTTTTTGCCTTCAAAAGATAAAGTAGGGTGATATTAGTGTGTCTAGCCTGTACCGCTTGATAAGCCATTTGTTTTGTCCTTTTACGTATCAGAGACCTTAGCTCTAAAAAAGGTTCAGTATCTTCAAGGAATTTTTCTCTCTTCGACCATTCATTTTGGAACACAAAATGGATTCAAATATCTATCATTGAGAAAACTATATGAATTATTGACAGGTCAAGAAATGTATCGGTTATAGGAAATGCTAAGACATAGATCTTCCAGTCATATACTGAAAGTGTATTTTTTATGCGAACTGAAAAATACGATGTTTTTGATTGCAGTTTGTAATTTATCTCTGATAATTGGTTATCAGATTCCATCGTCAAACTGAAAATGAGGAAATAATCCATCTCAAATGTATAGTTTTCTCAATAAATATCTACTCTGTCCTCATCTTATATATCTACTCATATTTTGAAAATGGAATTTTTGTGCGAACTGAAAAATACTTTATTTTTAGACTGCAATTGATGATTTATCTCTGATATTTAGTTGTCTCGCATATCATCACGTATATTATAACAGAAATAATCCCCTCTATCTACTTTGTTCTTATCTCATTTTTTGAAGATCTTTTTTTAGCTCTAAATTCCAAAAACTAACACTGACTAATTAATTATTTGACGAAATATTTCGAAGCATACTATGAGTAAAAACAGATTTTCTTTTGTGTTGAAAACTGATGTTAAAAACTACCATACAAGAACTTTAAAATCTAAAACATGTCAGTGTTGTTGGTTGATTTCTGAAATATTCCATGTAGTACAAGGTTATTCTTTGACATTCCCGTGTTAGGAATCACACGTTAAAAGGTAAGACCTCGTTAATCCTTAGCTTGCACAAGTTTCGACTTCTGAGGGTTGTCGTTCGTAGGGGTGCGACGGCTGGGCGACTGCGGGGCGGCGCGGAGCGATGAGGAGGCGATGATGGCGAAACGCCATCGCTCGTTTCGTACGCGTAACTTATACTGTCACCTACAAACTGCTTCTGGATTGATAAATAATACAATATAAAAGAAATGTAGTTGGTATAGACTCTGAAATTGTGGAGTATCATTTTTCTTTTTGGATTTACCGTGAACTGCGAATCCAGACATCGTCAAAGATATTCTTTTCTCATTTTCCACTTCATTTCGAGGAAAAATCATCAATTTATCTAGACTATCCTTAAGAGTGGATTCACTGTCGTAAAGACTACTTCTCTGCCATACTCGTATAAGATCTTCGGTAAGACAAGATTCCATTGAAGGATATAGCATAGCTGCACAAGCATCTGAAGTTACATCGAGCGTTTCTAACGCACGTAACTGACTTTCATTTTATCATAAAGAACACTCAAATTATTATGGTTCGAAACATTGTTCAAAGTCAGCTTCAAGAATTCTCACACATAAAATTCCACTAGAAGATATTTCCTTTCGAATGAAGCTTTCAATTACTTTTTGAAAATTTTCTACACTGGGAGGGTAGCTATCTATAAGTTGACGAGCTCTTGGATCTTAGTGGTTGCACTGCTTTCTTTCACCACGTGGCTTTGGGATGTATATCTATTCTGGATTATCAGAGGAAAAAACACAGTGAAATATCTCATTTTGGATTGTGTGAAATGCCGCGAATTCAGCTGAAGATATATAGATGGCCCAACTGTAGCACTACCGACAAGCTAATGTTTTCAAAATCATTGATGTGGATTTAGCCGGCTCACTTTATATTCGAAATGGAGGAAAAGCTTGGATATGTTTATATACGTATGCTATTCATAGGGCTGTTCACTTGGAACTCCTATCGTGACTTTCTACAGATGTATTCTTACGGTCATCAAGTTGATTTGTGGCCAGAAGAGGACGACTATCGTCTTTATATCGCGATAATAGTATTCATTTTGTTAGAGCGAAAAATTCTTTTTTGAAGAAACTGAAGAAACTGGTAACAATGTTTAGTACCACGGAGAGAAAAGCGTTAAAATTCAATCCTCCAACAGCTTTCTGGTAGGGTGATTAGTGGGAGAGGTTGATTGGAATCATAAAATATTTACTCAGGAAAGTCTTAGATAGATGAAACCAGTCGAATCTATGAGGAATTATCCACAATTCTTTGTGATTGTAAATTTATGCTGAATTTGAGGCCTCTCACTTATTTGCATGATGATAGTAAAGATCTTGTTCTACTTACTCCAGCTGTTTCTTAAGTAAATTTTAGAATGTGGAGTTCCAGATGTTCAGTATTTATTTTTCTGATTGATTCTGGCGTTACTTGATGAAGATCCATAGTAATTTCAAAAACTACACCTCACGATTTGATCTCCACAAACTTTATTTGAAAAAATATATTCACAACATGTTTCGCTAGCACTGTAGCTTTCTCAAGTGTATGAATTGTTGAAAATTCAGTATTTATATTTAGTATTATTTGTTTACTATCTGTTTTACCCTGTATATAGTAATACTCAGTTTGATGTTTAGTTGTTGTAACTGAAACAAGGAGAATAGAAAAAAAATTGTTTTGGCTGACAGTGAATTTCAATATTTCGTTCTTCGAGACCGCATTAAACCTAGATATTCCAGGTAAAACATAACATTTATTGGTACTCCTACGCCTTTACCGAATCAGCCTATTAGAACATGTCAAAAAATCGAAGAAGCAAAAGATTAGTAGAAAAACGGGAAAAGGAAGCGATTTCTATCAGTAGTGAAGGGGAACGAGACAACATTTCTTCTCGTGGCTTACAATTGGAGCAGAGTAATGACATTGATGACAAAAACTCCACTTATAAGTACTCACATGCAGAAAGCAAGAAGAAAATGTCACAGCAGGGTCCCATTCAAGAAAGGAAATCGATTAAGTCTAAGACTAGTAGCACCTGTTCAGAAAAAGTCGAAAAAGAATTGATGATTCAGGCAGAAATCAAGAAGAAAGAACTGGAACAGAAATTATTGAAGAAAGAACAATAGTTTTTCGACTTACAATTAGCCTGCAAGTTATCACAATAATCTTCGGACGCATTAGTGGAAGATGAGTCTCCATCATGTGGATCAGGGTCAGTGATTAACAATGGTTCGAATGTTCGAAAATTGGTAAACAAGTTCACTTGGTAATAATGACCCAAAAAATTTGCAATTCACCAGATATAAACGTTTAAGTAGATTTGTCCAAAACATATATTATGTAATGGAAAAGTCAACTTTTATAATGACACATTTCAAATAAAAGTATTTCTTTGATGCCAGGGTATCTTCATTCAAATAACTTGATTAAAAGATGGAAAGTTTCAAAAGAAAGAACCAGTTGCAATGAATATCAATAAAACCAGATACCATTCATCAATGGAATAACAATTTAAAGTGTTCCTTTACAGGGGTACAGATGAATTCGTCACCAATACAAATCCTCAGTAAGCTAAGAACGTCCATTCATCACCGAAAACCCCAAGTCATTTTCAATCTACTTTCTACTAGTAAACTGATGGCCGACCTCCTGCTGATACGCTGATAATTTTCAGTTGAATAAGATAGTTATCAAATTTCTTTGAATATTTAAACAACCCCTATACCTGGGGATTATCGTTCCATCTTCTAATGGCAACTGTTTTACACAGACGACTCGAAAAATATCTTTATCCAAATGAAACTTTTTTTATTGACACATACAAATTCTGAAGAGTTTTCTGGTATGAATAATATAATGATAATAGTAATATTGATAAATAAGCTTTATTCAGAAAAATAAATCTTATTGACAAAGCGTCTATGAATAGGATAAAAATGCATATGGTACTCGCCCACTAAGATGAGATTTTGATGCGCATTTAAAACCAAATTGTACTCGCCCAAGAATATAGCTATTGGTCACACAAACTGATGTCAATAGTACGTTGGCGAAATTTGCAGGGTGTTTTAACACATAACGATTTTACGTTTCTGCGCTGACTCATATACAAGCATATAATAAGTCTTTATAATTTATAACCTATTAGAATATTCATACGTACATATACACACACATACAGTATATTGTCATCCTTCATTACACCATAAAATAACTTATTGCCAGATAGTAGATATTTATAGTTTGATTTGTGGTGGACTTCCATTTACCAGTTATGATGTTTGAAAGTTTTTCAGAGTATTTTTCGAAAAAAGTGAATGTTTTAGAAGATTTTTTTGTTGTGATTATATGTGTTGACACTGGATTGTTATGAATTATGTTATGTGTTACAGGAATTATTGGAACTTTTTTGTTGTGAATTGAATTTTGTGAAAATGAAATATGTTTCAAGTAATATTACAAAATGTGTTTCAGTGATCTTAACTTATACCCATATTTCAACTTAAATGGGTATTTATGACTTGATTATTTATCATTTGTTTTTAGATTATGAATACTGTGACTTGTTACTTGATGAAAATCAATAACCTGCCCATGGTCAGTTACTGGTACATTAAACTATTCTGAAATATCTTCAATATGTCAAAAATGTAAAATTCTATAGGATGTAATCTGCGAATTAGCTCTGTATATATTACTTCAAGATAGGTATTTAGGATGTCTCTTCTGGTATATTGGATTATCTTCTCTTCTTGGAGACATTTTTTTTATTTATGCTCGATACCTGTTCTTGCTGGAGCCCTTCTGTTGTCTGTCTTAAGTTTCATGAACTTAGGTATGACGTTCTTTTCAGAACACCAGTTGAAAATTCACAGGTTTTGTTTTACTATTGTACATTGTAGAAGTATGAAATACCAAATGGCCACTAGCTCGTCCAAGCTATTTTCAAATTATAAATGATCTGATCCGTCACTTGATAAAAATAAATAACCCTATACATGATAATAATTATAGAATTTTAAAAGATACTGTAGAATAGTTTCATGTATATATTACTGATAAAGCTACGGTTTAGTAAATGCATTTTAAATAAAATTTAGGATGAAAATTCTATAATTATTATCATGGAGATTTTTTTGGGTTTAGTTTTGCATCAATTTTTTTTCTGAAAATTAAATAATTAATCAATCCATTTCTGCATTCGTTCTTTTTTAGATTTTTCTAGAGGTTATTTTTAATTTTGACTTTTTTCGAAATGTCATAAGTAAACTAATTATTATTTTTTTGAGTTTTGATTTTTCTACAATAGTTATAATCTTTTTGATCCTTTAATGCCACTAGTAAGTGAATAAAAATGAATATTATGTTTTTTATTCATGATCGCCTCCAGTGGGACTAATCATATCAAATTTTGTGAAACAATTGAACTTTTGCTTTTTATATAGGATAAAGACTTTCGTCTCATTTTTAATGAGTTTTAAATTTATTATAACCTCATTACTTAAAACTATTTTTAAGTAAACTAAAAAGTTAATATCTTCCACTTACATGTAACAAAACAATGCCCAAAACGAAATAAAAAATTTTGTGATGATCTTTATTGGGTGTTTCATAGTGTTGAAACCGAAATAAGTAAATACATATTATATGATAATATATTTATCAAAATTTATTAGGAAAACACACTACATCATTCAATAGATTCCAACGACGAGTACATATTTTAGTTTACAAAATATTAATGAAGGAAAATATACATAAAAATTTTATTGATATAATCATACGAAAATCTTATTCTCTTCACATCTGCTATAAGTATGAAGTTTATATTAAATATGTTTCCATAGAAAAATGAGTATCAAATATAAAAAAGTTATAAAAGTTGAAAACTATCACATACCTGTGAATTTTACAGTATCTTCAAGTATAGTTTCCTGGTATGACACATGAAAGTTTTCAAAAAAACCTTACAGAAGAGGTTGGTCTCATTTCTCGAAAGTTATAATATTTTATCGAGTAGACAATATGGTTTTCGTAGGAATAATTCAACGTCTGATGTAATTGCCAGATTGACAGGGCTGATAAACAATGCAATTGACAAAAAAAATCCTTCTATCTGTGTCTTCATCGATTTGGCAAAAGCATTTGACACCATTGACCATTCAAAACTACTGACAGTACTCTCAAATATTGACATAAGAGGAGTTGCTCATAAATTATTTGAGAGTTACTTATGTAACAGGAAACAATGCGTCAATATCAATGAAGCTATGAGCAGTTATCAAATGATCACATATGGAGTGCCTTAAGGTACTGTTTTGGGGCCAACTCTCTTCAATCTTTATATGATCTTTTCGAACAAGATACGTGTGGGGAAGTTGTAAGTTTCGCGGACGACACTGCCGTTTTCTACGAAGGAACTGACTGGACCACTCTCAAAAATAACATCGAGGTTGACTTTCAAAATATAATAAATTTCTTCAACGATAGAATACTGACAATCAATTATAAAAAAACTCACTTTGTGCCGTTTACATCCTACTCTACAAATTTACCACCATATAAAGAACTGGAAATACAACATCACGACATAACCCTTCTGAAAATAGAGTCCGTCGATAAGCTTAAATACCTAGGCATATATATAGATTCTCATTTGAATTGGGAATATCAAATTAATTACGTAATTGAAAAGTTGCGATTCATGGTCTATAAATTCAAAAACATATCTAACATCATTAATATAAAATATCTAAAAATACTGTACCATGCTTTGGTCGAAAGTCATCTTTCCTATGGAATCATTGCATGGGGAGGAGCCTCAAAAACACTTATCAATAATCTACAAAAAATTCAAAAATGCATTCTTAAAATGATATATAAGAAACCGCGGGAATATCCGTCATGTAGCCTATATAGAGAAACGACGATAATGAATATAAGTCAGATATTTGTTTTTGCGATCCTCTTGAGGCAGTATAAACATAAATCGTCGTTGGTACCTCTTCAGCACCATTACAACACAAGGCATAAAACTAACGCTGTGATACCCAGAACTAAAAACACGAAAGGACAGAAATGTTATACTTTTTTGGGACCAAAACTTTTTAATGAGCTACCGCTCGAACTCAAAACGATCAACTCATACGAAATGTTCAAGAAAAGGGTCAGATCTTGGCTGTTCACAGAAACACTAGAAAGCTTTATAGCTACAAGTCGAGTATGTTATAGACTTGCATGAGGTGTTGCTCATAATATAATCTGCAGATTTAATTATTCGGATGTAATTATTGTAATGTGATATTAGTGCCAACATTTTTTCTTTAATCTGATATGAAATTCAATATTTTAGAAATGTGACATGACTTAAACTTTTATAATCGTATTCCACTTTAAATTGTTTAGTCTTTGGTTTGGATTTTAAATTTTCTAGTATTAACAATTTTTAGATTTGTATGTTTTTATATTTAAAAAAAATTTGAGAATATTTGTACTTTAATGATGTTCACGTCAAATGTTCGGACAAAGATTTCATGCCACGTGCGGATTCATTTCCTTGTGGTTTTTTTCTGTTTTGTTCATTTTATGATTGGTAGAATTGAACTATGTAATGAAATAGTATGAATAAAACGTTATTATTATTATTATTATTTGCTTCAACCAATTTGGAGGTCAAGTATAAATAAAATATACAACATAGTAAACAAACGAAATGAAAACAAATAGAAAGGTCAACAAATATCTTCAATGAAATACACTATTTTCTATTCACATCATGAATTCCAGAAGTATTTTCGATTCTAAAAATCGAGTTATTTATCAATCATCTATTCCAAACACCTCTTGAGAATTTGCAAAAGAGTTCAAAAACATCATCTGGAGATGATGAAGACTGATGGTTCTAACACTGTTTTCAATTTGATGTGGGAAAAGTGTTTTCTTCAGATTCATTTCACGCCAGAGATTCCGATTCTACCTCATAGTCAAAATTAATATTTCGATTTAGGAGCTCACCTGATTCAGGAACAAGAAACGAAGACGGGCATTTACTCGTATTGCACATATTTAGAAAGATATTCCAAAATCGGTTAACTAAACTCAAACTATTCCCAAACTGTAACCGAAACAAATCACACTGTAACGCAACAAAACGATATTATTCTCCGGATTGGAACCAGCCATCAATGGGACATAACAATTGTTTCAGCAG
This sequence comes from Leptinotarsa decemlineata, assembly GCF_025532065.1. Lineage (NCBI taxonomy): Eukaryota > Metazoa > Arthropoda > Insecta > Coleoptera > Chrysomelidae > Leptinotarsa > Leptinotarsa decemlineata. Next base: position 3,179,145 of record NW_027412587.1, read on the forward strand.
CACAGGAAAAACTGAGGTTATTCACTACTACCGTTTCGTCCAATGTTCACTTCGAATGTGTCACTCTGATCCGGCAAAACTTCATAAACAGGAAACCAAAAATTAGGAACAATAACAGAGTCGTTTCGCAAAGTCTACATCACAACAACCACGTGCTTCTATTTACCTCCACCTTAGAAACCATCAGAAGAAAACCGTACGCAGCCCACTAGCGAAATGATCCGATGCCGGAGTGATAGCCTACTCCATTCCGACAAATCGTAATATTGTGATAATTTCAGGTGGCCGCTGTAATATTGGGTGACCACCTTCGCGGTGTACGAATCAACGAATGCTGCGAGTTAGCGAACAGGTGGAAAACAAAACATAAACGGAGCGCAGTCGCTAGGGTTACCTGTGCCGTGTATCTTCACGTTGCGAGGTCACTCCTTAACTATTGTGGATCGTCATTTGTTTGATACTGATAACGCATCAATGAAATATTTGCCTGGGATGTCCTGAGAAACTGCTTCTGTTTTGATGATTTTTATTTCACTTTTTGTCATTTGTAATTACAAACCTTTGGACGAAACACAATTATTTATCTATTGAAAACACATTCCCAATCAACATCAGAAAAATAATTACGGTCTCTCGACTACATGGTTAGAATTACCTAACTACTACCTGTTATTATTCCTATTCTAAACTACCTGATTTTTAATACCTCTAATTTGTTATGTATTTCCTCTATGTTAGTGACTATTTCTAATATTCATCTGTTTTTTATTTAGAATTATTACGTATAAGACCAAACAGAGGGCTGCTGAAATAGGATCTTTTTCGCTTTTCATAGAACTCATTCCGCACTTTTCGATTTCCAAGCTTTCGAAGGCACCCAGAAACCTGTTGTCATGCACCGGTCTCAACAATTTTAAACATTTCTCACTTATTCTATGGCATGAAACCTAACATGCGAAACATGATCCTTGTAACGAGCTAATATGGTCCGTTTGGTTTGACCAACATATTTCTGATCACAATATTCTCGAAACTTATTTCGTAAATCCCAGACTGTTTTTTTACTACGTATTGTCGTTCGGACTGCCCAACACTTGTTGAAGTGTATACTTGCAGTTTTCAAAGCCACTCTTATATTCCATTTTCTGAATGAATGAAATGAGTATCCAAAAAAAATGCTAAAAGGTAAAAATAAGAATAAGACAAAAATTATAAGGAGAAATTTTAATGTTGTCAATCATATAATCCTATTAAAATTATTCATAAAAATTTTATTTGGCCAACTGTTTCTTCTACAGTCAAAGAAATCAATCAACACATACACTGTATGTCTATTTCAAAGAGGACATAATTCATACGCCGGCTTCAAATTTATAACCTCACTTTTCGTAAGTATCGATTTCATTTACTGTATTTGTTATTGTTTATACATCTCATTGTACTGGACAGAAAGCAACTGAAGTTTCGATAGCTTGAACAGAAAAAAAAATCTCACTTTTTTTGTCTACCACTACAATACCTGCTCCAACTTATCTCTGTCTGAAATTTTGAATTTTTCAGTCCACACTTTTACCTCTTCTTCTGAACGATGGTGGTTGGCACCAGTGGAAAACTAAGAAAATTTACCTCTTTTATAATGGCAGATATTTTATGTGAATTATTTTTTTCTCTCATTAATTCGTATTGTTTCTTGATTTTTGCATGAAACACGAACCTCCTTCGACACATGCGCCTTTGTAACGGCCTCTTCAGAATAATTTTTTTTTTGTAATCAGTATTATAAGTTGATATTTTAATTATTTTTGTTTACCTGTTTTCTGTCGTATTTTTGACGTGTTAACACAGAAAAAAAATTTCATCAAAAACATAGGATTTGTCTCCATATTACATTGTGGTTATGAACATCTCTATCAACACTGTAAATGATATTTACTCTACTCATTCTTATCGTTTTCTAAATCTGATAATATTTGTAGTCTCACCCTGAAGATGACGGCATTCAATAGAAAAAAGTCCTGATTTTTCTTGTCTACCACTGCAATACCTGCCAAATTTATAATAATTTATACTTACATCATTAAATATGAAAAAGAAAAATTCAAATGAACCAGTGATCAAAATTTCCCACTTTAAAATTATTGTCACTGTCAGTCACTTCCTTAAAAAATGTTTTTTATTTTGGAGAGATACTTTTTTTTTCAATCTCATGTTAAATAGATATTGTTAATTAATATCATTTCAGTTGTAGCGAGGAAGGTGGTAAGCACCACCGAAAGCTTGACAAAAACAAAGAGTTTCATAGCCCTCAAAACCAGACTGCAATCCCAAAATATATACAGGCTTTAATAGCTGTGAATTATCGTGACCTATTCTCTTTTCATTTTCATTGAATTATTTTGTAACAGGTTGACTGCATTAACCTTTCTTTACTTGATATCGTTTCTAGAAACATATGAATTCGTTTTCCAATGACATTCCAGGAGAATTTCCCAATTTTCTGCTAACGCAGTTGTCGGTTTTAAAGATAGGCCAAAGCACCAACGCCGACATGAAAACTTGGCAGCCAAACTTGGTTGTCACAACAATAGGTAGTTCCACTAATGTGGAATGTGGAATGCTTTCGGTTACGCATTAATTTTTTTGAAGTACTCACCTTGGTTTTACACAGTTTGTCTTCAATCCCTGTAAGGAATCACACGTTAATAGGTAAGACCTCGTTAGTCCTTAGCTCGCATAAAATTCGACTTCTGAAGGTTATTGTTCGTAGGGGTGCGATAGCTGGTTAATGAGAAAAACATATTTTTTTTAATCAAGGACCGACTGTCCGGTACAGATGATGCCTAACAGGCTGAAACAGCCGTCATTTCTTCCATCTACCTACAGTTGAAAATTCAGTTTCTTATATAAGTCGTATGCTATTATTCAACGTTTTTTGGTTCATGAATATATTAGTTCAAACTATTTATAATGGTCAAATGGACCCAATAATGTATATATGGTTTTGAATTTTAGGTTTCCTATGAGCTGTGTATATGAAACTCTTTTAAGGACAAAACACAAGCATTACAGGAAATTTCTAAGGCGCTCTAAGAGCGGTGCCTGTGCGGAAAAAGCTGAATCGCTGGAGATTACATCCATTTGGAAAAACGTTATCATACAGTTTATTCCATAACGAAGTTCTCCAAATGAAAGAGTTCTTAAACAGTGAAGTTGAGTACTCAGTTCAACTTCAAAACGATGAGCAGCCACAGTCCGTCGCGTATTTCTGATATGTACCGCTCTTGGTGGAATCAAATGTGACAAGTCACTTGAACACTTTCCGTGAAAGTATCTATAGTATCCAACCTTTCGTCGATGTTCCAGACTACCAAGGTTGCAAGTGATGTTTGCGTCTCCAATCAGGCGGATGGCTCTTTTCTGGATGGAATTCAGCAGCTTCAGGTATGCTTCGGGGCGGAGCTCCATATATGAGAACAAGAATCCAAAGAAGATCTGATCTGAGCTTTAGGTAGCATCAAAAGTTATTGAGGTGTGTATAGTTTTCTGGTTCGGAACAGTATTCCAAGCTTTTGAGAAGCAGCCCAACAAGCAAATTTATATTTCAAAATGGTTGTGAAAACGTTTCGGAGAAACAAATTATAAAACTGTATTTTTCCCAGAAATGTTTTCAATGTGTTTATAAATCAGCTATAAATAGGAAATTGGCACCGATTTATAAAACAGTATAGTCTTTAACAATATTTTTTAACGCCTTTTGCAAACACTACAAAACAGTTTTATAAACATTTCGGCAATTGCTATAAAATGTTTTAACACCCTTGAAAATCAGTTTCGTAAAAAATCTTATAAAATAATTGAAATACAATTTTATACGGGTGTTTTTTAGAAATTCCAAGTAAGCGTAATAAAATATAATGCAGCCTAAAGCAATAACAATGAAATAAAAAAGTGTTCAAAATGTTTTTTTAAAGTTGAAAAAAGTAATTTTGTATTGAACAATAGCAAAATATAATAGATATGTCACCAACTGAAAACTAACAAATAAAAAGGTTGGGGGCATTCCAATATTTTCACTTTTGTACGTATAAAACCGGTAAAGACATTTTTTGTGCTTCAAAGATTGATATTTTAACTGAATGAAATTTTATTGACAAATATAAAGGCTATTATTGGTGAAATTTAAACGCACCACGCTTTTATTACAATTTTTGGAAAAAAATATTAATCATACAAAAATTCACTCTATCAACGTATTAATTTCCTAGTAGCAAATTAACTTACTTTATTCTAAATAATATAATCGTATAATGTCTATGCACTTTTCATCTATGAATATCACTATATATATATGCAGTATTTCATATTTTTAACTCATCTAATGTCAGTATTCCGAATTACTATCATTTTGAAATGGCGTCGTTCTATAAAATAATTTGGTATCAATAGCAAGAGTTTTAATGTATGTTAGCTTCTATGTTACCCCTATAAAACTGTTAAAAACACGTAGTTCTAGAAGTGATGGTATTGCGGCAGATTCAGACTACTTTTAAAGCTATAGATTTGTATAAAAATAACGATTCAATTTCTCACGTATTCTTTGGATGCATATTATCTGTCGAGATGGCTAAGAAGCTTCCTCCATCGATTATAGAGGCTGAACTTCGAAGTAGTTTTGAGCTAGTGATTTGAGTGTATATGAACATGGTGCTCCACTCAAATCAACGAATTTTATTCGTTAATAATCCTGTTTTTAGCAAGAACAAAATTGAAGCACTAGATTACGTGGGTTTTCATCCAAAACGAACCACTTTTTCTAATTTTTTTCCAATGACCAATATTACACGACGTTATTAGGTATATAGTTATCAGAACGTTAGTCAAATAAAACTTGACAAATTATACTTCATCACACGACCTCTAGAATTAATGTTAACTGGTTCTTCTTAGGTGATGCATTTGATTCTTGGTGACAGCAAATATATATTAGCGGAAGCAATTTGATTTTATAACTGATTTTATAACAGTTATTTCATTGTTTTGGAATTGTAGAAAATATACCATACTATGAAATAGTTGGAAATTATCATTAAAGTGACAATAAGGTATTAAAAAAATTTTTGTTTGAAAGCATTCCAATAAAATAATTTCATTGAAGCTACAGGAAGCAGTTATGAAATAATCTTGAGAGTTTTATAAAGAGCATACAAACCTCACAAAAAAGTGATGTAAAACTTCTACAAAACAACTTACTTTTATAGGAAGATATGTTTTAAGAACGTTTCTGTGATAGTTTCCTGACTATTTTATAACGTATTTATAATTTCATTTTATAAACTTTTCTATGACAAATTTATAAAACACTTTTATTGCCTACAACTGTATTATACTCACAGCTCGTCTAATATAATCAATTAACATTTTGGCAGTAATTATAAAATACCAACAAAATAAAACTGTTGCAGCACCATGAAATTATAAGACAATATTGCTGGTTGGGAGCCTTTGCAATTCCACCGGCATTATTGTTCCAAGACATATTGTTTTCCATTTTAACCACCAGAAATGGAAGCAGAAAGCGGAATTGTCTGTCCTGACATTATTATAACCGGTTCGGAAACATTTATCGTTTTGGAGAAAACCGATGCCTGGGTTTTTGTGGCATTGAATTGAACCTGATTACTTTCACCCCAATTCGAAATCACCTCTAGATTCTCATTAATATATGCAACCTCCTGCTGTCGGTGAAGATGTGTATCCTTATTTCCAATAAGTCCTTGATATACAATTAAAAAAAGGTTGAAGACAGTATGGATCCTATCTGCGTAAATAGCATACATGATGTTTGGACAATATAATTAATTTGAAAAAAATCATCAAAATCGAAGCTGTTCTTGGGAACTTTTACGTATTTATTGACGTGACTATTACCTGTGCCGTATGTCTTCATGTCGCGAGGTCATTCATTCCCTATTGCGGATCGTCATTTGTTCCATACTGACGGGCGGTTTCAATTAGAAGTCTCTCAAATTGAGTCGCGTCATGTTATTGACACCCCGCCTGAGGTCAAGGCGTTTATTGACGAGTTGACTTTGTTGGGCAGGGCTTTATAGGTTTCACGTGAACGATAAACAAACTTTGAGTTTTTTTTCACATGTGATGCTCTGCAGTGTTTTCAGCTTTCACCCTTATATATCAGTTGTTAAAATTAGGTACTATTCATACCAAATTTGAAGAATTGATAGACCTTCAGATGTATTTTTTGTTCAACTAGCAGAAACGTATATTCTTCATTGTCATAGTGTCACGGGAGATAATGGGACCGATTTTTGCAATAAGAATATAAGGAATCTATATAAATCTATATTGTTTCAACTCAGATTCCAGTATGCCAAAAAATGCCTATGAATAATTCTGAAAAATACCCGAAAATAATTGAGAAATAGCTGAAAATCTTATTTTCGCACGTAAAGAATTGTTATATCTCCTAAACAGCAAATTTAAAAACACATTTTATTCTTTGGGAGAGAAAGTTTTTGGCTTTCTACTACTCCATCTTGATACAAAAAAAAGAAGGATGAGGGAGTCTCCCAAAGAAAGGAAGGAAGTAACTCTATACATGGATGTGCAGATCATGCAAAGAGTAACTTTCGTATAATTCAATGTTTATATGAAAGTAGCTATTTCAGGAGGACTTTCTTTCAGTTTGTGTCTGAAAGTTACTTCTTTGCGTGATCTACACATCCATGTATAGAGATACTTCCTTCCTTTCTTTGGAAAACTCCCTCATCCTTCTTTTTTTTTGTATCAAGATGGAGTAGTAGAAAGCCAAAAACTTTCTTTCCCAAAAATTAATCACTCCTAAAAAATATAACTCCTTCAATTCAAATTTTATTCTTGTACTGAAATCGCTTTTTTGACCAATGATGAAGAAAAATAAGTAGTCAACTTGGCGTACGTGTTTATAAAAAATCGTTTCATAAACTATACTTATAGTTAACCAAACCAACTGAATATACATACCTGTTTTGGAAAAGAACCGTTTTGACTTTCTACATCTTCATCTTTATACAGAAAAAATTAGGAATTATTCAAATAAAGGAAAAAGGTAATTGATCACAGAATAAACTCTTCACAAAGATGTATTGAACATGCAAAGAAGTAACTTTCAGACACAAACTGGAAAAAAAAACTCACTCAAAACAACTTCGTTCATATAAAAATTGAATTATACGAAAAAAATACTTTTTATGAACATTGACTTATTGGGAAAACACTCTTCCTTATTCAGTTTATACTTCAAACATTCGTATATAAAATTTTCCTTTCGTGAAACACTGTCATCCTCAATGACGGACATCGATGTTTCGGAATAACACACTTGTTTTATAACCTTTTCATTACCAATCTGGATAACATTACAAGATGAAGCACTTAATCCATTCCCATTTTTTTAAATAAATTTGAAGAAGTAGAATGTCAAAACCTTTCTTTCCCAAAAATAAGTCTCTCCTGAAAATATATCCCTTTTCATTTATGAATTATCTATGAACCAACTGAAATGAATAAGACACTAAATGTGGAGTGAACACCGCTTCCCAGATCAAATGAATTGAAAATTACTCTTTTCTACACCAGAACTTTGGTATGCTTCCTACTTCCAAACATTAGAACCGATAGTTAATTAAACATTAGAATTGATGGTTAATTTGTATGAAAATAATCATCAGTTGGCACCGAATCGGTGAGTGAAATGTTGTCGAAAGAAAACATTTCACAGTTTAGGACTTGAAAAAGTTTAAACACTGAGAAAATAGCTCATCTTGAAATCATCATCATATCATCATCATTTCCTCAATTTTAGTTTTCACTTTCAATTCTGCATGTAGAAATTCCTGTAAAAATTTTCAATAATATCTAAGAGGAAAGTATTTCGATAAATGAAGGTGATTACAATCATTCAGATTTACAGAATTTAGAATAAATTATAGGCGTCCACAGTTGATACGAAAAATGAACTCTTCGTGAATGATTTACCAAACATTTTGATATATTTTGTATTTTTCTTTTATTGATATGTACGAAAATTGTTTATCAAACTATCGACATAATTACCCAAAGATTTAGTCAGTATTTTTATAGAATTTTTTCCAACGAATGTTTGACGTGATTCTTCAAATTGACATATTTTTTTATTCGTGAAATGAATCGAACACATAATGTCGAGAGAACCTTACTAGAATAAATTAGAGAAAACTGCATCCAAATCTGTTGAGCCGGTTTTGAGATTACCACGCATAACACACAGGCAAATAGACATCCATCAGTCACAATATATTACGTTCATTGTTTTTTCTATCACTTTTCAAAATCAAAACTGAGCGTTTTCTGAAATGTGGGTAGTAGTCAGAGTATTTCTGATCACTGAAAATTTCAGTCAACTCAAATCAAAGGAAAAGGGAATATTGCATTATAAATCGCATTCTCAAGGAAATAGATTTACGAAAGAAAAGGTAGATTCCATTGCAATAAGTACACATGTTTCTTCAGAACATGAAAAAAAATTGTTTTTATTCCTTCCCATCCATTAATGAAACACAATCAAAAGACATTGATAAAGAAAACAAAGCATACAGTGCACCAACTATTCCTCAATTTAGAAATGAATACGTCATTGGTGATATTCCAGTGACGAACCTAATGATTGTTGCCTATGGAACGATAGCAAATACATTAATAATTAGTCACACTCCTCTATTCCCGTGGCAACCTGTTGCATTGCTGTATCAAATTCTCACATAGATCTTGCCTAGAACAGCATATACGTAAATTTCAAGGGAAAATGTGTGACTTTTTCGAATATGCAATGTTGTTGGTTATGAATTTTCAAATTGAATGAGATTGCACCCAAAACAATGCGTTATGTTGAAAGTATGGCTTGGATTTAATAACTCTGTGTTGGACGTTTAATTGAACTAATCAGTAGTTGAATCAGAAAATCTTGCACAAAGCAGACAATATCTCACTATTGAAGAAGAAATGGAATTCCTTCGTCTATTTGTTACAGAAAGGCAACAATTAATTTGGTCAAAAATGAAGTTCGAAGATACTTGAAACAAAACGACCTTCATGAAGACGCTTGAAATCACAACCACCAACACTTTCGCGTATTCAATAATCACGTTATGCAAAAAATGGAATGAGTCAAAGAGCTATAGCTGTTGATTTTGAATACAAACTTATATTCTCCAATCACTTGAATTCTTTTGTATAGAGGCTTCGAATCTTCTGGACTGTAATCTTCTGAACTGTTCTGCAAGATCTAAAAAAACTTTTCCATCTTTACAGTTTGAATACGGATATATCAAAAAGAAATCCGATTGAAATAATGGACTTTCAGTCACTTTTTCAAGCAATCGATTTTTAAAAATTTTTTTACCACCTTATATAGAAGTGACAGAGATAACTTCGGAGTGTGGGAAGTCTCCAAGTATCAGATTTTAGAGGTCATGATTTCCGAATAAAAAAATTAGAATTGACTCATATTTCGAAAACGATAACAGGTAAGTGTAGTTGTATGATAATTGTTGTAGATTCCAAAAGTAATATTATATACAGGATGTACTATTTGTAAATTCAAAGTTACAATTACTTTCTAATGGAAGTCAAAACACCGTATCGTCAAAAATATTTTGGTTGATCAGAGAATGTCCGGATATGCTCTTCATTGAATTTTCAAAGTGATTCTGTGTCTGGTTCACGATAAACGTCTATAGTTCTATCCAACGTGAATCAGCCTATATGTATTAGGTTAGGTTAAGTCCAAAGTGAGTGAGTCTATTCGACCCCCCACCGCAACCCGCTAGGGTTTATTGTGGCTCACAGCAATTCACACTCGACCAAATAAACCCAGCTTCTTACCGAAGCTGATTAGTTTGTATGGTGAGTGGTCTTTCAGTTCAGATGGTAAGAATTGAATTGAAGAAGAAGAAGAATTGAAGAATTGAAATGTGCGCATTTCGAAGCCAACGAGGCACAACTTCTGGTTGCATCACTGTATCGTTAATAAAAAAATAAAGTGAGGGTATGCCCTTTTTGTTTCTTCAATTCTATATTGTAAATGTTACTTCAATTGAAGATTTGTGACACACTGTTTGGAACCTTTAGTGTAGTAATGAATATAACTGGAACTTTTTCCCAACACCAAACCGTTATTTCAACACCTCGACACGTGTTTCGACCACCAAGTGATCATCTTCAAGAGAAAGATCAAACTAATAGTTTCCTTTTCTATATATGAATTAAATAAATTTGTTTTCCTATAGCACCAAAAGACCTTGATCTTAGGCTTTCTACTACTCCATCTTGAAACAAAAAAATGTGTAAATCTTCCAAGAAAGGAAGGAAGTAATCAATTTGAAAGTAAGTAACTCTATACATGGATGTGTAGATCATGCAAAGAAGTAACTTTCAGGCACAAACTGAAAGAAAGCCCTCCTGAAACAGCTACTTTCATATAAACATTGAATTACACGAAAGAAAAAAAATCTTTCGAAAACAAATACTTTTATATGAACACTGAATTATACAGAAGATACTTTTCTACACATCCATGTGAAGAGTTACTTATTTTCAAATCGATTACTTCCTTCCTTTCTTTGGAAGATTCCCACATTTTTTTGTTTCAAGATGGAGTAGTAGAAAGCCAAAAACTTTCTTTCCCTAAAATTAATCACTCCTACGTGTATTTTTACTAAGTATATACACAAACGAAAACATCGGATGATTTGGCAGAACACTGTGCTCATCAAAATATCTTCATAATCATATTTACCTTGAATAAATAAACGTCAATACAGAATAAATGTTACGACTAACGAATTAGTAATCGTTAGCATATCAACTTTAAGTGGCAGTATTTTAGGGACTGATAACAACAAAATAATTTCACCACAATTTTCAAAATTACTCAAAATGAAATCTAGAAATATCAGGAAGTGATTAAAGAGGCAACACTGTCTGATTTCCATTTAATGACGAGTAAAAGGTTGTTTCAACGATCTCTTCATGCATACATTTAATAAAAAAAGTGTTTTGCGAAACATAGGATAAGTCCGTTTCAGATATTTGTGAGTAATATAGGCTCAATTTTTTTCATTCGAAGCATCAAGAAAATCAAAGTCAGTAACGAAAGGAGAAATGTTTTGAATTTCATAATAATATTCAGAGTTTTCAAAAAAATATTGGTGCTCTGAAAGTTTTCGTTCCCCTCTTTATTAATGAAGAAAAATATATAGAAATGCCGTCTTCATTACAATCTACTTTTTGAAAACAAACACTAAAAAAGCTCTATTGAAAAATTGAACTAATTAGAGCTAATGTAAAAAAATTTTTGAGTTTTTAGAAAACCATGTTTATAGTTTCAGTCACCCAAATTTCTCCAAATGTGAAGATGGAATCTCAAAAATGAGAGATATTATTTTTGTAAGACTTTTCCGAGGAGGAGTCAATATTTATTGAATGGGTTTTTTAATCATCCACATTTCCAAAAATACCTGAAGAGATAAGTGACAGTCAGTAAAGAGTTCACAAACGTTTGAAGAAATTGTCTGACTTATTTATTCGTATTCATGGATTATTTCATGATGATTTTATGAATGAAAACAGTAATTGCTATACTAAACAATGATAGGGCAAACACGTTTTTTTGATTTTAGAATATGTAAGGGGGTTCAATGAGCTTCTTCTTTTTTTTTTCAAACATTTCTTTGATAAACTACTGAAATAGTGAATCGACGGATTTTATCTTCTTTCATTATGCCAAAAGTGTCCAATTGAAACCCAAATTTTGAGAATAAAAATTATTATCACCTGTCAAAAACATCCATGTATGCTCATTTCATTTGGTTGAACGGGTCTTGTACATTCGATCGCTGTAAAATTCTGTAAAAGCTGCGTAACCTTTAACTTCAGTATTGATTCATGCACGAACGAAAATAATAATATTCATTTTTGATATAATATTGAACTGATAGATAAAATAATAAAAAGTTTCGTAAAATACTACTACTTATTAATGTTTAAAATCTGTTTTTCCGTTAACCAGCTGTCGCACCCCTACGAACGACAACCCTCAGAAGTCGAAACTTGTGTGAGCTAAGGACTAACAAGGTCTTACCTTTTAACGTGTGATTCTTAACACGGGTTGGACGACAGCAAGTGAAAATCGATCGTTCAGCCTGGGGCTTGAACCAGCGACCAATACGGCGGTCGATTTGAGTGAGTGAACAAAGCACCCACGTCGAACCGACCGACTACCGTCCGTTCATTGGGAGATTCGTATTCCGCTGCAAATTTTTGTGGATATAAGTTTTTAGTATCAAAAACAGTTCAAGAAACATAGGATTCTTTTTTTCGCACCAACATCATATAAACTATATTTGGATTCACTTTTCCAGAATATGTCATTTAAAAAAAAATTGTCTCGAATTTAGTGGATGGTGGATGTCCTCGGGTGCATAAATCGGTGGGCCAGAAAAGTCATCAGTATGTTTCTTTCGTGTCATTCAATGTTTATATGACAGTAGTTGTTTCGGGAGGGCTTTTTCTTCTCCTGTCTGAAAGTTACTTCTTTGCATGATCTACACATATTTGTGAATTCATTTCTGAAATTAATTACTTTTTTCCCACATTTTTATGTATCCATCCATAAAGTGTTTCGTTTTTATTTCAAAATGATGGATAATAGAAAATGATAATATTTCATAAATGATCAAATGAAATCATAGTAAAGTACATCATACAGGTGTTCACAAACACATTTGTATTTATTACATCATTTTCTTGATAAAGGCTTTGCAAAAATCCCAATATTTCATTCTGACACTGATTGATATACCTTGTAATCGATGAAATGGAATTTCTAATTGTGGATTAACACATTTCAATACATCGTTGTGGACTTGAATTGAATATGCAATTTCATCATTTCATATGAAATCAAAATTACGACTTATAGATATAATTTTTGTTTCAGTGACAACATGATATGTCTGAGAATATGTAGCGAATTTTTTTAAGACCTCGACACGTGTTTCGATCACCAAGTTATCACCTTCAAGAAGAAGATTAAACTAGTTCAATCTTCCTCTTGAAGATGATCACATGATGATCGAAACACGTGTCGAGGTGTTGGGATAAAACTCCAGTAATATTGATTACTACACCAAAGGTTCCAAACAGTGCATCATAAGAACCTTCTGCATCATCATTCGCCAGTTTAATATAGCTATACATTCTATCAAAAAATATGGAAGTGAATGTGATTCCATTTTAATTTCCAGCGGTTCTGAAATTCTACCTGTTATCAATTATCAATGTTGGAATACACGAAATGCCCAGAAGGCACACCTGAAAAACAAGTAATTTTCATGGTATCTCAAATGCGCACTTGGTTTATAATTACGGTAAAGCTCGATCGAGTAAATGCTTATTTCTTGATTAGTTTTTAGTATAAATGAAACAATTTCAATATTATGAGAACCAATTGAATTTTATAGAAATGAACCACTCTCCAGTGGCTTTTTTTCTGTTGACTTACTGACTCTACCAAACAAAAACTTGACTTAGGCAGGTTTTGTCTGTTTGGTGGAATTAAAATTTCGAGCTTATTTTCAAAACTAAAACAAGGTTTTTGATGTGAAACATCTATCGTCGTACGTAAAGCCGATTGCTACCGTGGCGACGCATGCATGACGACAGGTCGCCACGCGCAAGCGACTGTGCGATTCTTTTCCCAGTGGTTCGACGTTACGCTATTTCTCTATCCACACTGAGCTCGGATACCTATAGTATATACAGTTGTGTTTACTACAATGTGTAAACCTGTGTTTTACTAAATGAATAATTTTTAAAAATAATTGAATGATGTCTCACAGTGATAATTTAGAAAGTGAAAGTGAGCAGCCTCTTGCAAAAAAGCAAAATCACAAAACGACACTTTATGAAGTTATCAGTAAGTTAATTATATTTTTATATTTCATAATTGAAGTATGCATTTATCTGTACATTGAGACCGCGTATAGTTCGTCTGTCTCAAGGGTCAGTAAATGTAAAACCTACTTTTCAGTAGACTGAAATTCACATAATTTTCATGGCGTATAATATCTATAATTTAATTAATTTTAATTCCCTTCCTATGAAGAATAAATTTTATAAAGACTGAAAAAATTGTATTTCAAAACCAGCTGACAGCGAGTAGCGCACTAATGTTTTTCAAATTTTTTATTAAGGGTAACATCAAAAAATTATCGAAACAGTTATTATTGATATTTATAATTTAAGATTTTTAATAATATATTGCAATAACTAGCTAAGTTTACTAGTATATTAGAGCCACATTGGGATGTTTTCATGTATATTTTGATCACATATTTTTTATAAATATTATAGAATCCAACAATCATCACAGGTGTCACGGAATATTATTACTCATCTTTTACATCTGCCAGGCGTCCTGTAACGGCTCACAATTTTTTTTTTGTTTCTGTTTCTGAAACGGAAACTAGTCGCAAGCAAGTCTGTTTGGTGGAAATCCGTTTTTATGAAAACATTTACACCTTGACAGTACATTTTCCTGCTGTTTCATCCTTATTCGTCGTTCAATCATAAATCCGAATCGATGTTGAGCCTTGTCTTTCCGAAGTCGACGTTGTAAACATAAACGTTTGGATGATAGCAAATTTATCTTCATGCACAAGGTTACAAAGATAATATTTTCTCAAATGTATCTTGACATCCTAACCTGTCCCAATTTCAAAGTAAATAAAACTATCTGACGCTTGGTACATGCATCAGTTAGGATTTCACATTACAATAATATATAGATAACTGATAATTTGAATTAAAATCACTTCAACCGAATTTATCATTTTCAAGAAGTGATAATAGATTTATCAATCAGTATCAGACGTTAATCTTTTAATCCGGGCATGATATTTGTCGATCAAAAATGTTGAAACGTTGCGTTATTTATTGTCATATATTATTTGGTCATTGACATAAAGAATTAGATTGGGATTATGATGATGATCCTGAATGGAGTGAATGCTAGTAAAGGAACAGAAGGCGGGTTGGCTGTCCTTGTTCATCTTTCACTGCCTAAACCACTGTGCATGCTGTTTTTGGCGAGTTATTGGCTTGGGATGTGGGGGTTGAGCAAACCGGTCATCAGATGTCTGCTTCCACGTAGCCCCGCTGGATACGGTAATGACAGAATCACTTGTGGTTCTGTTATTCCCTAACTGAATTGCATCCCAACCATGGACCAATCCTAAGGTGCCGTGCCGAGAGTATGGATATGGATAGAGTAAACTTAAACATTTTTTCTGACGCTGAGTCTACAGAGGAGAAGGATGTCACGACTCCAACTGACCTTCCTGTAAATTTAGATAGGAGCGAGAGCTTCTCAATTCTCCAACTCCTGATCCAATAACTAACCTTAAAAAAATGTTTGGTGGTGCAGCCAGGAAATGCCAGCCAGTCGTCTCCTCAAGAGCAGGGTACCTTATGAAACCGCCATGCACCAAATTCTTGAACGGCGTACGCAGAATTTGTCTCAGGTGGAGGAACAAACCCTCCGTGAGCAGGTTTTTAGAGTTCGGCAGAGCCGTACTCTTACCATTTGAACTGAAAGACCACTCACCATACAAACTAATCGGCTTCGTTAAGAAACTGGGTTTATTTGGTCGAGTGTGAATAGGTGTGAGCCACAATAAACCCTTGCGGGTTGCGGTGGAGGATCGAATAGATCTACTCACTTTGGACCTAACCTAACGTAACAGAAATAATAACCATTCCAAAAATAATTGGAAGTATTCACGGGATTTTCTCAAAATGTCTATAAAGTGCCGTAAATAAATAAATGCCGTAAATAATACTCCGATATATTCAATGTAGAAAAGAAAACCCATATAAAAATAGTTAATAAAACACTCGATAAGAAAAGTAGAATTAAAAAAATATGAATACCTATATATATTTCATATCGTTATGGATATGAAGGATTGATTCACTTCATAAGTGCTGAATATTTTAAAAGTAATAGTAAGTATGATAACAAATTCTTTATTTTTATAAATGAAATATATAACAAATTATTTGATTTGAAAGGGTTATATTTTTAGGAGTGATTAATTTTTTGGGAAGAAAGTTTTTGGCTTTCTACTACTCCATCTGATACAAAAAAATGGATGAGAGAATCTTCCAAAGAAAGGAAGGATTAATCAATTTGAAAATAAGTAACTCTATACATGGATGTGTAGATCATGCAAAGAAGTAACTTTCAGACACTAACTGAAAGAAAGTCCTCCTGAAACAGCTACTTTCATATAAACATTGAATTACACGTGTATACCAGTTAGGGTGACAGTGTTCCATGTGAGTACAATTTATTACCATTCATTCAAAGTAGAACTCATGTGAATGATATCTGATTCTTATTCCTCCACAAATGTTCGATATACAAACTGAATAGAGAAAAGTATCTTCTGTATAATTCAGTGTTCATATAGAAGTATTTGTTTCGAAAGAATTATTTTCTTTCGTGTAATTCATGAAAGTAGCTGTTTATATGAAAGTAGCTGTTTCAGGAGGACTTTCTTTCAGTTTGTGTCTGAAAGTTACTTCTTTGCATGATCTACACATCCATGTATAGAGTTACTTATTTTCAAATTGATTAATCCTTCCTTTCTTTGGAAGATTCTCTCATCCATTTTTTTGTATCAGATGGAGTAGTAGAAAGCCAAAAACTTTCTTCCCAAAAAATAACAAATTAATTTCGAAAATTACAAAGTTTTGTAAGTAATAATGAGAGTGGAGAATACATATTGAATATTTGAAGTGCAAAATAATCTAAACTCGTGCTGTTTCTTTTTTTATATTTTTGTAAAATCCAGTCATTGAGATTATTCGAAATTGCGGAAGATATTGAGATTTTTCATATTAGGATACTCAGTTTGATAAGTGGGAATTATCTTTTAATTCAGTTTTTGAGTTATGCCTTTTCAGTGTTTCTATCAGAATTTACGAGCGATGCTAGATTATTCTGCTCTAAAAAAGTACAGTAAGATACAAAAAGTTTAATCGATTTTAATAAACCAACGTTCGAACAAGACAAAGTTGAACTTTCGAAACAACACAAACTTTCAAATTCAGATAGAAAATCTCTCACATGATTGAAAGTAATCAAAACATAACCAACAAAATCACTTGACCAACAAAATCTTATAATTTTGTTCAATGGCATGGTAAATAGGATGCTTGGTCTCTAAAAAATATATTTCTTATTATTAAAAAGTTTTGGCTTTCTACTACCAAACCTTTTTTTCCTCTACAGTATTATAAGAATTATTATTTCTATTCTAGTTACTACCACAATAATCAATTTGATGGTTATTATGACTATCAACCCTCTGTGAGACTTTTGAGTGGATAAGCATTATGTAGCTATGATACATTCAAATCGAGAAACATTACCAAGTCAAGTCAACGTACTTTTTATATGAGACATTCTACAGAAATAATTAAATAATACATAAATATACATTGATGCAGCGTTGCTGACTGACTTATCTCGATATTTATTCTCAACCGTATAATGAAGGCTGGTTCTTGAACAATGATACTTTTCTAGACCTATGAATTTTTGAGTTTCCTGTTCACTGATGGTAAAGGTCTGATTTACAAATAGTCTTATAGTAATCGATGCAAACATACCAAAAGTATAAAAAGTACCATGTAAATCAATCAACTGTTCTGTGTTGAATATCTGACGCAAGCCATTTCTTTTTTAGAAATCATGTCATCTTAATCCTCCCGCCAAGTTGATCTCCGAAATATTCATTTCAATGATTATTGCAACAACGGGAAATTAAATATGGAGTCTATTTTCTTCCGAAATGTTTTTATACTTTCATACTGTTCAACTAAAAATAGTGAATATCAGTCATACTATACTCGTTGTAGAAGATAATTTTCATAATGAATAGCTCGGAGAAGACTTTGATCTGGAAATCTCACATTAAAGTGTGTTTTTAGAATAAGCTAAAAAAAGTTTGGAGGCTTGGCTAAATATTAATGGCTCTTCATCGTAGAGCCGACCGTTTCGGAAACTTTCCTTTTCACAGACAGCGTATAGGACCTGGACTCTGCCAATTTCTTATCTTCACGCACAAACTGTGAGAGAAGATTTTCCATAACATCCTGGTGGATGCATGGTGGGGGTGATAGACCAGCATCTCGATGTATTTGGGGCTCGACGACTACCTGGTTGGCTGAGTTGACGGTCCGGCGATGACTTCCACCTTTCCCACATCTTAGACCGGCAGGGGTGCTTCAGGCCAAGCACCAATCGGATTGTTCTTTTGGTATTTCTTGCGAAAAGAACTCAGTTTGCCTGCCCTCCTGGATGGCGACTTCGACCCGGACATCTTGGCCTTCTTCGCCTACTTCTTCACCTCTTCATTGCCCCTTTTCCTGGAGCTTTCGAACTCATCATCCGAACTGATCCGGGACAACAAACTTGATGGAGGTAGCACACCCTTCAGATATGATTCTTCAAAGTCTGATACCCTCATCCAGAAGTGGGACAGTGATAAATCC
Source organism: Leptinotarsa decemlineata (assembly GCF_025532065.1). Classification (NCBI taxonomy): domain Eukaryota; kingdom Metazoa; phylum Arthropoda; class Insecta; order Coleoptera; family Chrysomelidae; genus Leptinotarsa; species Leptinotarsa decemlineata. The sequence continues at coordinate 3,197,802 of NW_027412587.1, forward strand.
GGCAGCGACTTCTCGAAGTTCGAGTTGTGAGCCCCCAGCAAATCTACCAAGGTGGGGATAGACGACAAAATTGGTGGCCCCATGGTGGAGAGCAGCGGCGGTTTGTTCTTCAGCTCCTACAGCTCCTCGTGGTTTGGGTCGAAGTATTTTCACAGTCTTTCCATAATTTTTAATTTATTATACTTTCTCATATACAAGGGAACGGCAAAATAGAATATTTGAAGATATTTTTTATATCTGACAAATCTATATGATGTTTACAGTTTTCAATTATTTATGTTCATTTAAATAATTCAATGAATTAATCATTGTCAAGTCCAATAATAATTCCTACATATCAGAGATAATATATGTTGCGGTTTGTTAACGTGTAACTGACACTTGAAGTGAGCTCTTATTTCCTATATATAAATATCTGTTGTGGTTTCCACAGTAAGAAAGTAAATACAATGAATCATTAGAATTGTTGAAAAATATCAACAATCAATGAGAACTACTTCACTAAGTGATTTTATTAGCTGTTCAGTTATTCTATAAACGCTTGAATATTCCCACGTGAACAACTACAAAAATAAAAAAATAACTACAAATCTTCAACGACATCCACTGCATTGTCATCATTTGGGTTTGGATAACAATAACTAAGCTTGTCTCTATGATACCTTATACTTCTCAACTGATTCTGATTAGGTTATCTTTCTGAACAATTTATTTCGTTTGAGACATGATGAAATATCATTAATGGTCTTAACCGCTGAATTTTCCTTCACCTTATCAGATTATATTTTTCAACTCTTAATGATATTAGTTATTATGTACCACAAGCATCACTTTTCCGTTTGTTTCAAGGTGGTTGACAATGTTTCGTGGTGCATTTCATCAGTTCGGACTTCCATTGTCAAATATGATATAAATTGATTTGAAATCCCTGAAAGAATCCGTAAAATAATAAAGAGATTAGCTGAAAAAATAATTTTATTAAGCATCAGAGGATTGTCGGAAAGAATAAGAAGGATTAGATCCAAGTATAACATCAGAACCCGCTTCAGATCTGGAAACACTATCCGTAGCAGCCTCACAAAAACTAGGCGACCAAACGCGTACTGCGATTCCAAGAATTGTATTTACCGGATACCCTGCGAGGACGGAGAATCATACATCATTGAAACTAAGAGGCCATTGAAATTTCACATTGCCGAGCACAAAAAACATACACAGCGAGGAGAAACCAGCAAATCCGGAATAGCAGAGCATGTTTGGACTCATCAACATAACATCAAGTGGGCTCAAGCTGAAATCATCCACAAGGAGGAACACTGGTTCAGGAGAAAATTCAAGAAGCCGCATATATGTTGTCCAACAACGCATTTAGCCAAGCTAGCATACGTAACATATGGAAATCTCTAATCAAGCGGAATACGACCAACTCCCGCCAAACGGTCAGCTCCCACTAAAAACCAATTAAGCGGAGAGAGGGAAGAGGAGATAAGTGAAAGCAGTTGAATGACCTATAAATTGTCAGATCTCGAAAGAATAAGTCCAGTTATTACCCGAAGATGATTGTGGATACTAACAATCGAAACGTCGTGAAGTAAATTTGTTTGGAATCTTTTAATTTTATATTTATAATAAATAGACCAGTTTGGTAGAATTCGTGATGCTCCTGATTGACCTGACTTATGATTGACTTTTTTTCCATCACTGAAACTCAGAATTGAGCATTCAGGGATCATCTACATGTTTCTTTCCATCACCCAAAAAAAAGAACACTGTGAAAAAGCATTTGTTTCTGAAGACTGTGACAGAACATTGTATCAAAAACTAAACTTGTCAAATATCTTTTCATTCCGTAAAAAATTGATTATCTCTTCGCCCAGATTAATAATAATGACGTTTTTGATCGCACATTTTTTCTTGTTCTTTTCTCTACCAACATGACAACTTCCGATTTCGTCAAAAACTTCAAAATAACTTTAAAAGTACAGGCAATTTGCTAGATCAGCATTTGACCTTCATTTATGGTTATGCAGTGTTGCCAGTTGTTTCAGCATGGCTTGCTGTCGAATTGGCTGTAACAAAAAACTTTCACAACCACATTATATTGATTGTAATGTACTAAGACTAGCTGTATATATTACTACTGGAACTATTATTGAACATTCAAACATTGCGAATAAGTGATATCTATGAATATTTTTGAAATTAATATCCTTATTCAGAAGGATAAGAACTGTAATGCCCGTGCCCTAGTAAAATCAATAATACATAACATTGAGTGGTTACTTACAGTGTTCATTTGAAAAAACTATAAAATTGAGAGGAATGGGAAGAACTGTAAGGTCAGTGCCATGTTGAAATAAATCATTTTATACGCAAATTTCACGGCAATTATTCATTGTATATGGTCGGTCAATAGGAACGAAACCGAAACCAAAATAAGTCAAGTTTAAATTTTGGTTTAATGTCATTGAAAAATAATTCAATTATCACATCAAGCTAGTCCTATATAGATAATTTCATCAGATTACGTGAATTACGGAAAGCCCTATCTTATATAAACAAAAACTAACCATCATACACCGGAACATTCTTCGTTTCGTTCTGAGGATCGTACCGCTTCATATAACAAATAAACACTGCCTTGATATAAAATAAAACTTCTTGATATGAGTTTCACGAAACAAATTGGTTTAATCAGGAATTAATGTTGAATCACTGTAGATTGCAGTCATTTATACCATTTATTGAAAATGTCGCAGATATATTGTTTCATGTAAAAACCAGCCTATAAATTATCTTGGTGGATTGATCTCAAGAAAAAAAATCAATTAATCAACTATGGAGTTCATACTTTTTTCAACTTTTGAGCAAAGTGTTGTCCAAATTAAAACATGTTATTCCAAGTGCCAGATATTTTTACTCAGGTATACTAGAATTATTGAAAATGATAATTATTAAGTACAAAACACAAGCACTACAGAAAAATCCTTGAGGAGCTCTCAGAGCGGTGCATGTGCGAAAGTAACGATTCATATTGAATTTGAATTGCTGGAGATTAAATCTATTTGGAAAAACGTTCTCGTGAAGTTTATTCCATATAAACACAGTTATCCAGATGAAATAGTTCTTGAACAATGAAGTTCGAGGTGTACTGAGTTGAACCTCGAAATGTTGAGCAGCCACAGTCCGTCGTGTATTTCTGATATGTACCGCTCTTGGTGAAATCAAATGTGATAAGTCACTTGAACACTTCCCGTGAAAGTATCTATATAGAAGAGAGACAAATCTCAAAACTTTCTTCGATGTTCCAGGCTATCAAGGTTGCACGTGATGTTCGTGTCTCCAATTAGGCGAATGGCTCTTTTCTGGATGTAATCCAGCAACTTCAGGGTATGTTTGGGGGCAGAGATTCATACATGAGAACAATACTCCAAAGAAGGTCTGATCCGACCTTTATAAAGCACCAAAAGTTGCTGAGGTGTGTACAGTTTTCTGGTTCGGAACAGTGTTCCAAGCTCCTCAGAAGCAGCCTTTGCAATTCCAGCGACATGATTGTAACAAGACATATTGGTGTCCATTTCAAACCTCAACAAATTCATCGAAGCAGAAAGCGGAATTGTCTGACCTGACATTATTATATCCGGTTAGGAGACATATATCTTCTTGGAGAAAACCGTTGCCAAGGGTTTTTGTAACATTGAATTGAACCTGGTTACTTTCACCCCAATTCGAAATCACTTCTAGATCTAGATCTAAGATATGCAACCTCCTGCTATAGGTGAAGATGTGCCTCCTTAGCCGATGTCCTGGAGTCCAAATGGGATGACGAGACAAGTGTGCTGTCGTCAGCAAAGAAATATATATAGGATTCTTGGGTTTTTCAATAAGTCGATGATATACGTTGGAGACAATATGGAACCCTAGAAAACACCAGCGTTAATGGTGGAAGAATTCGAGAGATATCCATCGACGGCCACTTGCAGAAAATGGTCTTTCAGGAAGCCATACACAAAAATAATCCGACAAGCCATAGCATCGAAGTTTGGCCAGCAAACCCTCATGCCACACATGGTCAAAGGCCTTAGAAATAGCAAGCGCAACAGCTCTTGATTCTTCATGTTTCTCGATTGCGTTATTCCAAATATGGGTGACATATGATAGAAGTTTGCCTGTTGATCTTTGTTTTCGAAAGCCATATTGATGAATGCTCAAAATGTTGAAGCCATCCAAATATTTGAGGATATGGTGGTTTACGACTTTCTTCATGATGATGATCACTGATAGCAAAGCCACTGGTCTATAGTTATTTGAAAGATTTTTCTTGTCCTTATTGGGAATAGGCTGAAAATAAACGGAACGAAATATTCAGATGGGTTAGATTAAATCGAAATATGTCAAAGATTAGAAGAAACTCAGAAAATAAAAATGGAACATAAAAAATATAAGAATGCTAATTCATAAACAAAAACGATTTATTTGGATATGACATGAAAAATAACTCAATAAATGGGTTAAACAATGAATGGTGTGTATATGAACAATATAAACAAAAAATAAAAGAATATAATTAATAACAACGAAAAATGATGGAAATTTCAAAACAAACTACATCAAAACTTTCAATTGTTGGTATCCAGACAATTGTTCTCAAAAATCATTGAAATATCCATAACTTTTGTTTTTCTTTGACATCATGGTTTAGATCACTCTGGTATATCCTCAATCGCAAAAATGAACCTCTTCAAAACTTTCACATTACTTTCACACTTTTTTGTACGAGAGTTTTCTCTTTCAATCCTGGGCTAAGGAAACATCGTCTAATTAAAACGACACATAATTGTGAAGAGTTTGTTATTGAAATAAATCGTAGATGCGCAGTGCTGAAAATATTCCAACATTAATTAGTCAATTTCCATAAAAATTGTTACAAGTTGCAAATGACTAATAAACCATTGATTATCATAAATACGTACTCATCGCTCTGAGCAAACAGTGTGATAAAAACATTTAATTAGACATGAATATTCCTCTTGAGAACCCATTCACACGAATGGAATACCTGAATAAATATTGGTCGTCGATTCTCATAAATGAGATATTCGCTTTTCATTTTTTTCATCAAAACTGTTTCAAGTGAAAACTTATGTAGAGTTTAAAACTTTCTTGGTGGTACAAGAAAAATGCACCAATTCTGTATGAATGTTAGAGAAGTTTTTTCATTAGGAATGAGATGTGAGCGTATTTCATTATTAGAGAAAGAATTAATAACAGAGCATGCAGAAAAAGCACTTTTGTGCACATTAACAATTTCTCGAAGAAACACGCCGTTAATGAAAGTCCTTGATACGAAATATAGAGTGAGGACCTAAAATAACGAATACATTCATTTTCTACGTTTTTATGAATGCAAATGAAAGATTTTGAAACACGTCAGTTCTTATTCACATTCTCAATGGCATTATTCAACTGCCCCTTCAACCTCTTAGTGATAATAGCTAACCCCTGTAAAAATTTTGAATGAAGAGGGGTAGCGTATGATACCGCGTTTAAACGGGTATTCAATTTTCTATTCAGCAATATAGTACTTTCTGTTTGAAGGTGGTTGACAATGTTTCGTAGTGTATTTCATCAGTTCGGACCTCCATTGTCTAATATATAATAAAAATATATATTAAAATATATATAATATATAAAAAATAATAATAAAAAATTGTATAAATAAATTTAATAAAATTGTTATTTATCAGTTAATCTTTATAATTTTCACAGATTCTTTGAGGGATTTCAAATCAATGTATATTATATTAGACAATGGAAGTCCGAACTGATGAAATATAGTACTTTTTGTTTTTTGGATATGGATTCTCAAGAAGAATAGCTAGTCATGATATGAGTATCAGAAGTAAGGTTTTATTTTGTGAGTGAAAAAGTTTGGGAAACGAGCGTAGCGAGTTGAGCAATTTCACGAACAAAATAAAACTTACTTTTAACACAAATATCATACAAAGTTTTTAGTACATCTGTCCAGTTTTCATAATAAAATAGATAAATTTTATATATCTATAAAAACACATTTTGTCAGTTAACTATTTTGATGTTATCGCATTTTTTGTGGAGTGGCCGTGTCAGGTGACCCCGAATCACCTGGTTACTAACAAACAATATTGTTTACAGCTCACGCGTTTTATTTAAAGTCACATTCAAAGTTCTTGCTGGTGTTTAATGTCTTGCACAATGAAGAACAATAGTGAGGAATTGTGTGTTCCTGACGAGATTCAAGAGAGTGCTAAAAGAGCTTCAATTGAATTGTTACCAAAAAAATCGGCTCAGCAGTACTACATCGCATATTCTAATTTTCTTACCTAGTGTAGACTTAAAAAAGTCGAAGGAAATTTCAGCGAGGAAATTTCAGAGGTTCATAAATGAGGCGCCAGATATTTGATGATGAAAGTTGTTACTATTTTCGGAATATATGGAGCCTGCCCGCGTGAAGAGCTGTGCCATTTATTAATAGAAGACATTGAATTATTGGATAAATCATTGATTGTTCAGATTCCAAATACAAAACAAAACTATGTCTATTGTCTATTTCAATAAGTACGTTGCATTACGTCCTTATGTTATCAATCATCAACGTTTTTTTCTGAATTGCTCAAATTATAAATGCAGTGCCAACCCAGTTGATATAAAAACGTTTGAAAAAAATGCTTCTACCATTGCTGAGTTTCTTCCGGAACCAAAGGAATATACAGGTCACTATTTCAGAAGGTCTTCTGCTTCTTTGCTAGCAGAATCAGGAGCAAATATAACGGATATTAAGAAGAACAAAGGATGGAAATCTACAACAGTAGTTGAGGTTACATCGATCAATCTATTTCCTATAAAAAGGCTATTGCTCCATCGTTACAGCATCGTCCTCTTCAATTCAAGAATTAAATGTCAATGTCCATGGAATTGTCAACTCAGCTAGTTCAAATATATTACAAGGCTCTTCAACATCACATGGTATTAATATCAACAGCTGTTCTGATTGTACTTTTCATATTGATGTTCATAAATAATAATAATAATTGAATCTATATCTATTGTTCGTAATAAAACTTACTTGAAAATTGGATAATTATGTTTTGTTTATTGCTATTTGCTCGAAAAAAATCATGTTAAAAATACTTTTAACACTAGTGTTGAAAATATTTTTAACACGCTACTTTGTAAATATCATCTTTCAATACTCTTGACATTGAAAATGTCACTTTTAATGACAGTCATACAAAAAGTAATTTTATTTCATACAAACAACCCCCCGTAAGTCAAATGCCTGTAACAATTGACTAGTCTATTAGTTAGTGTTGTTACTTTGTTGAAAAGATAAAGAATACCTAGACTAGTCAATCGTGACAAGTATTCATTTGATTTTTTGATGGTACGGTCGTAATTCATTATGAAAACACTACTGTGTTAGCGAAACATGTGATATTTTTTTAATAAGGTTTTTTATTAAAGTTAGTGGAGATCAAATCCTAAGGAGTAGTTTATGGAATTACGGGTATCTGACTTGAGCGTTGCCTGTACGAAACAAATTAATTATTTTCTTGAGTATCCAAGTCCGAAAAACATGCTATATTGCTGGATAAAGAATTGAAAACCGGTTTAAACTCGATATCCATGTATTCATTTATTCAGTATTAATCTATTTATGGTAGGTCCAGGACAAACCATAATGAAATACAATAAAATATAAGATAAAATAAAATACATATTCAAAAGAAAACTACAATTTGAAATATATTCTCTTATTTCTGATTATTTAGAATTGAGTATCATAGGCAACCCCTTTTTATTTAAACGTTTTAAAGGGGGAAACAATTACTCCAAATTAGTCCGAGGGGCAGTTGAATAATTTCATTGAGAAAGTGTTTTTTATGTATAAAAATTGACCTGTTTTGGGATTTTTCATTTGCATTTATAATTAAATAAATGTGTCCGTTACTTCAGGACCTCACGATATAAACGAATAATCGTGTCTCACGATATAAGCGAATAATCGTGTTTTAGGAATATTTGACAATTATAAGGCAGCTCAAACCAATCCCTTCATAATTGTTTGAAAGGTATCAGAGTTTTCAAATTAATTTTTGAATTTTGTGTTTGAACTCCACTGAAACGTGTCACTTGTGGAATCAAATCATAGATTGCTGAATCAACCGAGTTTCACTTGAAAACTCCCAAGAGTAATCTCTACAATCATCAGCAGTTCGAACCCATTTGTCTGAATTGGCATTGACAAAGGGAAAACGCAGAATTGAGAAACGACCTCACAAAAGGATTATAAATTGGGTTTCGACTTTGGAATTGAAAAAGATGACTATCAAATCCATTCAGCAGTAGAAAATGTTTGAGTATATTATCAATTTGAACACTCGAGTAGAGTTTGGGCGATGTCCATCTCGGCATACCAAACAGGTATGCGAATTAATTACATTCCGACTCACATGACTTTCCAGGTGGTTCCTTTTCCAAAGTCTATCTTAATTTGTTACTTTCTGATTATGATTTATTGTGTACTAGCTGGGGTACTTGGCTCAGGGAGTTGATATGAAATTTTGTTGGAATTGAAATGAAAGGATAAACTTTGAAATAGGTCGATGGATCTAACTTCATATACTCTACCAACGGGTAGCCCTAGCTACCTGGTTCCTACTTTCTCAATGGAGGTATGCCGAGAGGCGCGATATTGAAATTGATCCTAATTATCTTGTGCCAAGATGGCCTCCACCCGTAGAAAAGACGAAGAAAAGCAGTTGATCTTGATTGGCGAACGTTCTACCGGTGAGGAAGTTATCAAAGTGCTTGAAAAGATAGTAGTCGGTTGGAGAGAGGTCTAAGGAGTACGGTAGGTGAAACAGAAATTCATCGCCCAATTCGTTTAATTTTCGAAGTTATTTGAGAAACCTGAGAACGGGCGTTGTCGTAAAGCAGAATCGGACCTCTTCTGTGATGGTTCGGACCGGTTGTAGAAAGTTATAGTGAATCACTCCTGCGCTGATCACCATAGACTTATCATGGTATTTTTGATGGGTTTTCGCCTTTGGAAAGTCCCGAGATGGCTCATTGGCGTCCAAGCAGTGTCCTGAACATCTACTGTTGTCGTAGAGAATCTACTTTTCATCACACGTGACGATCCGATCCAAAAAAAAGGTCGTTTTGGTTGCGCAACAGTAAACAAGAACAGACCTTCATCGTTCAAATCGTGGGAAACCCACTTTTCGTGCATTGTGACCTTTCCAATACATTTTAAACCAATCAAATACCGCATGTAAGCTGAAGCCCAGTTCTTCCGCCATCCCACGTCAAATGCTTGGTTGATTTTTTCGGGCTGTTTCGGCAGCGGTTTAGTTCAGTTTGAATTCGTAGATGAAATTGTCCGAAAATCGCTCAACATCGTATAATAATAAGCTGAAATGAGGAAAGACAGTAAAATCTAGAAAAAATTAACAGCATAAGTGTATAGAGTACAAAATTCTTTATTAATCAGTATATACCACGCGACATCGTAGAATATATATTAATTGAGATATGGAGCTCGGAAAACACGGGAAAAGGTTTCGAAGCAATCTTATAAAACAGAGAAATGTCGAACATGATTAACCAATATTTAACAAAAGTTAAAAATTTCCATACTTTCGTTTCATTTTTCTCATTCTGAAGTTTATTTTATTCATGTAGAAATGGTAGACAGCAGAGTCAACCAAATGTTGTTGCCCTACTATTGAAGGTTTAAACGTTGTTTTTATTATTTAACCCATTGACCGTCCCCTATATACCAGGCTACCAATGATACCCGAGCGCCGTACGAAATATACGGCGTAATGAGAACATTTCTTTGTATATTTATAGCCACAAGCTTTGTACAAAGCCACAAGTCATCCTCTGGTCATGAATGATAGAACGACTTAGGAATCATTTGTTATTGGTAGCCGGCTATACAGGTGACGTGGTGTATATTTATGATACGGAGATGCCATAAAATATAGTTCATTCGATGTAAAGAGTAAGTTCTCCAACATAACGTACAACGAGTGTAAGCCCCTCATTTTAGACATATTAGATCAAGCCCAAGTAGACCATATCACTTCCTGTGAAGTTTCAACAGCTTTCGATGTGTGCCTGAATCAGAGCTACCTACAGTTCAACAACAAATTCTATAAACAGGATTCAGGTTTACCAATGGGCTCACCCCTTAGTCCACTTTTAGCAGCCATATTTATGAACAACTTGGAGACCATTATAGTAAACTCCGACCTGGGTAAACAACATATTCATTGTTGGTACAGATATGTAGACGATATTCTTGCCTGTTTCAGAGGTACTACACGACAGCTGAACCAATTTATGATATTCATGAACAATCTCAATAGCAACATTCAGTTCACACTCGAAACAGAGATAGAGAAACAGATAAATTTCTTAGACCGGGCCATTACACACAATCAGAATAAATTCGAGTTCAATGTTTTCAGAAAACCTAGCTATACAAACATCACCATCCCAAGCGATTCTTTTCATCCAAGCAGCCTACAACTCAATGTTGCACAGAGCATTCGCACTGCCTTTGTCTGCAGACAATCTAACTAGGGAAATTGATACAATTACACAGATAGGTCATAATAATGGTTTCAACGCAGATACTATCCAGAAGTTAGTCAGGAAACAAAGCTGGAAATTCACTCACAGATTAATATATCCTCAGGTCAAACAACCAGAAATCAAGAAACGGGTAACGCTAACATATTTTGGAAAAAGAACAGAAATAATCGCAGGTTTCTTCAGAAAAAACAATATGGAAGTAGCATTCAGACCACATGCCAGGTTATCTCAATGCCAAAGATAAGGTCGACAAGTTGGAAAAATGTGGAGTTTATAAGCTTAAGTGTCCGGAGTGTAATAGTGTTTATGTGGGATAATGCGGACGAAATTTCCAAAAACGGTATGCTGAATATGTAAGGTCCTTCAGACTAGGAAAAAATGATTCGACGTTTTCAAACCATTCCTTGGGATGCAACCACAAGTTTGCGAATCTAAACGATACGGAAATTCTGCACTATGCAAGGAAGGGTTGCAAACCCAATTATTTAGAATCCTTGGAAATTTACAAACATAAACATTGCGGGTACAACCTGTTGAATGATAAAATCGATTTAATTTACTCTCCGGTTTTTAAATTGACACATCCGCATTGTGGACTGTAAATTCAGGTACTCAATCGAGTACCTGAATGGTATATATTGGCGAATGTAAGGAATCATTGTTAGTTTATTGTATTAGTTTGAGAATGTCCATATAGGACGAAACTGCAGTAACGTTAGTTACAAATAAAAGTGGTAAAAACATAGAAATTTTCATTTCTCTTTTCATTATGATCTACTCCCACGTATTAATGGCTACATCCATCAATTTATTTATAGTTCATTTACTTTGCCAGATGGATTTACTCGAAATACATTTGTGATGGTTCTGAAGAATATAAACCGCAGTATCTTCAATCTTTCAAAATTTTCAAAACCTGTAGCCTCGCTGAAAAACTCTTTCGATGGAATTATCAAAAATCAATGATAATGTTACGTTTTCCCCGTGGGTTCGACAAAATTTACTACATTCTACAATTATCAAATTTAACGACACTGTCACTTGGTTTTCCTGATATGCGCGTGGGTACTGTTTATATATGGTAATCGAAGTCTCTCGAAGTCGATAGGGAATTCGCTGGAAGTCTATCCCGACGAGGTATCTAACTAGAACTATCCCGAAGTGCAAGTCGAGTTGAGCGTGATCTTGGCCACTTCACAATTGATTTACGACGACCAACGCATGGTAGTATCTTATATGTTATTGATATTGAAATAGAATAGTTAGCAAAAGATGTACCTACTGTGTCTGTCCAAGATAAACAGGGCTAACGTAAGAAAAAGCGGAAGCCACAAGAGACAAAAAGTGGGTAAAATTAGAAAAAGTTGCCTATTTTAAAGCTTGTTCAAATGGAGTTTCAAAATTTTTAAAATATTATTCAAAGATACAGCAAAAACAAAAACTAAAATCTCGAAACCACTGTTCAAGCTATTCGAAGTAGTGATCGAAGATCACGTTTTTGGGAACAATTTCACTGATGTATCACACATAATCTTAATTTTATACATTTTAAAACGCCACCTGATTAAGTTTTGAAAAGGACAGTTTTTTCCTGATTTGAGTGACTTTGAATATCTTTCCATGATGGCCCTCCTCATCCTGGACACTTTGTATAAAGTAACAATAGCAGCAAAATTAGTGGAAAATAACTAATCATTGCAAAAAACGCCTTGTTTTTAAATTATTCCAAAAACACACTTCAAAGTGAGATTTCCATTTGAAAATATACAAAATCGCGACACGTGTTTCGCTATACAATAGCATTTTGAGCTTCACAATACTGTCTTATTTTCATTCAGTGTACAGGATGTACATTGTATTTCTTAAAATTTCTATGCATTTCGTTTTTAGACGATGACTGTTCCAACTTATCCAGTTCAACAGAAAACAACAACAGAATGAATTATTTTCTCTGCTCATTATCTGAGAACATTCCTACTTCTTTACAATTTTTCCAATTATTTAAACGAACCGAGCGTAAAACGGAAGATACCTCACAAGAATTCGCCTCCAGGCAGTGGTACAAACGATTTCACTCGAATTATTTAGTGCTGCATGATGAGATTTAATAGCAGTCAGAAAAATGCATGTTGGTAGGCCCTATAATTACGAGTTTAAATGCCAATCACCTTCGGTTGATCAAAGACAGTCGGCTTTAATGTACGGTTTTTTATTTTCCACTACATGTTCATTCCATCCCGTTCACACAATTACGTGGATACGCCGAAGTGAGCGCCTGTTGGTCTGGTTTGATCTCGTGACATCGTTACTGTTGAAGTTATGGGATGTTGATCGCTAGGTATGAGGTTGGTAATCAAAAGTTCAAATACCGGTACAGTGTTGCCAAAACAACATTCTCATGGCTCACCACCTAAAATCGTGCCATTTTCCACCAGTTTAAAAAATATCTGTAATAAACTGATATGATAATAGAATCTAATGAAATGAACTTTAAACGTTCAAGCCAGTCTCAGATATACCTACACAGTAGGTTGAATGGACTGACGCCTATCAGAAAACAACTACTCGACTGGCTAATACCACGAAGGGCGTTGGATTATATTCGACAGGCGTCAGTGCAGGAATCTTCACAGGAAATTTCCTGCATATGCAATTGGCAATGCAACTGAAATAGTCAACCTTCAATTTTGGAACGGACACACTTGCAGACCGGTTTCGGCCTCCTTAGCCACTCGTCAGTGCAAGATAGTGAGCATCATCGACCTTAAGTCAATGAGATATTCCGTAATTGAAAATCGAAATTCTTTCAGAGTATTTCATTCCTCGTCTCAAGTTGATGCGTACAACAAAAATGTCACTCCATCTAGTGAACAAAGTACTAACCAACTGCATATCCAAAATTTGCCCGATTCCTCTGAATAAGGGAGAAAAACTTTCTTATTAGTTAGTGGGCTATGTTTGATGAGAGGCAGTAGGCAAATCTAAAGAAATGTTCAAGCCAGTCTGTTGTTCGCTCCAACTTAAGACGAATGATATACTCTGAAAGAATGATGGATGGAATATCATTGACTTTAGGTCGATGATAGCCACTATCTTGCACTGACGAGTGGCTAAGGATCCCGAAACCGGTCTGCAAGTGTGCCCGTTCCAAAATGAATCTTCTATGAAGATTCCTGCACTGACGCCTGTCGGATATAATCCAACGCCGTTAGTGGTATTAGCCAGTGGAGTAGTCGTTTTCTGATAGGCGTCAGTCCATTCAACCTACTGTGTAAGTATATACAAGACTGGCTTAAACATTTAGAGTTCATTTCATTAGATTTTTTTACTGCCTGTCTTCAAGCATAGCCCACTGACTAATAAGAAAATGATAATAGAATCTCACCACAGCTACTACGCATAACGTCATGAGAATTCAGACATATCTGGACAAAACATATCAAAACATTTTTTTTCCAATTCTCCCAAGTCCTAGGTATTTTACGTATATCAAGTATATGATGCAATGCAGTGACAACTGACACCTGATAAAGTGCCTATGAATGGAACAGAAAACAGACCTAGAGTCTCACAAACATTCCCCGTTTTATGTATCAGTAAATACTAGGGACTACTCAATTTATATTTCACACCGACATCACCAATTGGTAACACTGCGCAGGAGATTTATATTCAAAGTAGGCGGTTATAACAAATGTTTTTGTAAAGCTTATCATTTTGGAAATATTCACAGAAAAGTTCAATTCGAAGGATAATAAAAAAATGTACCACCCTTGAAGTACAATAGTGAAACTATCTCCTACTAACAGAGGAATGTCTAAGATGAAGGGTTCGAGAAAGTAATGAAACAGATGATTTTTTAAGAAAAACTTATAATTTCGGAAAGCCGACAGACCTGCGAAGGATTTTCGGAAATGACAGAGCCCACAGTAAAAAAAAACGAATGAAACATATAAATGTAGGAAAACCATCAAAACATCATACCTTCATTGGGATGAATCGATCTAATTTCAAAATGACACGACAAGGTCTCTAACAAAAAGATGGTGTCGCTCACCGACATCTGAAAGAATATCAGGCTCTCTGAGAGAAGATCAGGAGAGAAAAGATTATTTCAGCTATATGGTTTTAGTGAAGGCAGATCAACCATTGCCATTTATAAATTTAATACAATTGTTTATAATGCTCTAGATAAAAATAATCATACTTGGAATATTTATAGACCTCTCTAGGGCTTTTGACACTGTAGGTCACAATTATCTTTTACGAAAGCTTAATGACTATGGTATTCGTGGAAATAAATATGAGTTTTTGTTCAGTTATTTATCAGATAGTGAACAGAGTGTTGAAATTGATGGTGTGCTGAGTGTTCCCACAACTGTGAGTCTATGGTGTGACTCAAGGCACTGTAGTGGGGCCACTTCTTTTCACTATCTATATGAATAATCTGTTTTATTTAAATACCACTGGTTAAATTATCAGTTCGCCGATGATATTGTCATTTTGTACAACTACCCGGGACCGAGTAACATGATGAGGGGATAGCGTTCTTGTCCCTTGCCACTGATCGTAGCGATTCGATTCTCTTGACGTCATATCGTTACCCAGGTGACATACCAAGATTCTCCTATGAAATGGAACTGATTTTAAGCCGGGCTACGATTCAGAGATGAATCGGTCCACAGCGGGGCAGGCACACAGTATGTACTCTGCTATATCATCTTTTTCCAAACAGAGACGACACACACTGTCTTCCGACAATCCGCGTCTCTGCATATGATAATTCCGACGACAGTGACCTTTGAGAAGGCCTGTTAGATATCGTTGTTCATCCCAACAACTGTTTGGTTTCAAGCTTCGAAGGTGAATTAACGCCTTGAAATGAGCTAATCTTGGAAGAAGTCCATAAATCTTTTTGCTATCTAGGCGTTCAATTGTTAAATCTTCCTATTGCGGACAGTCGTTTTTGGCAATTTGCTATCAGAGAAGCCGTCACAACCAGTGCTTGCACTTCCCTACATCAGAGGATTATCGGAAAGGATAAGAAGAATTGGTTCCAAGTACAACATCAGAATCTGCTTCAGATCCGGTAACACTATCTGTAGCAGCCTCACGAAAACCAGGCCACCAAACGCGGACTGCGATTCCAAGTATTGTATTTACCGGATACCCTGTGAGTGCGGAAAATCCTATATTGGGGAAACTAAGAGGCCATTGAATGTTCGCATTGCCGAGCACAAAAAAACACACACAGCGAGGGGAAACCAGCAAATCAGGAATAGCAGAACATGTTTGGACCCATCAACACAACATCGAGTGGTCCCAAGCTGAGATCTTGCACAGAGAGGAACATTGGTTTAGGAGAAAATTCAAGGAAGCCGCATACATGTTGTCCAACAACGTATTCAGCCAGGCCAGCGTAGAAATACGCAACATATGGAAACCTATCATCAAGCGAAAAATGGCCAACTCCCGCCAAAACGGTCATCTCCCACGAAACCAGTTAAGTGGAAAATGGAAAGCAGGGATAAGTGAAAGTATTTGAACGATCTATAAATAGTCATCTCTCGGAAGAATCAGTCCAGTCATCACCCGAAGACGATTGTAGATACTAATAATCGAAACGTCGTGAACTAACGTAACTTGGAATCTCTACACTTTTTATTTTCATTCTCTTCTTTTTTCATTCCTTTATTTTCATTTTGTTTTTTATTCATTCATTTGTTCTATTTTTACTATTATTTCATTTCAGGTTTATTTTGCTTAATATAATTGTTATTTTCTGCTATTAATTTTTAACTATTCTTTTTTAGTTGTTTCAGGGATTTCGAATCATTTTATATTGTAGTCAATGGAAGTCCGAACTAGTGAAATTCAATTTGCTACCAATTTAGACGTTGCTCGGTAGAAGCCAAGAGCTTCCAACACCGCTCGACTATCCGAGAAAATTTTTATTGACTTGTGTGTGAGGTTGGATTCTAACAATCTCTCCACACATAGGTCCCTAGACAAGTATTTTTTATCCATCTGTGAACCAAAAACTATCTGCTCTTAATATTTCCTTCTCTCGAAGGATCCAGTCCTCTGTACACGGGAACAGTACTTTATAAGACAGTTCGTAGTTGACAGTTGAAGGCATAATGTAAGAGGTCATTCCCAGAATGCTGTGACTTCCAGTCACAACCAACAGTCTCTTGTACTTGTATTAGATTGAATTGTGCAGTTGGCTACCCTTCCCGACGTGGACGAGTACGTAAGTGAGATAGTGAACTAATATGGAAGTGTAATTGAAATAACAATTGTTCAGTTATATGGAGTGAAGATGGTGAATTTGAATAAGCGTACCATTTATTGAAGAACCCACTTAGATGTACCATATTATGAATAAACTAACT
This sequence comes from Leptinotarsa decemlineata, assembly GCF_025532065.1. Lineage (NCBI taxonomy): Eukaryota > Metazoa > Arthropoda > Insecta > Coleoptera > Chrysomelidae > Leptinotarsa > Leptinotarsa decemlineata. The sequence continues at coordinate 3,214,844 of NW_027412587.1, forward strand.
CAGATATTTTCAACTTCAAGGTAGATCAGTGGGTCAAGGTTCAAAACTGAGTGGAAACTAACGTAATATGATTTTAGCACACCCAAACATATCACATATGCATCAAAATCAACACATGAATACATTTTATACACTCTATTCATATCACTCAGCATAATAAACGATTTATCTGACTCAAAAAATAAATGTTGAAATGATTTATTGACACACGAAAAACCAACTCTGATTTCGTTCCACGAAATTATGGTGAATAAAACAATAAAATGTAAATTATGAGGACTATTTTATGAATGACACTCTTGGGTTAATTTAACCAAAGTGGGGTTTTTATGAAATTGAGTTAATATTCATGAAGTTCGTAATTTTTGTTACAACGGTTGTTGCAGGTGTATACTGTTCCAGCACGTACATAAAATTTACATATATACATGTTTCCAACATCTTAAGAAATTTTGAACACAACCAATTCGTGAATTTTAAATTATGTTACTAAATAGTTATTGTATCTGGAGGTTGTGACATAAGTTTTACCGAATATTGTTTTTTAGTGTGACAATGGTATCTTCCCATGTTCCTTTTAGAAACACCTGTTCGAACCTGTTATGATAATACCTATTTAATTATGTATCAATATTTATTTACTGATAATTATCACTTTTTTGATCTTGTATGCATATTGTTCATAGAATTCGTTCGCATATTGTATTATTTAACTTATTTCTAGTAGACATATAATTTCCATAAGAAACCTTGATATGAATCTTAGGCTAGCCGCACACTGGCAATTTTTAAATTTTGGTCTGTGGAACTTCACCCGCTGTTGATCCAAGCGCTGCGAACTAATAGTCTAGTCATTTCATAAGTTCGGAGTTCCATTGCCTAATATAATATAAATTAATTTGAAATCCCAGAAAGAATCTATGAAAAATTGAAAAGATTAGCTGAAAAATAACAATTATATTGACCAAAAAAACTGAAGTTACAATGAACCAAAATACAAGCAACAATTAAAAATTTAAATATCAACAAGAAATGAAGTTTAAAAACTATTAACAAGGAATGAAAATTAAAAATTAAAAGATTTCAAGCCAAGTTACTCCACGACTTTTCAATTGTTAATGTACAGGGTATAACTGAATAAGTGTAAAACATTTAAGGAGGTGATTCCTCATCGAAAAAAAGGTAGGATCTTTCATATAAAGAAACTTCATTGGAGCATCCCTTGTTAAGATACAGCCCCTTAAAGGGGATACATAAAATTTTTATAACAATTTTTTTTCACAAGCACTGAGGAAGTTACAATATTGAAATTAACCTGACGTTTTGTACAACCAAAAAGACACTTAGCCGGTAATTTATTTGGTTTACTCAATGGTTGTAAGGGGTGGAAAACGCAACTCCTAAAATTTATTTCCAATGTAACTTTTTGTATTATTATTTGTTATCATATACAAATTTATTTCCGATAGCCTGTTTCATTCTAAACCAAAAATAACTCTTGGGTTTTCTGCCCAAAATAAACCAGTTCGAAGCAAAAACTTATTTTATGAACAACTACAGAGATACATCGTCATAAATGCGAAAATACGAAACTTATCTATCTAGTAGGTCGCTATTAGCGATAGTGACAATTAAATTGGTATGACGTTGTCAGTTTGTGAATTTTCGAAATTGAATTAATAGTAATTGTGTGTTGTTGTTCTGTTCTTAATTTGTTACTTTAATAATTCACTTGTTATTAAAATGGCATACACAAATGAGGAAATGGCTGATATGCATTACGTTTACAGTCTGTCGCAGGGAAATGGGTTGGAAGCTTCTAGAAGATATGCTGAAATGTATCCTCAACGGCAGCCTCCTTCGCATAGAATATTTGCTCGACTTCATCAACGATTACGAGAATATGGTTCATTCGACAAAAGAACGCAGGATTGTGGTCGTCATCGAGAAGTACGAACACCACAGCTTGAGAAAGCAGTACTTGATTTTATTAAAGAACAACCTATTATCAGTACTAGAAAGATTGCTTTCCAGCTAAATGTTGATGATATGACGGTATTTCGAATTTTAAAGGAACAACTCTTATACCCTTACCATCTGCAACGAGTACAGGCACTGTTACCGCGAGACTTTCCGAACCGTCTTGAATTTTGCAATTGAATGCTGGAAATGATTAGAAGAAATTGTGACTTTCTGAAGACGATAGAATTCATAGACGAATGTAGTTTTTCTTAGGACAAGATTATTCATTTTCATAATTAACACATATGGGCTGATGAAAACCCTTACGTTATTGTCGAAACTAACCATCAAGAACAGTTTTCTCTTAACGTGTAGCTCGGAGTAATTGGGGATGATTTAATTGGGCCTCATTTTCTACCTCCTCGATTAAATGGTGAGGCATACGTTAAATTTTTGAGAGAAGTGCATCCAGTACTACTGGAGCAAGTTCCTTTGGGCGTCAGAGGGGATATGTTTTTATGCATGATGGGACTCCCGCCCATTTTAGTCAAATAGCACGTCAGCATTTAACAGTGGATAGGTCGAGGAGGACCACAGAACTGGCTCGCTCGATCCCCGGATGTCAATCCTCTCGATTTCTCTATTTGAGGCTATTCACAGCATTTGGTTTATCGTACTCCTGTTCGCGATGTAGAGGACTTAGGAAACCGCATCATCGATGCGTGCAGGGTAATCAGAGAGACCCCAGGAATATTTGAGCGAATACGTGGCTCAATGCGCCGACGTCTAGACGCATACGTAATGTCTGAAGGTAGACATATTGAACATTTACTATGATTTCTACAAGTTGTATATTTTGTTATTAATAAATTAGTTTTGTTTATTAACCTTTAATCGTTTAATGCGGGTACTAACTACAAATAACAATAAATCCAGTTCGCATTTATGACGATGTATCTCTGTAGTTGTTCGTAAAATAATTTTTTGATACGAACTGGTTTATTTTGGGCGAAAAACCCAAGAGACATTTTTTGTTTAGAATGAAACAAAATGGTAAAATGTAATTTTTAAATGGTAAACAAATAGTAAGACAACAAGTTACATTGGAAATAAATTTTAGGGGTTGCGTTTTTCACCCCTTACAACCATGGGGTAAACCAAATAAATTACTGGCTAAATTTCTTTTTGGTAGTACAAAACGTCAAGTCAATTTCAATATTGTACCTTCCTCAATGCTTGTGAACAAAATTTTTATACAAATTTTATGTACCCCCTTTAAGGGGCTCTATCTTAACAAGGGATGCTCCAATGAAGTTTCTTTATATGAAAGATCCTACCTTTTTTTCGATGAGGAATCACCTCCTTGAATGTTTTACACTTATTCAGTTACACCCTGTATATTAACAATTGAAAAGTCGTGGAGTAACTTGGCTAGAAATCCTTTGATTTTTAATTTTCATTTCTTGGTAATAATTTTTTATTTTTATTTCTTGTTGATATTTCATTGTAACTTCAGTTTTTTTGGTCAATATAATTGTTATTTTTCAGCTAATCTTTTCAAGAGATTATGACTACACTGAGGTTTTCAGCAGGTTAATATCGATATTGAAAAACTATTTTTATGTAAAAGCGTCATTCTCATGATGTTTTTTGTTCTGAAAAAATGTATCATATTATATAGTTTTTCATTTCTTGATAAACAAATTAATATGAAAAAATAAATTTCCAGCATTAATTTTTCAACTGGTGAAGAATTAAATGAAAATAAATATCATTATTTTATGATAACTTTTTTTATTTTTCATTTCACTCAATTTTAAAAATTTCCTTCCTTAAAAATATTATTATGTTGCAATAAATTATTTCTTCATAATACATTGCCAATTGAATAAACAAAGGAAAAATATAGAAGATATTTTTTTATAGTACACAAAAGTTGAGTGATTGATTTTTCAATAATAATATTCACTGGCAAGAATTAAAAGTTAATTAAACAAAAACTGGGTAAACTTTTCATTGAAATCATTGAGTTTTACATTATAAACAAACAATTGGATCAATCCTCAGTGAACACCGGGTTGATAACACAATGCACAATGAGTCTTGAAAGACTTTTTAACAATTTTTTTAGATATCCATTGCATCGAAAAAAGTAAACATTGAGAAGAGAAATTGATGATTAAATTCGACTTCAAATACCGTTTGAGATTCAAGGGTTCAATCGCTGAAGGAGTGGACATATGTCCACTTTGTATTCATCTGTTATTCAATTATTCAAATATGAATATCAACAGAGAATAACCTTTCTCTTTCATAAGTATTCATTTCTCCCAATGAAGTGATGGCAGAATATTTATATTTATGACATATTCATAACAAGTATATCTATAGTTTGAATTATTTATTGCACATTAAATCGAAATATAATTCTGCAGTTCATTTTTCAACTAATAACAACCGAAGTTACCGATGAATACTGGGTTCTCGTTGATGATACTCGTACCATACATTTCCTCTTAAGAAGAAGCCAACCATAAAATTACTAATTAAACTCACCGTAATCTCTATTATTAACGTCAGAAAAATGCACATACCTGAAACAAAAAAGTAATATTTAATTTTCCTTCAACTGAATCTTGAATTGGAATTTGGCAAATGAAAAAGTGATGGGATCAGTTAGTCATTATACACAAATGAGTAATATTTTGGAATTATTCGTTTCATTAATTTTTCTAATTATTGTAATCACATTTTACATTACTTTTTTCAAAGAGTTCCATAAACAAAATACTTTACTGTGAGTACTTTTGAAAGAGATGTTACCTGTTTTTCGTAGTTGTTTATGAAATACATACGATTATGTATTCTTTGTCAGTAGACCTGATTTCATCATTTTATTTTAATGCCTGGAACTTATTGTCTTCATCAGATTCATTTCTAATGCAAACGTATTGGTTACTGGCATATTAACTGGTAGAAAAAGCCTTTTCGAAACAGCTATTTTCATATAAACATTGAATTACACGAAAGACAAATACTTTCGAAAAAAATACTTTTTATGAACGCTGAATTATACAAAAACACTTTTCTCTATTTTGTATTCCAAACATTCGTACTTAATGGAATCGAATCAGATATTATTCACAGGATTCCTACACAATATAATTAATGAAAAAAAGTAAAATTTCACTTACACGGAACACTTTCATCCTCACTGCTCGACATCCGATGTTTCGCCGTAAGACACTTGCTTTATCGGTTCTTCAGTAGCAATAACGGATAACATAAGAAAATACACCCTATTTGTTCATAATTATGACTTTTTGTCACGGAATGGGTTGAATTACGGCATATCATCGATGACAGTACGTAAATAACAATTTCATTCACTTATTTGAATAAATCCCAGCCATAGGAATCTCATTCAAATTGGAAGGGTATATTTTTAAAATAGATCAATTTTTGGAAAAAAAAATTAGGCCTTTTACTTCTCAATTTTCAAACAAAGAATGTGGGAATCTTCGAAAGAAAGGAAAAAAGCAATCAATTTCAAAAATTAACTATATACAATGATGTGTAGATCATACAAAGAAGTAACTTTCAGACACAAACTGGTAGAAAAAGCCCTTTCGAAAAAGCTATTTTCATACAAGCATTGAATTACACGAAAGAAAAATACTTTCGAAACAAATACTTTCATATGAACGCTGAACGAAAAACACTTTGCTCTATTCCGTTTGTATTCCAAACATTCGTAATGGAATCAAATCAGATATGATTCACAGGATTGCTACACAATATAATTAATGAAAGAAGTAAAACTTCATTTATGTGGAACACTGTCATCCTCACTGCTATACATCCGATGTTTCGCTCATAATTACGACTTTTTGTCACGGAATGGGTTGAATCCACCAATGTCATCGATGACAGTACGTAAATAACATTCATCAAATTCCAGCCATAGGAATCTTATTTAAATTGAAAGGGTACATTTTTCGGAGAGATTGATTTTTGGGAAAGCAAGTTTTTGGTCTTCTACTTCTCCATCTCAAAATATTTTTCATGGTAATCAATGAATACTCAAACCGAAAATAATTCACTGGGTTCAAAGTCGAAACTATAGACTGTACAGAATTAACCATATGATCGTGAATATTAAAACCAACAGGTAGGTACCCAACAGGAATTGAAGTAATATCATTAATACTGAAAAGTTTTTGTATTATGCTATGTTGATAACCTCTAGCCAGAATCCAATTCGGTACATCTCTAAAAATACTATACTATTGTGACGGCTTGAACAGCGTTAATTTGTTCACGAGTTTTTTTAAGGCAAACTCACTGAGAAAAATTATATCGATATAAAATGTGATACTTAAAAAATCATCATACACCCATTTGTATTGACTTTCATACCAATCCAATACCGTCAAATCTCTTACTCTCATAGGCAAAAGTAACAGAACAATTAATACACTTCAACACATTTTTGACTTATCTCCATCACAGTGTATGGATGTTCCTTCCCATAGTGAATGGGGGGAGGGGGGATTTTCTATCATCAAGATGCTGGAAGTGAGGAACTTCTGCTATATCATATTAATGTCAAACAAAATTTTTTAGGTCTTTGTAACTTGTTCAACGTTATTGAAGTTTTGCATACATCTTTTTTCTGTTTGAACGTAGCGCTTCTGTAGAAACATCATCTGTCACATTCTGCAATTCATGGGTTCGGTCAATTTATTCCAGCAGATTCATTGAAAACAATCACCTCTTTTCTGAAGCTATACTATCATTTTCGTAGTCTATTTTCAGCAGTATATTGTTTGTTCACTGCTAATTTTTTTTGTTAATGTGGTAGAGTCATCAATAGTAGTTTTTTTGGTCATCTTGGATCACATACTTCAGGGTATCTTTCTGATTATTCAATGTCAGTTGAATTGTAGAGCATTTGTATTAGGTGACTCTTGATCAAATATCGATGAAGGTTTACACTCCAACCAATAAAATTATAGTTGAACAGGTTGTATAGGACCCATTAACATCAGTTTCATTATCATAAAGAGTTTCGCTGAACTTGTGAACTAGGCTCTTGAGTTTTTTTCAGAACAAAACGCTACAGGAAAATCCTTGAGACGTTCTAAGAGCGGTGCATGTGCGAAAGTAACGATTCACATTTGATTTGAATCGCTGGAGATTTTAATCTCCATTCAATGGATTTATCCATTTGGAAAAACGTTCTCAGGAACTTTATTCCACATAAACGCAGTTCTTCAAGTGAAAAAGTTCTCAAACAGTGAAGTTCTAGGTGTACTAAGTTGAACCTGAAAACGATGAGCAGTCACAGTCCATCGCGTATTTCTGATATGTAATTCTCTTGGTGGAATCAAATGTGCTAAGTCACTTGAGAACTTTCCGTGAAAGTATCTAGGATAGAGGTACAAATTTCCAATCTTTCTTCGATGTTCCAGAGTGTCAAGATCACAAGTGATGTTCGCGTCAAAAATCAGGCGGATGGCTCTTTTCTGGATGGAATCCAGCAGTTTCAGGGTATGCTTAGGGACGGAGCTTCATACATGACAACAAAACTCCTGAAAAAGTCTGATCTAAGCTTTATAAAGCAACAAAACTTGCTGAGTTGTGTACAGTTTTCTGGTTCGGAACAGTTTTTCAAGTTTTTGAGAAGCGGTTTTTGCAATTCCGGCGAAATGATTGTGACAAAACATATTGGTGTCTGGATTTTTGTGGCATTGAATTGAACCTGGTTACTTTCAACCCAATTCAAAATTACTCTAAATCCTCATTAATTAATGCAACCTCCTGCTGCCGGGGAAGATGTGCATCCGCAACCGATGTCCTGGAATGCAAATGCAATGACGAGAGAAGTGTGCTGTCGTCAGCAGAGCAATACACTGGATTCTTGGTTTTTTTCAATAAGTCGTTGATATACAATAAAATGAGGGTTGGCGACAATATGGATCCCTGCGAAACACCAGCGTTCGAAAGATATATATCGACGGCCACTTGCAGGCAACGGTCTTTTAGTTGAGTTAGCATATGTCTTTCAGATCCACTCTTAATTTTCAAAGCTTCTACAATTTTGGTTAACACTTCTATGAATTTTGCTGTGATCTGCAAGTAGTTATTTCTGAAACTAGCTCTTGTCACCGGTAATTGCTTCGAACTGTTGATATTGTTGACAATAAAGACATTTTGGCGATTTGATATGAGTTTTCCTTATAAGGTATTTGCTTTTGTTCAATGCTCGTTTACCCAACCTCAGTTTAATTCCTTCTACTTCATGTGTAATCTGATTCTTTTATTTGGATGTCTCTTATTTTCGATAGATCTCATCTCAAAGTTCTTCGGCTTACCTCAATATTACTTGATTCGCCCTATGGAAGATAAGAATCTTCCTAATCAGTTTGGTTCAAGTTGTTGAACAAGTGCTTTTGTTAATGAATCTTTTCTCTTCAATAATTTTTTTACTAAAAAATCGGGATAACATATTTATATATAAACTGTCAATATACAATCTCAAATACTGACAGTTTATAGTCTAACACAGAAACTGTCATGTTTAGATTTATAAAACATTCAAGAAAGAAATTTTTCAGAGGAATTTCGAATCATTTTATGGAATATGAAATAATTTTCGCCAGAATCACATTACTAATTATTCTAACAACACAATCTATCAACGATTGTACGCCATTTGAAAGTAGTGTGCAAGTTTGGAAAATCCAATGCGAAGTAAACTCTAGTTTAAAATAATTATGCACTCTTACGTAATGACAAACTCATTATTAATAATTTATCGGTGAAACGAACTACCGTTTATAATATAATGGAGTATTATTCCCAGAATAACCTAATGAAGCATATGCTTACGCACATCAAAATCTTCGAAATGTATTTTCTACGTGATGTGATTTTAAATTATACTAGCGCATTGAATAAGTTTATTTTCAATTTTAAGTGTGTTGACAGATATGCTGATCTATATATTTTCTGATCTCCACATTCATTTGTATTGAAAATTTAAAAAACCATCAGTCTCACGGTTAACCTGTTCTGTAAATAAACGTGTTTTTTCCAAAATCACAAATAAAAAAATAGTTATCATGATGACAGCATTCATTACATTTTTGACCCTGTTTGAATTTGGAAGCCAAGATGATTTTGAAAAACAAATTACCTCAGACCTCTTCAGGGTAGATGTATATGAATGGAAATCCTCATGGTAAACTTCATTGCCGATTCCTGTACGTTTTTGTGATCTAAAAAAGCATTCAGATCATTATGATATTCATTTCGAATAGAAAGAATATGTTTAACGTATCTGTACACCAACAAAATTCTTGAAAATTTTCCAGTACCTGCTACTTGAGATTGGAGATGAGAGGGAACCAATAGACAGTATAATTTTTTTTACAAAATTCAACTTCAAATTGAAAATAGGTTTTCTCTTCACATAATACTTAGAGATAGGTGATAATTTCCAGAAAAATGTATGTCCCATTGAATTTACAATGAATCTTAATGGAACATTGAGGCTTCTGTTTTTTTGGTAAACAATGGAAACGAGGAGGTTTATTAAAACGAAAAATTAGTTGATTGCGTTCTGTTTTGGTTGGGATATTTTTGTGTTTAGCTGATTTTCTATAAATCTTCTGCTCAACTGATTTTGTTAGATCGTCCTTCAGTTAATTGTAAACGTTTTTGCTACATTATGCGTTTGGTAGTTGTATTCAGAATCAAATGAAATAATTAACTTTTAAAATCTAAAGTATCACTATGGTGTCATCTGAAATAATTTTAAAATTGGAATCTGAACGAAGAGCTCTCCTATGGCAATTATTTTATACTTATTTGAATTACTTCTAGGATGATGAGGTCATGATTAAAAATATTTATATTCAAATCTGTAATCACCAGATATTTCAGGAGGGAACTTTTGGACTGTTCCTTCAATATCAGTAACCAATTCAAATATTGATACTATTTTGGAAGTCACCAAGAAATTCAGTTCTTTCCTAAGTAGTTATTTTTCACAAGATGTATACCTACTCAAAAAAAATTTTGTTCATGAAATCAGTAACTTGCGTTTATGGATAGATATTCATGATTAGAATAAAAATAGTTTTGGTCATCATAAACCTTTTATCTAAATGGAATATTGTTCAGTGTTATCATAAAAAAGATTATCGAATAAATGAACACTATTACTTGAGTGTCCAAATATTTCTTGTATTCATGGAAATATTCATGAATAAAACAACGTTCATTAATAATAAACATGAACTATTTTTACGCTAGCAGCAAAGTAACTTTTATACTCATAATATTTTTTTTGTGTCAATCATGAATCAAATTATTAAAATTCACGAAAGAACTTCATTGAATAAATAGGTATTCATGGGTCCATGAAAATTTATTTATGAATACATGAAAACCATGAAAATGTTTATTGAAAGCACTAATTGATTTATCGATTTCATGGAGAACAATCAAGAGTTTTGTGTGAAATTGGATATTGGCTTCAGGAAATATGCATACACGTTAGACTGTGGACTTGAGGTAACTTGTTGACTTCGATTTTCGTGGACTCTGTCTGTCTGTTTTCTGTATTCTCAGCCATCTCTATCTGTTAAAAATGCTGTTGAAATCTGTTTTCCCTTAACCTGAAGGAGTGATTGTGAAAAACGCTGAAATCAGAGGTAGGTTGAATAGTTTATATTAGTCTGAGGAAAAAACAAGACTGGGAAATAATTACTTGATATTCCAATTTAGCTCAACCTCAAGTACCTAGACTTTGTTACATATTACCTTCAGGGAATGAAAACCTTTGTTAATTATATAACTACGTACATACATACAATCCCAATAGTCAATCAATCAATCAATCAAACATTTATTGAATCAGTTTTCATTTACAATCACATTAGGCAAACATCATCATAAAATACTGGCTGATACAACAGATCAAACTATTATAGAAAAACAAATACAAAGCATAACTTGAATAAAAATAAAATTACTAAGCTACCATCAAATTATGATTATAACTCAAGGAGAAACTCATCCACAGAGTAGTTTGCTTTCTGCAATAGAAAAACCTTAAGCTTCCTTTTAAAGACATTGATGTTTGAGGACTTAATGTCATTACTAAGCTTATTATATAGTTTAATCCCACAGCACATGGGGTGATTCTTAGATACTGTCAATCTACTATAAGGCTGATAAAGTTGAAGGTTATTTCTGGTGAAATGTCCATGGATTTGCTCATTTCTAGGAATAATTGAAATATTGTTTCCTATATATATCAGAGTTTGGTAGATATACAAACTAGGCATTGTTAATACACTATAACGAATGAATAATGGCCTGCAGTTTGCACTTGAAGATGCCCCAGCCAGAATTCTGATTACCTTTTTCTGAATAACAAACACTTCATCAGCTTTAGCTGATAAGCCCCACTGTTCAAGACCATAGGAAATCACTGACTGAATTAAACTGTGGTATAAAAGCATGAGAACATCAAAAGAGACTGTTTGTTTCAGCCTACGAAGTAAATATATATGTTTACTGAGCTTCAGTTTGACACTATCAACATGGAAACTCCAGGTAAGTTTATTATCAATATCAACACCCAAGAATTTAGTACAATTAACTTGATGTAAAGTTTCATTATTTAATCTTACCAAATAGCTTTTATCAATAGTTATATTTTTAGTAACAAAGTTGAGCATTTGAGATTTGGCAGAATTTAGCAGCAGACCATTTGTAGAACACCACTCCTCAATTTGATCAGTTACTTCATTAGCTTTGACAATTACTTCGGACATAGTTTCCGCAGATACCAAGATATTAGTGTCATCCGCAAAAATTATAATAATGGAAGCTTTCAAACAAAATTTCGGAAGATCGTTAATAAAAACCAAAAATAAAAGAGGTCCTAAAACAGAGCCTTGAGGTACTCCTCTTACTATACATTTACTTACAGAGTTAATTCCATTCACACAGACCAGCTGACTACGGCCAGTCAGGTGAGATCTAACCCAATTCAATGCAGGACCGCGTATACCATAAAACTGCAATTTGTGTAGCAGTATGTCATGGTCAACGAGGTCAAAAGCTTTGCTCAAATCAAAAAATAACCCCAGAGTCTGCTGTTTGTTTTCCAAGATTTCCAACACATGTTCAATGAGTTGATCAATTGCGCCAACAGTAGATTTATTCCTTCTATAAGCATTCTGACTAGAAGAAAATAATCTAAATGATTCAAAGTAATCATATAATCTTTGATAGAAACAGTATTCAATAATCTTAGAAAACTGACTAAGTAGCGATATAGGCCTGTAAGATGCACAGTCAGATCTCGAGCCCTTATTTGTATATATTGGCAAAACCTTTGACATTTTCAGTATATCAGAAAACCTCCCCTCTATGAAAGTAAAGTTAACTATATGAGTCAAAGGCTCAGAAATTACATTGGCAACGTTTTTTATAACAAGACCAGGAATTTCATCAATACCGAACGATTTTTTCTTACAAACTTTATTGATAACTTGTTCAATTTCCATCTTAGTTGCTGGATATAAAAAAATACTTTGATGTGAAGATGACATATAATCAATATTTTTAGTATCAGGTTTGGATATGCTACTGCTAACAGTTGAAAAATACTCACTAAAAAGGTTGCATATAGCAAAATCATCAGAAAGAAGGACCCCATCTTCAGCACTTTCTAGACAAGGTATTGCATTGCCAGAATAACCAGTCTGGGATTCCTTGATGATTTTCCAGGATTCTTTCACTTTATTATCAGCAGAAGAGATTCTATCATCATTGCTAGTTTTCTTAGCATGTTTCAATTTATCCTGATATATTATTTTAAGTTCTTGATATTCCCTCTGATATAAACCATTTTTATATACTTTGTTCAGCTCAGATAACTCGGTTAACCTTATACAGATTTCTCTCAACTCAGTAGTTATCCACCTGGAGTCACCAGATTTTTTTATCTTGACTACCTTTTTTGGAAATAAAGTATCAAAATAATAGGAAAATTTATTATAAAAACTATCAAACTTAGAATTTGCTTCAACTGAGTCATACACTGAAGACCAATCAGTCTCCAGCAGTAAACTAGAAAACTTCTCAATATTGTAGTCATTAAAACATCTCTTGTGAGTTTCTTGGTTATGGTCAACCTGATCATAGCAGAAAGTTGCCAGCTGGAAAGTGTGATCAGATATATAGGAATGATTAATGGAGTAACTAATAGGATTAGAAGTAGACAAAATATTATCAATACAAGTTGCTGAATCACCCCATATACGAGTAGGTTCACTTATAATAGCACTAATGTTATGTTGCTCAAGTATATTTATGAAGTCAGTTCTCTCATTAGTAAACCTTAACATATCTATGTTAAAGTCACCACAAACTATTAATTCTAAGTTTTTATACTTACTATACAACATCTCAAAAAAAGTTAAAGTATTACCAAGAGGTGATCTATATACCGATAAAATTATGATAGTTTTATTCTTACCGTTTAACGCTAATGCACATACCTCAATATCTTGCTCTATACTAATTTCTATAGGAATGTTATTTACTTGCAAGGATTTTTTAGCAAAAATGCATACCCCTCCCCTGATACGTTTCTCCCTACAGAAAAAAGAGATTAAATTATAGTCAGTTATTTGAAAAGATGAACACTCTTGTGATTTAAGCCAGCTCTCACTAATACATAGAATATCTGGAGAATGTTTGTCTAAAATTATCTCCAAATCAAGTGACTTATTGCAACAACCCTGTACATTGAAGTGCATCACACACAATTCAGCACAGATGATTTCAAGTTGACATATACTCTTGTTAACTACTTGACTGCTATTGGGCTTCGAAAAATCCTGACAACTGAGAACTCCTTGGTTATCAATTGATATAACTGGAACTAAGTTGTAGTTGCAGTTTGTTTGGATGGATGAAAATTTTCTCTAAACTTAAACCTCCTGATTACGGATCCCTCTGGCCAGATGCTTGGTTCGTATACTTCATGGACCTTGTCTAAAGGAAAAGTTACTTTGTAAGTGGAATATCGCTCATTCCTATTCCATTCTACACACTCAAATGGTATTTGAGGTGCCGAATATTTTAATAAATTCAGTAAATCTTCAGACTTTACATCAGCACCAATACGAGAAACGTACAAATGTCCCAATTTTGGGATTGTTTTAAAATTTGCGGATTTATTGCTACCAAGTATAGGTTTGTATTTATTTACATTGTTTTTATGTGGGGAATACCTACTGGGATTTCCACCAGTTTTTACTTCAAATTCGTTATCAGAAGACAGAGTTTTGTTCGGTATGTTGTTCACCTTTTTTACTGTATGGCTATAAAGTTTTTTGGAATATTCTCAGTTGTAGATATTTCAACTGGATTCGATTTTCTGCTACTAGATGGCAATATAGGTAAGGAATCTGAGTTATTCAATTGTTGTTTCAATAGGTATATTAGATCTTCCTGCTCTTGGGCCCTTTTTTCTAAATGAAAAGACAGTTTACTCACAGATTCAAATTTGTCTTTGATGTCAGTCGCTTCTTTCAACCTTTTATTACAGTCACCACAGGTTATGTTTGCTCTTGTAGCATGAACATTTCCTGCAACACTATTGTTTAGTACTTTATCACTGACTCTGTTTATATAATTCTTCAACTGGATGCTTGTCACCACTACTGGCACTTTTAAAGTAATTAACATATCAATTAGCTCATTTTTTTTGAGCTTATTTAGCTCTGTTGTTAAAATCGCAACTTCATGTTCAGCCGCCATTTTGTACCCTAATTGCAAAGATTGAATTTAGGGAATTCACTTATACCTTCTAGATTGGGTACGTGCATAGAGGAGCGGCAGTACATCATGACTTGAAAATATTTGATTACTGAAAATTAAATTTGTCGTTTATTTGGGGTTGAAATATTATGTTTTCATTTTGTCATTAATTCAAAGATTTCATATTGCTGAAAAATAATAACTTGATATTATTCACCTATTGTTCTAAAGATACTAAGATATCTTATATATGAGATATCTCATTCGAATGCTCCTTTTCGTTATTTAGAAGTTTTCAATACGAGATACGGATTAGTTGATTGAAACAATTGAAATAATCGGCTTTTTTGAAGTTTGAGGCATGTATGACTCAAGGTAATTCTTTGATTCACTTTTGTTGACAAAAGATTTCGGAGACGATTACTGCTTGCATTTCTTCATCAATAAACCACTTCTGAGTTCTAGATGATATTTTTTCAGGTTTTTCATTTCAATAAATCTATATCAAGTAAGAGAAAAATTGAAAGTATGTTATGCTTCATGTGCAAAAGAGTATTCGAAAATTAGAAGATTCTTTCAAAGAAGTGCATAATCTCGCTTCTGATGGTGAAATGAGATGTTGCAATAAAGCTTTTCAAAATTTGGGAAGTTTCGTTCAATGAGAATATTTTCGGAATATTATCAAACGGGAGAAAGAGGAGAAATTTATTATATACAGTGCATTTCTTTAATGTCCCCCTCCTTTTATTTTTTGAACGGTCAACTTAATATATTGAAATTTGAGATGATGAAATTGATGCATGAATACTTTATTTTGGAGTGAAATTGACAAATGAAACTTTCAAGATGGCGACTAGACGCCATCTGGGAAAAAAATTAAATGGAAAGGGGTCTTGTGACACATTTTTTTGAAGCTCCCGACAAATGCTTCACAACCCTAGAATATAATGTCGATATCTTCAACTACTACAAAATTGCGGAACTTTTAATAATTTCCTGAATACATTGACATTTAACTACATAATATGACGTAATAACCTTGAGGTCAGTTCAGAAGATGCTCGAAATGGTTGCCTTGAATTTCTTGACACATAAAAGCCTATCCGATATTTCACGCCGATCCAATACAGAAACAGGTTTTATGGGGCTTCAAATAGCCCCATAAAAAAAATCAAAGATGCCAAATCTGGCGAGCGGACTGGCCATTCTATAGGACCTCCATGGCTAATCGACCGGATATCCAAATAGTTCCTTACTTATCTGGAGAAATGTGGTGGTGCTCCATCTTTTTGGAATACGATATCCATATGGAAATTATTAGGATTCGCTCCGATGATTTCAATGATGAAAGGGTCAACAGTAGTTTCCAGCATATTCAAATGCAGTTCCTCTGTTAAATTTTGATCAATAAATAGAGGTCCTACAATATGATTTCCCAATACTCTTGCTCAAACTTTAATTTTTCTGGATATTGGGTATGTGTTTATCGGAAAACGTGAGGGTTGGTGTCACTCCAATAACGGCAATTTTGTCTGTGAACATTGCCGTTAGAAAAAATTTACATTCGTCACTAAAACAAATAATGAAGAGATAGGTAAGATACCTTGGAATGGTTTCCGCCATGATTTCGTAAAATTCTATCAGGATCAGGGTCATCTTCAGTTAATTGGTATACCATTTTAATTTTGTATGGATGATACCTATTTCTCTTCAAAAGTAGAAAGAAACACCTCACAAACATTCGCGACGGAATAAGTAGATTGTTCGAAATTTACTACCATCTCACCAATTATTTGCACTTGCTGTTCTTCGGAATGAACGAATGACCTGGAGACTTTTTGTTTTGTACTACCGGTAGTTGTGAATTTGGATACAAGTTCCCTCAAATATTTTCTACAGATAGGACGACTCGGAAAACGTTCATTGAAAATCCTTTCGGTCTCGTGAAAGTTGCACCGTTAATAAAAATCGCTTCAATTTTTTCTTCGTGGCACCTTTCTACTAGTAAAACCGAAAACTGAATGAACAATGATGTTCATTGTCGTACTGAAATGTTTTGTCGTTTTTATAAACAAAAAATAAGTTAACAAACCTTATCGGGTTGTTATAATTGCCATATGGCATATAAAAATTAATATTTCTAGAAATATCGATATTAATGCATTTGTCTTCAGGAAATGATCAAATGTTCCGCCATTTTGTAGTAGGGTTGTGAAATATTCGTCAGGAGCTTCAAAATGATGTGTCACAAGATCATCTTTCCATTTAATTTTTTTTTCCAGATGGCGCCCAGTCGCCATCTTGAAAGTTTCATGTGTCAGTATCACTTCAAACTAAAGTATTTATGCATTAATTTCATTATCCCAAATTTCAATTTTTTGAGTTGATATACGAATATCGATGGAAATAGTGGGATCTTTAAAAAAACGGCATGTATATAAAGTCAACTGAAGTGTCTCACAGAGTCAAGGTATTGACCTGAAATCAGTAAATAAAGATATATTCTAGTATTTCCATTGTCAACTAACTTCATCTCCATCAAAACAAACATTCGAGAATCAAGTATCGTCACAGGTATACAAATTGAAAACAATTTCAATGCAGTAGTTAACGACCGGTTTGTTATATATTTATCGTGAAGGTCACTTTGATAGATTAGAAAATTGATAATAGCACCGTTTATAAGCAACTATAATGAGTTTTTCTCCGCTATGTAGGGGACTATGAGAATCTCATTATAGACAAATTGTCTCTTCTCAATTACATAAATGAATTGGGCTTTCAGTTCATACAGAATATTATATAACATTCAGATGAGTTTCACATAAACAGAAACCATTTTTGTAGCATAATAATAATAACAAAAGGAACACGTTATAGTAAATTTAAGTTGTGATAACCTTAAATATTATGAAAATTATGGAAGAATTGGTGATTCGGTAATTACGAATTAACGTGTATTTCACAGCCTTGACAAGTATGAACATTAGTCTTCTGTTCTGAGTAGCCTATGTTAAAAACATTTTGAGCCAACTAGTGAGTTTCATGGCTATCGGCAGATCCGTCAAACACGTAAAGTTGTGGTAAACAATTCACGTTCAACTACACTCACAGGTATAATTGACCGCCCACTTTGTATTTCTATCAATTTTCAGAAACAGTCAAATTTACATCTCATTTCATGAGAAGGTAAGTTGTAAACTACCCTAAGGGAAAAAAACAAAAATGTTCAATAAAAGTCGTTTCTTAACGGATTTCTTACAAAAATCCAATTGGGGGATATTGTGCCTCTCCTCTACCACAGCCGTCTTGAGTACTCTCAGGGTCATAGGAGCTGGTACTCTACCTATCACAATTCTTTTGAGGTTGTCCCAAACGTGCTGTATCGTGTTGAGATCGGAACTGCGTGCTGGCCATGGTGAAACTCGAATCCCGACCTCATTCAGGTACTTGGTGACGAATATTGCAGTATGACACCGTGCATTGTCATGCATTATTCGAAAGTTGTCACCAATGATCGGTGCAAAACGTATGACATGGTCTTTGAGCATTCACATTGCCTCTATCAAACACGACAAGATCAGTACGAGCCTCGTAAGACAAACCTCCCCAAACCAATAAGGAACCTCCCTGATAGGCCACTGTTTCTGTTACAGCGCACGAAGCAAACCTTTCACTTTGGCGACTGTAAACATGCTGGCGTCCATCTGGACCTCTTAAGACTACTCTACTTTCGTCTGAGAACAATGCGTTCTTCCATTTCTCCAATGTAAAGTCAGCATATTCTCGTGCAAAAGCAAGTCTAGCTCTACGGTGTTGTAGGAGCAGTTGTGGGGCACGAGCTGGAAAAGTCCTTGGATTCCTTTCTGCCAGTCTTCTTCTAACGGTACGCTTACTCACACGGACATTTCCTACCTCAAAAAGACGTGTACGCACTTTAGTAGCGGTATTGAAGCGATTTCTTAGCACGTTGTTGACGACGAAGCGGTCACCTCGAGTAGAAGTGCATCGGTGTCGGCCATGAACTGGCCGTACCGTAGTCCGAGGTACACAAAAGGCTTGTTCTGGTTCTCTGTTCGGACTGTCCCAAACAGTCAGACAACAGTCACCCAACTGTATACTGAACATTTTGTCGCGTTAACCTTTTCAGTCCACAACTGACTCACTGATTTTGGACGATTCGAAACAGTACAAACTGAAAACCAGAAGAAACCTAAAGAGTATGAGCTATGCGACGTTGCCGTTGGCTGTACCCAGCATCAGCCAAATTCACTACCCTAGCTACATCAGTTGGGTCGAGTGTTATTTTTTCACAGTCACAAACAATAAGGGAACTCCACGTTGCCCCGCTGGATACGGGAATGACAGAATCACTTGTGGTTCTGTTATTCCCTAACTGAATGGCATCCCAACGATGGCTTGATCCTGAGGTGTGTGTATCCGTGCCGAGATGATGAATGACACTGAGCCTATCAGCAGTCTCTACGGAACCTTCGAGATACCGGGCGCCCTCTCGTCGTAGCATCGCCTTGTCACGGTAATGCGGGGCTCTGCTGTGATTGACATTCATTCTTTAGCTACTCGTGAAACCTTTATGGACAGAGTAAACTCAAAAATTCTTTCTGACGCTAAGTCTATAGAGGAGATGGATGTCGAGCTTACGACTCCAACTGACCTCCCTGTAAATTTAGCTCAGGAGCGAGTCTACAGAGGAGATGAATGTCGAGTTTACGACTCCAACTGGTCTTCCTGTGAAATTTAATTCAGAAGCGAGTCTACAGAGGAGATGGATGTCAAGTTAACGACTCCAATTGACCTCCCTGTAAGTTTAATTCAGGAGCGAGTCTCCAGAGGAGATGGATGTCGAGTTTACGACTCCAACGGGCCTCCCTGTAAATTTAGTTCAGGAGCTAGTCTACAGAGGAGATGGTTGTCGAGTTTACGACTCCAACTGACCTCCCTGTAAGTTTAGTTCAGTAGCGAGTCTACAGAGGAGATGGTTGTCGAGTTTACGAGTCCAACTGACCTCCCTGTAAGTTTAGTTCAGTAGCGAGTCTACAGATGAGATGGATGTCGAGTTTACGACTCCAACTGACCTATCTGTAAGTTTAATTCAGGAGCGAGTCTCCAGAGGAAATGGATGTCGAGTTTACGACTCCAACGGGCCTCCCTGTAAATTTAGTTCAGGAGCTAGTCTACGGAGGAGATGGATGTCGAGTTTACGACTCCAACTGACCTCCATGTAAATTTAGTTCAAGAGCGAGTCTACAGATGAGATGGATGTCGAGTTTACGATTCCAATTGACCTCCCTGTAAATTTAGTTCAGAAGCGAGAGCTGCGGTGTACGCAGAATCTGTCTCAGGTAGGGGAACTAACCCTTCATGAGCAGGTTAGCAAACGTTTGCGCTCAAGTGAGGTTTCACCAAAACCAGAGGCGAAAAATCTGAAGTATTCAAATCAATTCGATTATTCTGTACAGTTCAACTCTTACACTATAAGTTCTCAGAGCATTTCATGAATATTTTTGAAATAAAATCCATTCTTACGGTGTAATTGGGGGAAGTACCGACTAAAAATCCAAACACATATTGAGTTGACGTCTGATTTCACACCGGTCCATTTTTATGGCTCGCAATATGTAGCTACGTTTTAAAAATCCCCAAGCATGTGAGAACAGTTATGTTCAATGTACATACGTTCAATTACCATAAACGATTTGTCAATTCAAAGTCTTGATTTATGGGTGTTATTCGCGGGCATACACACCTTTCACTGTGAAATAACTGCATGGAATTGGGACTCGCTAAGTGGATTGATATTGAACAAATAAACAACCTCAACAGAAAATTTAAAAATCATGCGAATTCGTATGAACCAAAAAAATATTGAATACTGGAAAACGATATTTAGAACAATGAAGTTTCACAGTAATTATCCGTTTTAGAATAAGAATATTGATGAAATGCCACCTTTCTGCATGCAATTTAAAATTGAATCTTGAAATTCATGAGAACGTGGAGAATATTATTTGGATTCCCAGCCAATCAGATATACAGTTACCTCAAGAATAATGAGATGATCAAATGCGCCTACACGGAATCGAAGAGAAGAATGATATAAAAGCTGCAGCAGTTTATCTCCAAATATTGAAACCTTTTATAGAAGAGGTCCAGTTGGTCAGAATTCATAAGCTTTGTCTGTGAAAGAAGATGAAAAGTGGAAAGTATTCCTTTTTGATGACTGTCAAAGGAAGAGTTTTTGACACTCCAAGATGCCTGGTAGAGATTCCAAATGAATTGAAAATGATTTTTGCGACATTCATATCTCCGGTAGAGAAAATGATGTCCCCTTTCAAGTCTACGGAGTAAATAGCAATGACATCACGAAGATATCGGCTCGAAAGTGAGAAATTTTGTCCCTGATCTCCTGATCTCAATTAATAGTTGAACTATTGATGAATGAGGTAACGTGTGATACGTATTTCGATGCCCAATGAAATGTTTCAGCTATGGCTTTGATGTTAAATATTAATCTCATTTCAATAAAACATATGAGTCCAGTTCAACATTTTTTTGCCACAACTTTCTGAAGAATTGTAAATATAACAAAACTGTGTTCAAACAATTACCATGACTGAAATTTTCAACTCTGAATTTTTCAAATCACTCGGTAACCGACCTATCGATAATTTTCACCCGCTTCTGTTTCGGCTCAGCAAGTGTTGATCGCATTATCAGTTTCTTGTTTATTTAATGGAAAGCAGTCATGAAACTTAAGAATTGAATATACGTGGTTCCAGTTGTTTTCTACTTTTTTTTGTATCGTTAGTTAGTTGTATCCAATTATAAACTGTTTACCAGCTGCTGACCAACGAAAATAGTTATTGAAAGAGTCAATTCAGATCGGCCTCTCTTCTAACTATTTTCAACTATTAATTCAATAATTTCTGAACTATGTGAATTTGAATACAAATACGAAAATAAAAAACTATTTAGTAAAGTATTCTACTTCCACTACGATTCGCATTCTTCTGAATGATGATCCCGTATAATGTATCGCAGCTTAGTGCCAAATTTTTGAAAAATGTTGTTAGCGGTACAGTTTTCAGACGACTGCTCGGTGAAAACATTATGATAGTTTCAAGATTTGCCTTGCAGCATAGGGAGTTACAATACACCTATCGGGCAGGTGTCACATGGGGGATATTTCAAGGACCATGAATAAGTAACCAAAGAATCCTACCCTTAATCTACAGAGGAGATGGACGTCAACCCGACTCTCTTTTCTGTAATATTGGATCAAGAGCCACAGCAAGATCTTCTTAGCTATCAAACTTTTCATCCCGTTGAAAAACCGAGCAGTCCAAGTGGTACAACCTGACTCAGCAGCAGGATAACTTTAACATTTTCCTTGAAACAAATTTTTTAGCAACGAAAGCGAAACACACATATGGAGTAAAAACAAATTTCCTCTGAGCAGTTTAGAGAATTCATACAAAACAATGATTGACTTGAACAACAGAAAGTCCTACATGGCTCAATCTGATGTGTCGTCATGCTGACGTGCAAATGTCTTCAAATGGGAGGGTTGTTGCAGTCATGGGTGCGAGAGTTTTGCACCTTGGATTCTCCACAGTATGTCATTTTGGCTCCCATAAAAGATATTCCAGAAGATGGTCCAGTGCTGCACATTTCGGTCTGAATGACTACAGGCACCTGAGGAGATCAGAAGGCGTCTCGCATCTTCAGTTAATTGGTGTACCATTTTAATTTTCTATGAATGATACCTATTCCTCTTCAAAAGTCTGCATACAGTAGAAGGAAACACCCCATAAACATTCGCGACGGAATAAGTAGATTGTTTAGGATTCACTACCATCTCACCAATTATTTGCACTTGCTGTTCTTCCGGAAAAGACGGATGACCTGGGGGCTCTTTGTTATGTACACTACCGGTAGTTGTGAATTTGGATACAAGTTCCCTTAAATATTTTCTACTGATAGGACGATTCAGAAAACATTCATTGAAAATCCTTTCGGTCTCGTGAAAGTTACGGGTCGCACCGTAAATAAAAATCTCTTACATTTTTTCTTTCAATGGACGAGAATTGATCATTTTAGAGATTGTTGACGAGGTACCTTTCTACTAGTAAAACCGAAAACTAAATGAGAATATTTTAACTGAACAATGATGTTCATTGTCGTACTGACATTTTTTGTCGTTTTTATAAACAAGCGGGTTGTTGGAGTTGCCATATAGCAGATAAAAACAAATATTTCTAGAAGTATCGATATTAATGTGTGTGTCTTCAAGAAATTATTAAATGTTCCGCCATTTTGTAGCAGGTGAAGATATTGACTTCATATTCTAGGGTTGTGAAGTATTCATCAGGAGCTTCAAAATGATGTGTCACAAGACCCCATTTAATATTTTTCCCAGATGGCGCCCAGTCGCCATTTCGAAAGTTTCATCTGTCAATTTCACTTCAAAATAAAGTATCTATGCAATAATTTCATTATCCCAAATTTCAATTTTTTGAGTTGACCCGTTCAAAAAATAAAGGGAGGGGGGCATTAAAGAAATGTTCTGTATAGGATGTTGTTTTCAACCTATCGCCTTATTCACTCTGATCCTGTCTTCTACATAACCTATTTGTGTCATAATCATGAACAATGAACAATGAACAATGAAAATCATGTTGATGTGGATATTTCAACGTATTGATAGTTCAAAATCGATTTGCCCAATTTCTCAGAAAAACCTTCAATGTATGGTATAGTTAGTTTTCAGATGCATATTTTGGTATTGGGTTTCTATTTATATGAAATCCAGAGAAACACCAAGAAACAATTTCAAACATTTTGCAACTTTCTAATTTCCAAATCAGTTTAAAATACAATAATATTTAAATAACATATTGTCATTTGAAGTCAAAGAAGTTTCTTTTCAAGTGTTTTTTTGTGGTAACAAGTAATCATTTTTGAAGAGGCGTTATATATGCTATCATTGCAGTTTGCGAGTCATCTGATAACCCATTCTTTCAGTGCTATTTGCTCAGTTGATTTATGTTCCTTGTATTTTTCATTACTCATACAAGTCAACAATAATTTTACGATTATACCAAAAATAACCATAATTTTATGTTACTCTGGAAACCACTTAGTATTTAACAACTTCAACACCTCAGTGAATGATCAGTTCAGTTTAAAAACAATAAAAACTTTTGTTATTCTCCTTTCATTTTCAATTTTGACTTCATTCGTTAAATAACATAATATTTTCGACGTAAAATAATGATTACCATCCAAGACCTAGGGGAACCACTGATCTTGAAAATTCCACTCAAGGTCACTCGTTCTATTGTTTCGTCTTTTATGGTTTCGAATAATTTCGGTTTCGAAGTAGTCGTACTTCGTGAATACTAAAACAATCATTCCAAGTACTTAGTACTAAAGTGTTCACAAGGAAATGTTCAGTTATAAATAGAAACACGAATCAAATTATAAAAAACACATGCCCATTCATGAATGATGATTGCCAATAAACTGTGTAATTCTGTAAATCTGGGATGAAAATAGAAAGAGGGTTCCAGAGGTGGCTTCTAATGATCTCGTTTTCAATAATTACATTTTCATCAGCGTAGACTGGAAAAACAATATAAACATTGATACTCTTTGTAGTTGGTTTCATTCATTATTTCAAATCTAATATATTTTGGACTACCCTTTATTTAACCAGGAACGATATTTTGGGTTTGAAGGTGAATACTAGACATATAGGTATAGAGTGCTCCAAAAACCCCGCAACTGTAGGAATCTTATTTACAAAATTATTTTTTTTCAAATTTAATATTCAAATACTAAATATTTGAACGATGGAACAATATAGGTACTGATCATAACACCAATTTTTTGAAATTCTTGGTTCAACCATAAATATCATCAAATACTCCACAAATCAAAGTATCAAAGTGAACAATTCGTTCAGGCCAGTCTCAACTGTATATCTCCAACACCGTAGGTAGGTATAGTCGAAGTAACTGGTATTGTGCATACTTAAAGTGTCGGCGCCCTCAAAGGCCAAAACACCAATACAAAGAAATAAAGCCGCTGCCAACTAGTCCACGTGGACCGAAGAATTGGTGGTGCGTATTGGATGATTTTTACTAACCGAGTTTTATGATTGCCTAAAGAGTCATAAAATTAAAATGACATCAAGTCATTTTACGGTGAAGAATAAAATGCGAGGCGTCGTGTTGTCAATGTTCAGTTCAGGAACTGAACATAGGACAACTGTGTGGTATCCTTCGACAAGTACGACTAGTAATAATGAGTGTGATAGCAACGCAGAGCTTTTCCTGTGTAGTGATTCCAATAGCGATGGTGAACAATGCGAAAAAGAGATACCAGTGAATAAGATTCGGATGCATTTGAATATTGAAACACAGAGAGTATGTTTCAATGTATATAAGAATGTACATCTCGAGTTTGGTTTCGAGGGAAACAAACTATCACAAGCAACATCAGATTTGACCGAAATTCCTTTCTCAACTGTACGTAACATAGTCAAAAACAAACCTTATGAACGCAAGATGCGATGTGATACAGGATTACCAAAACCTTTAGATGTCCATCTAATAAAATCATTGAAAAAAAACAATATACGACTGTTACAAAAGCAATGAGATTCCTACAACTGAAATCATACGAAGAAATTGAATACTTCCGGTCATAACGTGAGCTGCTGTGACAAAACTCTTCAGAATTGAATAAAGAAACTAGGATTTAGATTTTAAATAATAAACAAACGTCAAGCAGTTATGGAAAGCAGAAGAATAGTGGAATGGTGTAACAAATACTTGGAAGAACAACGGAATTTTTTTTATTTGGACGAAACTTGGTATGATACTCACAACATAGTTACAAAAGGGTGGACTGATGGTTCGAAAATGTGTACGCCTAACATGCCTGCAAACAAAGGATCGCGACTAATCATTGTGCATTGCGGAGGAAGTAAAGGATGAGTTCAGAATTCTTTGAAATTGTGTAGAAAAAACTTGAGGACTGCAATGTTGACTACCATAAGAATATGGAAGCTAATATTTTCGAGGAATGGTTTGAAAACACATTGATCCCAAATTTGGATGTGAATAGTGTAATAGTTCTTGACAACGCTTCCTCATTCGAGACAGCTCATCAAAGTACCGAATAAAAATTTGAAGAAAGATGAAATACAAAGTTTTTTAATGGATATCAATTTTTTTTTGAAGAATACTATACCAAAAACCAACTACTTGAAGTTTTACAGACAAAAACATTTGAAAAAGTGTATGCCTGTGAGAGTATTGTTGAAAAGTATGGACACACCATACTGAGACTTCCCCCCTATTTTTGTGTTTTCAATACCATCGAGTTGATTTGGGGAAATCATCAAGCGTAAAAATAATTTTCCAAAATTTGATAAGAAAGTAATAGAGCTAATTAAAGAAGAAGTATCTAATATTACCGAAGAAGACTGGCAGAAAAGGATTAAAGAAGTTATTTTAGTTGAAAAAGACTATATATAGATTGGACACTTCCATATCAATGGTGGAAATAAATTCATTATTGATTTAAATGACGACAGTGAAACAGAGAATATGGAATAGGAGTTATCAGAAGCTTTCAAAGCAAGTTAGTGAAGTGTTTTTGAAGCG
Organism: Leptinotarsa decemlineata; assembly: GCF_025532065.1. NCBI lineage: Eukaryota > Metazoa > Arthropoda > Insecta > Coleoptera > Chrysomelidae > Leptinotarsa > Leptinotarsa decemlineata. The sequence goes on from NW_027412587.1 coordinate 3,241,354, forward strand.
ATCGATTGTATTTATATGTGAGTAAGTAGTATTCAGAAGTATTTTCAATTATCACCCTGTTGGGAGCTGTTGGAATGAAGGTTGCACTATATCGTTTACTTGAACTATACCAAGTTTTTTCCATAAAAATATTAGTACCGAAAACCAAAAAATTTCATATACATTTGGTGGTGAGTACAGAATAAACTATAATCAATCATCTTTATGAAACCATATTCAACTCCATTGAATTTATCTCTTCAAAAATTCTCTAATCCATTTCGCAATTGATCTTATACTCAAATCAAGTTGTGTTCTCGCTACCAGTAGAAAGCTGAAGATGCGTAAGATTCCTACACTATCGGTTTCGTGAAATACCACATTCAAGAAAAATGACACGAAGTAGGGCTCGGCATGGGAAATCGTTATGACCTCGACCTTTTGAGCATCCTCACCGTTATATGAAAAGTTCAATTCAGAGTGGCGCACCAGCAATTTGGATTCAAAGAATTCAGACAGGACATTAAGCCCAGCCTAGTGATCGATAAACTCTGTTAATTTGGATTCGTGGAATATATCTGCAGAAGTGTATCTGGAGTAGTTTGATCAATTATTGTATTTTCCATTTTCTGAACCGATATATTTCTAATAAGTGAAATGAAGGAGAGTGTACGCATTACCAAATTGTTGAGAGAAAAAAATGTGTTTGTCTCGGGTCGCCCGACCGAAGTGATAAATTGACTGTTTAATATTGAAATTGATTAACTTGAGTAAAACTAAGGTTATTCCTTGAATTTTGTGTATATTGATATGATAATGTATGATAAGGTTATCTATTATTAATTGCGTATGTAGATATATTATAGCTACCAAAAGCCAATTGTTACTTTTGTAGGATTAAATTATGTTACTAATAATAACCCCAAAATTAGTATCATCATTTTCAAACCACGTTTTACATAATAAATGAATATTCCGTGCTTGCTGGTTAGATTTTTATAATATTGTCAACAATATATGTCTATGGCACACTAAATGCTGAGCGTCTGTCCGACGAGAGAGGAGGAGCCTACCTTCCGCTGACGTATGCGTCATAGAAAGACAAGCCAGAAAGACTGGCAACCTAACGCGTTAGGTAGGTGTTTACCCTCTCATATGAAGTTATCACTTCAAAAATTGATCCAAAAATTAAATTTGAAATGAATAAAAGAAAAATACAATACATACATTTCCAAAAAATGATCAACATTCAGTCACCAAATCTTTTGTGTAAGCGCATGAGCCACGGTCAGCATGAGGAAAGTGAACTACTCAAATGCGCTTTGAGTCTTTTTTGAAAGTTTTTCAACGTGTAGGATCTGAATTCATTAGGCAGGGGATTGTAGAATTTAGCTGCGTTGTATGAGAACCTGCGAGTAAAAACCGAAGGCCTGTGTTCAGAAATAACCAGCAACGACCTGTTTCTAGTGGAAAAGCTGGTAATGTTTGAGAAAGAATTCAATTTTTTCATTAAATAATGTGGCCATCCGGTCTTCAAGTCTTTGTGGGTATTTGTGAATAGTGGCAGTATCCTGAGTTTCTCTAGTTGCAGCGGAAAAAAAAATAAAAAGAGGAGAAAATTTCACAAAAATAGTACTATTTCCCGGAACTGTGGGATAAAAATTTATAATTTTTCCAGAGGGTTAAAAATACGTTATAAAACGGGTACTCGGCTAGCGCAAAACACGACCACTCTGGACCTTTGATGAAGAAATGCTATTTCAACTTATTGAATATCAAAATTAAGAATTCAAAAACATTCAGGCACCTACTGGATGAAAGTTTTTGGAGCTATTTTGAAAGGTCTCAGACTAGATTCCCGGTATTTTTTAATTTGTCTTGAAAAATTTACTTAGGATAAAAATTAAATAGCTTCATTATTCTTTGCAAATTGTGTTTTTTATATGAGTTATATAGTCAGATTCATTATTCATTACAAGATATTCAAACATAAAAAAATATAAAAAAAATTGAAAAAACCAGATGTATAGAGTATGGAATGGTGAAGTAGAGAACATAATTTTTGAAATTCGAATTAAAAATAAATATAAATTATAAATACATTTTTTTACCAAAAAATAATACTTGGTTTGTTTTGTTACGTTGTTCAGAAAGAGGAAAAAAATATATAGGGAAAGTTCAATTGTTTATTAAATAAACAATGAAAATTCAAATGCAAACATTTTTACGTTATCAAAGAGCAAAATAAATTACGATTTGCAAAGAAATGGTTCCTCAATATTGAGTTTTCTAAGCTTCAAACAAACGTTGAATACCCGGTACGGACCCGGAACCAGCGACTTACTGCCAGTCATCACCCGAAGACGATTGTACTCGTACTCGTATTTTATTTCACTATTATCTCATTTCAGGTTTATTTTGGTTAATATAATTTTTATTTTCAGCTATTCATTTTCAATTCTTCTTTTTTAGTTGTTTCAGGGATTTCAAATCATTTTATATAGTAGAAAATGGAAGTCCGAACTAGTGAAATTTGTCATGAAACATTGTCAATCACCTTCAAACAAATTTTATAGTCTCTGTTATTCGTTTATGAACTCGGAAGGGGAATAGGCCAGGCAAAGAAAGATTACCGTTTTACCATTTTGATAGAAAGAATTAGTACTTATTGCTATTCAACGTGGTAATCAACGTGGCTGCTTCAGTCCTTGGAACTATTCCTCCTTCACGTAATTTTGATGAGATCATGCATTGCCCTCATTTCAGTACGTAACTAAAATCTCTTCAAAACAAGCCGAGATATGTGTATATTCATCAGTCTCCTATCAAGGGTAATTCACAAGTGACGGATCCACATGATTCTTTTTCAGTGCGGTCTTAGGCCATTTTTGTTCCCCAAATATGAGCTGCAGTCCTCGTGGTTCTGGTTCTCTTTCAATGGAAAATCATCATGGAGCAAGAGCTGAATCGATCCCTCTACAAAACCCTTCTTCACTTGGAAGGGTTCTGATTGTTCTGAAATGGTTCTGATGCAGATTCTATGAAACATGTTCTTTCTTACAAATCAGTAGAGAGTTGTTCTGAAAATCTTGCAAAAAAATTAGATTGGATAATTAAGGAAACACTTGCTACATGAATAGCATTTTGCAAGTGTTGTTCATGACGAAAAATTTCAAGAACGAGGCTTTAACGATGAACGAGGATGAGAATGTTTCCTACTTATTCACCAAACTAAAACAATTGTTCATGCAGTTGCAGTTTCGTGAGAATGTATCATCTTTCCCACCAACCGATTTCCTGGAGCCTTTAAAATCCACTAGATACTTGTTAGGATAACTAGAGGATTGTTCCGAATTTTTGGGGTTCTTGTTGAATCCTCTTCGTGAGCAGAAAAATATCACAAAATACTCCTGACCGCTCTGGATTGAATGATTTCGTACAGTCTATCTCGTCTTATGTTTGAAGATCTTTTGCTGGAAAAATCCTCACTTGTTTGCTTTGTTACAAATGTTCAAGAGATACCAAAAACGTATGTGACTTCCTGGAACTTCAACTAGCATTTCATAATATGACTGATAACCAGTCCGTGCAAAGCTTATTGTTAAATCATCTGAAAATGAAAGTCTCAACGGGTGATGATAAACTGTATTGCCAAACATGCGCCAAACTAACTGACTATTATAAGACAGCAAGTATAGCTGAGGCACCAGTCAATCTAATAATAACACTGATGATCTTCAAACATGACTCAACCTCTGACGGAAGCACCAAACTCTTACGAAAGTTCGAAATAGATGAACACTTCAATCTAGCAGACCACTATTATAATATAATTTATATTATATTATAATTGTCATGCAGTCATCGTTCACTGTGGTTCTGGCGTTGAATTTGGTCATTATTACGCATTGGTCAAAGACGAAACGGACTGGTTCAAGTTTGACGATAGTAGTGTCACTAAATATTCTAGCGATATTTTGAATTTATTGGAGCTTCTGGAGGCACCTTACATTTGATTTTATGCATGAAAGAAAGGACATTGGCAGATCGAAATTTTCAGATGATGTAGCGCTGTAGGTTTTTCCAGGTTTTCCTGCAGCTGAATGAGCAACTGCGCCACTGGAATCAATCCTCAAGTCGTCCCGGAGCGCCAATTAATTGTTGCTGTTGTTTCGTGATTTGTATTAATTTAAAAAAATATCCAGGAATTTATTTCTTTCAGTTTATTTTTTCTGGTTCAATAAATATAAACTTTCCTGTTAATTTTTGAATTTTTTGTCAGACCTTCACTAAAAACCAATTTGGTTTTGAAATTAAAATCAAATTGTTGTTTCGTTGTTTGGCACCTACTTACTTTTTTTCAAAAACAATACTCCTGTGTTTATTTTCAGTACCATTCCACAAAGATACATTTCCAAAAATGTGTTGCTGAATATGTGCTTCCATTTGACTTGGTTTTCCGGAGGCCGGAAATTCATGAAATGATCTGTGATGACAGCGGCAAAAGGTATGTTGATCAGACAAAACAAACTATTGAATGTAGTTTCAAAGAACACACAGTACATATTCGTTTTCGAAGAAAATTTTTATTGGATCCAATAACTTAGAAATATTTTTGTAATCTTCCAGATGTCCAATTTGGGGGTTGTTTCACCTCATTGAGTTGATTTAAGATTTTTTATTATCCCAATTGAAACTAAACCCGAACTAAAACTTTACAAACATTTGAGTAGATAAGACTGTATTACTATTAACGGACACTATCAGACGTTATCTATTTTGATGCTGTGTAAAATAATTAACACTATCTATATTCAGCTCATATCTCCTTTTGGCGAAGAATTAATTTAATTTGCAAACAAATCTTAACCCAAAATACCTATAGCCACATACATATTTTTCACACAAACTCCCATTTTGACCGAAAGTATGTTAACTATTTTGTCAATATCAATTACTGTCACCAAATATTGGTTCTCGCGTCATATATTCACATACTTGTGTGAAATGAATAAATATTGTAAATTATTCAGTCATCATTTTCTGATTACCAATCAGAATCTATAGGATTACGGACTTTTTCATACACATATGTTTTTGAAACACTTATTACAGATGTCAAGTGATCTGTACTTCTGTACTCCTCACATTAAAAGTGCCCTTGAATTCTAACATCAAATTGTTGCTATCAATTAACGAAATTGCCCTCAGAAAGTAAAAATATTGATCATTTTTATGCCAGCGATTAGTACTAGATTCCCAGGTATGCAAAGTACATAAAAACTCACCAACTGGTTTCGATATTTTAATTGCATTCAATTAAACATGGAATTGTTATATAATACAATCATAATTATTGAACTGAAATTATTTCTATGATTGGGTGATTTAAATATTATTGAATAATTGTTGAAAATTTCCAACAATTCAACAAATAAACAACCCGATTTCATGAAGTTGACAATAATGCCATCTAATGCTCTTACTTGTATTCACGTGCTCATACAGTGAAATATTTATTGAATATGTGGGTATTTCAGGCTCAATTCATCAGTTTGACTGATTGGTAGAGGTTTCAAATTAGTCCTCCAACTAACTTATGAAAAAAATAATCCTGAAATTTAGGATTCCTACTATTCTTGAATTTTTCAGGTAGTGAGATTGAATGGAACCATTTCTCAAATCCACTTGACGTTGGATTTGAGAAATGTGTTATGATCCAGCTATTATGATTCAATGAAAAAGTTTAAAATACACCTTTACTACCCGTGGTATTCTGATGACGCATTGAATGTTAAATAAGGGCGCACGATCTCAGGGTGAGGAGTCAATAACATATTTTTCTCATCCATGGTGTGAAGTTCAATTCAGGACAGGATCATCTGGAGCAAAACTTTAAATCATTTGGACAAAATAGACATGGCAAACGCAAACCTTAGCTGCATGCTTCGAACGAATTTTCCTACGTTTTCACCAGTGAACGAAGTGAAATATGAGGATGATATCAATGATTATTCAGGGCGGTGCTGTTACCCGTACTAGCTTCCATCGAAAACACTACCTAGTCCCTTGGAGGTATAACGAAACAATTCGCTATATAGTGTTTTTCTTTTATGGGTCTACAAAAACATCCCAAGTGCCATATGTATCTCTCTAAAGGTGGCCCTAGACGGTCAATCATTATGATTGATCAAAAGCTTGAGTCAATCGATTGACTCAAGCGTGATTGACCGTGTAGGAACCTGACTCAAGTGGTTGAAGGAGGGGGTTGATCGTCTAGGGCAGTTTTCGTCAGTCACTAGGTAGAAACCATGGCGTCCACTACGGAAAGTGAGCTTCCCGAAAACCCTGAGCGGGAATTCATTAACCTGTTGATTGAATTATATCGCGATTGTCCGGAATTATGCTTGTTGCTTTTGCTTTTTTCCTCTTGAGGGCAACCAATGTGAGGGAGCGGTAGGCCAAATCCGCGTTCGAAACCATTGCTCACCAAAATGAACCACCAGCGAATGAACAAGTGTGTACTGGTCCCATTTCTGTTGAGAAGAAGGTTTTGATCAAAAGATTGAAGGGCTGATTGCAGTTAATTGAAGCGTGCGTCAATCGATTGACTCAATCGTTCATTGTAAAATGGTAATGAGTAAGCTATTTGAATAAGATAATGATGAATAAGATATTGATCTGTATCACAGAAATACGTTTGTTGCCTCAAGTATTTCATGTACATCATATAGCCCTTCACACCATACAATCTGAAGTAATATCTCTGGGGTTATCGTAAAATAAGAAGGTGGATTTTTTTATACTTCTTGCATCATTCAAAATTTAATTTTGACATCAAACGATCGTGATGAAAAGTAACTTTGAAAAATGTGGCCACGTTATTCACATTGATTATTTCAAAAGTTTTGTCTGTTTCAATGTCATTTATTTTTGTTGTTTCATATCTCAATAAATATTTATTCTACTATGTCTGATCGATAGAGAATTTTGTACTCTATACATTGATGCTGTTGTTTCTTTTTGCTGTTTTCAGCTCATAGCGATTTTCGACCAATTTTTCTCTACGATAGGCTCATTCAGGCTGATTTAGTTTTTTATTGAAAGTTATATATCATAAAAGTAAATCATCTCCCAAGTATCCCACGAAATTTTCCGGTTTATATGTCAATAAACAACTGAGGAAAATGTGAGATCGCTGGTGATACATCTTGACGTCACACCAGGCAAACGAGCTTCGAGCGGTGGCAACGGGGCCTGTAGTTGGAGATTATGAATCACTACTATCGTCAATTCAATTTAATTTTCTTCAAAGTAATGTATACAATTCTGGGTAACTGGCATTTTGAGACAAAAGTTCTATAATAAATAAAGAGTACCTTGTGATTCCAAGACATAATTTCGGATTTTCCTCTATGACGTAAAAAGATCTTCGCTCGATATTGTTTTTCGAATTCCAGTTTTCAACTAATATTCCAGACAAAGTAGAATCTGATGATGTATCAACAGAAGTCATGTCTGATGTACTTAAACTCTCACTGTCCTCGGGGGAACTTTCTGTTTCTGTATTTTCTATTTCTTAAGAACGATTTCTTTGTCGGTGGTATATAATATTTACGGTCTGTTTAGCTTTTGATCTTTGAAAAACCTGTTCATTAACTTGAATTCTAACATCAAAGGTCTTTTCCTGTGTACCTGCTTCATCAGACATGATTTGATATTCAGCGATATCTTCGTTACAAGTATTCAATAAAATTTGTTTCTCCTTTTTTTGAACAAACGGTGGAGAGTTTTAGATGTATGGGCTGTCGGTCTATCAATCTGGCAATCAAATATATGCGGAATTACGCCTGGTTTCAGTATAATTTTTCCCACTTTCATAGTTTTGATATACATGTAATTTTCTGAGTCTGTTTCAACCTAAACTTCAAAGTAGTGCTCAGAGTAAACTATATTTTTTTTAATAATCATTATCATTCGTACTTACATTAAAATGATCTTCGCAACAAAAATGCGTCGCCTTGGCAGATACAAAGTCGGCCCTCTGCAAAGCGCGCTGCCATAAATTTCGTAACAGTTACCAAAGAATTCTTGCATTTAGGAAAGATGCAATATTTGTAACGTCATTTTTTATCATTATTCATATTCACGCAGTTGACACACTGCAGTAAACAACACACAACTTGCTTTCTACGGCTTTAGCACACGTATTTCGCTTATCTGCTAGCACTCCCTTGTCGCCGAGTCGACTGAACGCCCCGTTTCGGTGAACGCCACATTCAACAATTAATTTGAGGGGGAAGATAAAGGGTGAAAATTCAGATTTTTTGCAGATGTACTATTTAAAATATAAACTTTCAAATTATGAAATGAAAAAAAATTGTTAAATGAGCCCAATCTCCAAACGCTGCCAAAAGAGCTTGAAAAATTAACTTTTGCATCATTTTGCAATTATGGTATTAATGAACGCACTTTAGAAATTGCTTAGCAAAATTTCATTCCTGAGATTTTAGCCTCGAAGATGGTTTGAGAACCCTGGTGGAGACCGAACCACTACAAACGGTGCGTGGGATGGGCGTCAGCTTCCATGCGGTTTTTGATGGTTTAAAACGTATTTGAAAAGTCATAAAGCTCGAAAAGTGGGTGCTCCACGATTTGAACGATCCACAGAAATTGTCACGTTCCTTTTGTCACGATCGTTTTTTGGTTGTGATCTTCACGTGTGACGAAAAGTGGATCCTCTATGACACCAGGAGATGTTCAAGACAGTGATTGGGCACCAATGAGCCACCCAGGAACTTTCCAAAAGCAGAATTCACCAAAAAAGACCATGGTGATCAGCGGCTTTTGCAAACCATCACAACAGAGTCCTATTGTAGGAAATTCCACGAAATGTACCAGCCGGCACTGGTCAACAGTAGAGGTCGGATGTTGCTCCACGACAACGCCCCTCCGCACCTTTCACAAACCACCGCCCAAAAATTGAACGAATTGAGCGTCGAAGTTATGCCCAACCCACCATCTCTCCAGACCTCTCGCCAACCGATTATCATCTTTTCAAGCACTTCAATAACTTTCTCGCCGGTAGAGCATGTGCCAGTCAGGACCAGGCAAAAACGGCCTTCGTCGACTTCATCGAATCCCGACAATACAGGTTTCATGCTGAAAGAATAAATCGATTTGTGTTGGCAAAGGCGCACTGATTCAAATGCCGCTCATTTCAATCAAATTGTACTTATTTCAAATTTCAGCTGCATTAGATGATAATTTTTATGAAATCTCATTAGATTTGACAGTTTACTTCATGAAATATTCATACTCAAAAAAAAGTTTTTGTGTAAAAGAAATAGATCTCTTTAAAAAACAAATCTGTTTAAAATCTGGTTTTCCGTTAACCAGCGGTCGCACCCCTACGAACGACAACCCTCAGAAGTCGAAACTTGTGCGAGCTAATAATTAACGAGGTCTTACCTTTTGACGTGTGATTTCTAGCAGGTTATCACGATATCAATATCAAAGAAATAATTCAATTGAATAGAGTCAAAATGGTTTATTATTCTAAAAATTTATAAAAAGCGAAATTTCTAGCCCTTTTATCCCCATAAGCACTATTTCCAGATCAAAATGGGAAGCTCGTTCATAGATGAGGAATATAAAATTAACACAACTACTTCGATCGTACCAGATTGATCTGTTTCCGAACGTTTCAGATTATTCCCGAACATTCCAGAATATTCCTGGATGTTCTGAAATGTTGTGGAATATAGTAAAATGGTCTCGAAAATTCTGGAATGTTCTAAACTGTTCTAGAATTTTTTAGAGCGCGAAACTTCCAGCCCCTCAGGTGAAGACAGGAAATGGAAAAATTTGATATCGCTCTTCACTAACACCTCGTACTGAATTGAGAAGCGGAAATTATTCGTGGATAGCTCCCTTACGAATGTATTTCAAAAAAATCTGTTTTATTTCATAAACATCAACGTGTATATTGGCGTTCTGTACCTCAGAGATTATGTGATCTGTTTATTTTGATGATTTTGTTTATCAAGAATTACATTGTTCGCAGAAGTAAACACCGAACTGATCAGTCCACGTGCTATTGATTTCACTCTATAAAACATCATACCTAGTCTAGTCGTTACAAAACAGACTCAATGTTATTGAGAGAGAGAGAGAGAAAGGTCAAAGTCATTGTATGAGTGTTAATTGTTTTAATGAATGCAAAGTGAAAAAATTACGTACGTAGGAAAAAATTTCTCAGAAATTATATTCATCATCATCTTGTATCTTGTACACAAATTCAGTTGACCTTTGAATTCCCCCAACTCTCGATGTTTCAATTGAGAATAATAGTTCCTTTCGTTCGTTGTTTATATATGTTGTGCACTCTCGCATAATTTATTAGTAAACGACGGGAAATCTCATACATTTACCGTCCAAAGGTTGGTTACTTGTCAGATACAAAGTTCACACCTAATGGACAAGACTCCAGCAGCCTTGATGCAGATGTTCAACCGCACTTCTATTTGATTATCGATGATTTTTCATGTTCTCAAAATAAAATGTGTAGTTTCTACTACAAATATTTTAGAATCACACTGTTTTAACTTATTCATTCAATCAATTTTTTGATCTATCAACAGTTTGAAAACCAGGTATATCCCTAATGCTATACCTCATTACTCATTACACATTATCTCATTACTCAGGATGAGTGTATGGGTAGAGATACACTAACTACGAAATGATTAGAGTGTATCGCTAGATAACACTTCATTATTTAACATAATGATGCACTGTTTGGAACCTTTGGTGTAGTAATGAATATTACTGGAGTTTTTTCCCAACACCAAATCGTCATTTTTAACGCCTCGACATATGTTTTGATCACCAAGTGATCATCTTCAAAGAGGAAGATTAAAACTGGAAACTACGAAAGGGTCAATACTCTCATTACTAACGGACCGTATGCGAAATTTTCCAGGAACCCGTTACCAAAGATGATTGCCGAAGTGAAAGACGTCCTCAAGAAATGCGACAACATACTTACCCCTCAATTGAAACGGAAGTTACAAGTTTCCAACCCAATGGTATCGAAACTATATTGCCTCCCAAAAATCCACAAACTGGGAAAATCAATGCGCCCCATCGTGTCAGCTATTGGAGCTCCTACCTACCAAATAGCAAAGTGGCTCACTAAGGAATTTGAAACCTTATCTCTTGCGGAACCAAGTTTTAGTATAAAAAACTCTTTAGAGTTCATACAACATACAAAAAACGTGGTTCTGCAAGAAGGTGAGGTTTTGGTTTCTTTTGATGTTAGTTCCTTATTTCCTAGCGTCCCAATTTCACAGACCTTGCAATACCTCAGGGAATTACTAGAGAAAAATAATTTCAATAATAACGAAATCGATGAATTCGTTTCTCTTACTAATTTGTGTATGAAATAAAATCGGTTCCAGGTAGAAGGTTGCTTTTATGAACAACAGGAACGGCCATGGGAAACCCCTTGTTCCCCTACCTGGCAGACCTGTTCATGAGCAGATTCGAAATGGAAACCAAAGAAAAGTCGAAGTATTTTCCTAGGATTTGGCTAAGGTATGTGGATGATATTTTCGCGATATTCGATACCAAAAAATCGAATATTGACGACAACTACCATTTCTTGACGTTTTGGTAATGAGGAGCCAATATGGAGGGTTAGAATAGGATATATTCAGAAAAGAAACAAGCACTTACGGGTATATTCCTGACAGTGCACATCACTGTGGACAGCACAAACGTGCTGGGTTGAATTTTTTAGTGCATCGTCTTTTAACTTTCCCTCTAACACATGATAGGTTCCCAAAAAAAAAACGTACAATACAGGAAATAGCAGCCACTAACGGTATTGTAGATGACATAATAAGGAAGAAGAAGTTTAGGTTAAGAATGAACGAAATCTCGACTTTCAGAAAGGAGACAGGACACATTGCAAAAATAAATTTGGATAGGCAATATTGTAAAATTAATTTTTATATAGCTAAAAGTTGTTTTATATAAACATATATTCTAAAATAATAGATGAGGCAAAATTATAAAATTAATTTAGATTGGTATACCTGTATGGTTGGTACGCCTGGATGGTTTACCTGTATGGGTTACCTATATAGCAGAAATAGGGTTAGCTCGCATTAGTTTCTAGTTTTAATCTTCCTCTTTGAAGATGATCACTTGGTGATCGAAACACGTGTCGAGGTGTTAAAAATAACGATTTGGTGTTGGGAAAAAACTCCAGTAATGTTCATACACTGGAAAAAGTCAGCGTTGTTATCACACTCGTTATTACTATTAGTACTCGTCCAAGGATGCCACATTTTAAACAGATAACAAAAATTTCAAGTAATTATAACTCCACTAATATCGAATTTCAACATTCTAATCGCGATCAGTTCCTGAACTGAACACGACGGCGATAACCATCACCGTATTTCCGATTTCAATTCGTCATCGTAGCATGACTTCAAATTTAATTTTATGACTCTTCAGCCAATCATAAAACTCGGTTAATGAAAATTATCCAATAGGAACCGCCAATTCTACAGTCCACGTGGACTAGTTCGTAGACGGTTCATTTCCATGTATTGGTTTTTTTTGTCATTTAAGAGTGCCGTCAAGTTTAAGTATGCACAATATCGTTCACTTCGACTATACATATTCGATGTTGTGTTTTGAAATATGAATATTTCCAATTTTTTTCTTTGAGTCCGCTCCTTAATAGTGATTTGGTTTGCATAATGGAGTTTTGTTTGCATAGTTTGCATAGTTTTGCTACATATTTTAATAATGTTAGAGTTGACAGATTTGAAAATTCAACACCATTCCTCAATATGGAGCCTAATTTCATTAGCTGAAGACACGGCATTTTGAAAATGAGGAATTAGTGATATATTTTAGTCAAAGAGAATGCCAAGGTCACATATTTGACTCAAACGTAATTGTATTACTGATATTGTATGGAAATATTAATGTTATTTATTTTCTCTTGTAGAACACCACGCTGCGTTGATAGTATGTCTCGATGTCTTGCTGTAATGCACGAATTGTGAAAATACTTTGATGAATTTTCAAGACACGAGCATAATAGAGTGGAGCATCGTGAGTCCAAAGTGAGACCGTTGATGAACAAGAGAAATGAAAGAGGCCAAGGAATGGAAAAGACGATACTCTTGGAATTCAACCTATTAACTTATATAAAAAAACTTATGAACATGTTAGTTTAGTGGATAATCCTAGAAAATAAAGCTATAGCAATTAAATTTTCAGATCAATTCTGTCGAAGGTTTCTGTATATCCATGTAAACAACATCTACTTGATAATACGATATTTCGCAGATATATTGATTTACAGACAAAAGTTTTGACGCATAAGACTTTTAATAAATAATCCCGTGTTATCAAAGTTTGTCAAAATTACAATACTGGAAATAGGCCCATAATTTTACATTTTTATCAAGTTGCCCTTCCAAGTATTAAAAAAAATGTTGTTTTCGATCATCAAATTGAAATTATATTCCAAGGGTTGTAACAAACGAACAATTCAATTCTTAATCATGAAGTCTAGACCCACAATGAATTAAGTTATTTGGATGATTCAACACCATTCTCTGTTATGTGAGCTGATTGACTTATCTTTGAGGTGAACTTTTAGCTAAATCGGAATTGAGCAAAGTATATACACCAAAAGCTTTCACAATATCTTGTACGCCTATTAATAAATGTCAACCTCACACTTTCTTACACGACTCGAAATTAACGCATACATACTTATGAACGTACAGGTGATAAGTAAAAAGTCCTCAAATTCTCTTGTAAGATACAAATGATAGTAGTTCTAGATAGTAGTTCTAGACGCCACTGACCGTCAAGGTAATTGGGGAGAAAAGTAGTTTTTAGCAAAAATTGATGATGAAATCCATTTCGAAATAATTTTTTGGTCCCGTATGATGTTTGTAGTATTCGTGTTATTTGGACAAGTTTCACACACTTATGTTTATTGGCGACCATTGCTATGAATTATTATTTATTGTAATAGCCGACTAATAAAAAGGTAATCACATTAAGCGGACGTTTGACATTTTCTTGGGGGCCACTGTCAAGTTTTATTGTTTAATCGTGGTATGAATATTAGTGTTAATTATTTAGTTCATGGCTCTTTCTGTTTGACCGTCATATATAAGAATACTGGGTGGTACTTCGTCACTCGGATTTAATACTTATCCCATGAACGTTGTTTGCTGGTGAAAAATTATGAGGTAATAAATGCTGTCACACTTCTCTTATGGAGATAAAATTTAGTTAAATGAGCTGTTATCGACGTATATTCCATTGGAATATGCATAGACCTAATTTTATTTTGGCTACTTCACTAGAGGGATATGCCTGAGGAATACCGAATATCTACTTTTATATTCAGACTCGATTTCCTAAATTGAAGTTCTCGAAACTAGAAATAGGTTTTCTTGTATGTCTGTGTACGTGACTGTTCAAAAAACAAGATGAATTTTCAAATTTCGCTGGCTACATGCATTCGATGAGATTTTTAATTTTTTTTATCTTAATACACTCATCTGGAACATATGTTTTCAGTTTCAGACACAATAGAAATTGATGAATGAACACCTCATTTCTTGAACATTTATTGATCTGTCGACCAAACCCAGATTTTGGCCTTAAAATGCACTTATTTTGGGATTGATTATTAAAGAATATGTGGAGGAGAAATGAAATACATGAAATATCGAACAGATCTTTGACTAGCAAAAAATAAAACGTTTGTGTAGGTAGTCTATTGCACCTGGAAACAATAGGGAAAAAATTACTACTTCGCAAATGCTACAGTAATGTTTCAATTCAAATGTCACCGTTCCATACTGAATAACTCTGCGAATATCTGCATTCGAAATGAGCCACCAGATATTGTTAGTCAAGCAAAAAATCTTAGTGTTTTGATGGATGTAGATCTGAGATTTGGAAAATTTATAAATAAACTCTTACAACGTGCCTATTCTGCACTGAAAATCATTTATGGTAACCGACATATTCTGCCTTATTATGTGAAAAAGTCCTTATGTGAATCTTTGGTGCTTTCAGTTTTCATTTATGCGGATATTCTTTATGATCCATGTTCAGCCAATCATTACACAAATAAGATCAAAAAAAATAAAAATTCATGCCTTAGGTTAATTTTTGTTCTTGGTCGGCGACACAGGATCTCATAAAAGCTTCAAGAAATTGGATGGCTGAATACGGAGAAAAGAAGGTTACTTCACTATGTCTGTTTTTTCCATAAAATAATTGTAACAAGAAAACCTTCATATCTTCATAGGTGAATCACATATCTTACTGACATCCATAACCTAAATATTCGATATAAAATATGATTGCAATGCCGAAATTCAAAACAGAAGTGTTCAGGCGGTCTTTCAGGTACCAAATTTGTCGAAAGTATAATTCTGTCCTCAACCTCCGCAAAAAATTAAATCTCAAAAAGTTCAAAACTGAATATAAAGACTATTTGTTAGACTGAAATTAAATCGAATTATTGATATATTGTAAGGTGTATATTCGTATTTATATTATATCATTATAAACAATCACAGTTTTATTTTTGTTTTTCTTTTTCTTTCTATTTGTTCTCTTTTCAGGGTTGAGTGAAAGAACATTTTCTGTGATGTATTTCATTACGGACGAAGAACTTCGCCCTTCATTTCAATTGTAGGTTCAATATATTAGTTATGATGTGTCTTATGTTTTGGTTATGAAATAATGAAGGCGATATTATTATATGGTTTTCACTAAAGAAGAAAATTGAAAAATAAACAATTATTTTAGAAGTCAAAATGCCAACCGATCGGCCTATGAAAGATATATTCCTAGCTAATGATGAATTTGTAATTAGGTATCTAAGTAGCATAAGTTGTTGTATATGATGTTCTATTCGTATACACAGGGTGAATCTCCAGGAACTACATCGATTGATTGTGAGAAAACTATAATTAGAAATTTTGTATAGTTGTCTTGACAGTATTTGGTGATGGTTTCTTTTTTTCTGGTAATCGGGTCGCAGATGTATCACATTTCCTTGAAATAACTCTATCACATTCTCCGTAAACAATAAATAAATTTAAATAATATCCGTTTGATTAATTCAATCGTCCCGGCATGATTCATTACTGACAAATTACAAATTACAAGTAGTGACATTATCATATCAATTGATTGTTTTCTAACGCCGCGCCGTCATGGCCAAATGACAGAATTCATAAAACGTATAGTAAGTATTCCATCGATAAAAAAATATTAAATTGGAAATAAAAAACTACTAATTTTAGAAATAGGTATCCTTATACAAAGTTATCGTTTTTTCATAATTAAATCTCATTTTCTTCATGCATTAAATCTATATCTATTCAATAATACTGATAACCGTTTACTAAAATTAAAAAATAATTAAGAGAAAAACTTAAATCATAATATAATTACATTATCATTTACACTAATGACATTTCAAATAGAAAATGATTTAGTGCCTCTTTAAAATCTGTAAATTTTAAAATTCTTCCACTACGTCGAAAATTATACTTGGGAAGACCTGCTGCACTTTCAAAAACGTATGAAGTTTGTTTCGATGAAACAATGGTTGTACCAGTTACTCAAGAAAAATTCTTATCAAATCGAAATAACAAAGATAAGTTCATTAATATGTTAATTGAAAAATTACAAGCTGAATAAAAAGTGGATAAGTTAGGAAAAAAATGATAAAATATAATATAATAGTTAATAAAAATTGACAAATATTCATAATCATTGATTTATCGATAGTTCATCAACTATATATGGCACGTTTTCGACCGGAGGCACTGGTTGACCTGAAGTGATGCTGTGACCGCGTGCTCTCCGCCCTCTATCTCGAAAACGGTTCACCGTATAAAAATTTTTTTCAAACAAAATTTGTAGAGAATTTTGTATTCTACAATATTGATAATAAATACAAATAGCAAAGAACCCATAGGAAATGAGATATTTCCAAAAATAGCGCAAAAAACCGATTTTTGTGAACTTTGACCTTGAAATTTAACAGTTGCTTACACCCTACCATATGTAGGTTTTGAGACAACTTTTAGGGTGTCAATATACAAGTATTTACAGACTTACAGCTGGGTATCTCGAATTCCGAGGTGAACTTACTATAATGACTGGACTATTAACCAAATTGAAAGAGATATAATTTCAGTAGAGATAAATTTTTGGGAAGGAAAGTTTTGGCTCTCTGCTCTATTTTGAAATCAAGGTTTTCCTCTTTTGGAAGATTCCCACATTTCATTGTATGAAGATGGAGAAGAAGAAAGCCAAAACCTATCTCTCTCAATTAACTACCTTTTATTTTCGTATTTTCTAATGAAACTTTGATGTATCCTATATTATTTGTATTAAATATCATTATTATTATCATTATGATTAATATATTATTGATCAAATACTTTAATCGATCATTCTATCAATTATATCACTCAAACAACGGTCCTGTTTATCAGTTTTCTAATATTTTATTTGGAATAACTTAGTTATTAACTGTTAGTTATTCGATAACCAATGAACTCAATACAAGTTATGCGTTTTCCTATACTTTTTGTATTTACAAGTAGAAGTACTCAGTTGATTTGGTTGAATTTGAAAGATCATCACTTGATGCCCGATTCAAACTAATTTGTTTATTTATCTATTTGAGAAAAATTAAACTGGAAAGTTCGTCCGCGAACAAACAAATCTTCGGTTAACTTGGCAAAGAGAAATTTTGTGAATCCGTTTCAGAAGAAATAATTCAGCAAACCAAAATGAATTCTGTTATTTTCTGTAAATAATTCAGAAAATCTTTCCAGTAACTCATATTAAACTTTTTTTTCATTTGTCAGACGAACGTAGTGAATGAAACCCAGGAAAGAATATTAGCTAAGCTGAAACCCACAACCGAAAATGTTAGACGAATTCTGAAAGACCCATTATTTTCACGATAATCTTACTCACCAACATTCTCAGTGCTCGACACAAGAATTTCTGCATTGAAACCTGAAAGAAAGTATTCAATGACCTTGGTAGTTTTGATGTTATATAAACAAAAATAAATATATGGCAGAGATTAATCTCAGATAATAATTCACCACATTATTTGTTTGAAGAGGTTTCAGTGTCGAATAAATTATGTACCTATAAATTAAATATGAACAACTGCCATAACTGAAAGTTAACAGCGAAAATAATGAACTCTGCGGTAATCTGAGGCACCTACAAGGAAAAAAGATGATATTACAAAGTTTATTATTTTTTTCTATGAGAATACATCTTCATTTAAAATGTGCCCTTCTACAAAATCATAAATACAGAATTTATACATTTTGATAAATAGAGTACAAGTAGATAAAAATATGAGTACCCAGTCAAGCCAACACGAAACACAGGCACTACAAGAAATTCCTTAAGGCGCTCTGAGAGCGGTGCCTGTGCGAAAGTAGCGATTCACATTGGATTTGAATTGCTGGAGATTAAATCCATTCGGAAAAACGTTCTCAGGAAGTAAGTGAGGAAGTATTATACAAACATTAGTAAGAACTTCTTAGGAAAAATACTTTTCATTTTTTTAGCAACCAATAATGAAGTTGTCAGACAATAGTTTGTACGATTTAAAGTAGTTTCGAAGGTGTTATGGCTCAAATTTCTGCCAAGGACACGAGTAATTTCAATACGACAGGTAATAGGGTTATTTAGTATTTTGTACAAGTACCAAATTGAGGTGACGATTCTTTTTTCATTATTGTTTAGGAAGGACAGCGTAGTTGACACGTTCCAAAGTCGGAAAGATAAATATAACTGATAAGAATTTCAAAAATTTGTTTCAACGATTTCTAAGAAAGATACATAATAATAATATTCGTTTTGATTGACTGAAATACAAAGTATATCAATACACAATAGGTAGGTCGGTAGCCGGGCAACTCGACGTCGGTGTTTTGTTCACTCTCTCAATCGACCAATGTGTGAGTCGGTGGTTCAAGCCCTAGGCTGAACGATCGATTTTCACTTGCTATCATTAGACTTCGTTAGTCCTTAGCTGTCACAACTTTCGACTTCTGAGTGTTGTCATTCGTAGGGGTGCGACAGCTGGTTAACGGAAAAACAGATTTTTTTCAAAAATAATATGACAATACAAAATATATAGAAAATAATGTCAGTCAAAAGACGGAGTTCAAATCTAGTCGACAAAAGAGACTTGGTCATCCATAAAACATACATTTCAAGTAGATGCACGTTATTTGAATCAATTTTTTCAAAAAAAGATTCTTCAATCCAGTTCTAGTGCCGATGATTTTTAATTTTATTTTCAACGTGTTTCTTGAATAAAGTCAAAGGTAAGTAAGTCATAACAAGGTGAAATCTCATTCATTAGCCAAGTTACATAATAAGTAAATAAACGTTCGAAGAGAGTTGTTCTGTGGCTTGTGGTATCGGATATTTAGATTATGCACTACCGTTCTGAAACTCATTTCATGGTATAAATAAGGAGGACTTCTGTTGGTTAGTGCTCTCCTTTTAGTCATGTTCATCCAACTCAGATATTTCATAGTATTTGTTACATGGTAACTCCTATATAGGCCGCATATGAGACGAACACAGGTGTTCTGTAATCTAGTTTTATCAGGTTTCAAAAAGGAAGGACCTAAAACCACATCGGCATAGATTGCATGAGATAACACGAGAGACTGACATAAAGTTGTTCTTAATCGGTTATTCAGAATATTTTTATTTGAGTATATCAATATATGGCCATTATAGGCCCTTTTTAGGATCGAAGACACCTGTGAGAAATATCTGAGAGTGTTGAGTCCCAGATTGTTTGTGCTGTGTTCTATAGGAACGTACTCATTGCCAATCAGAATTTTCAATTCAGACAGACATCCCTTTGTAGCTGCTGATCTTTCAATATTGATTAAATATCTTCGCGAGAGAGTTGAGATCATTGTTAAGTAAGCTGTTACAGTAAAAGGAGAGGATTACCGAATGGTGATGGATCTTTTCTTTATGCGATTAATTTCAACAAGATGGTGCGACATGCCATATAGCACAAGAAACATTGAATTTATCGCGTACACGGTTTGAAGGGAGGATTATCTCAAATTGGCCACCAAGATCATGCGACTTGACGCCGCTGGATTAGTTTTTGTGGAGCTATGTGAAAAACAAAGCTTACGAAAACTGTCCCCTAACCATTCAACAACTGAAACAAGAAATTACGCAGATAGTTTGTTGAATTTCCAGAAAGTCGAAATTGCCAAAAAAAACAAATAATAAAAATATGTGAACCTTCAATGAATTGAAACCGTTCTGAAATTAAAAAACCAACAGCACATTATTTTTTAAAAGAATGTTAGCTTAATATATGATAACACATCTGGAAGGGGTATTTTAGACAACTTGAATCGAAAACAAAAATACTATATCGACATTAGTACTTTTACGGCAAAAAATCTTATTTTTCGAAACACGTTTAAATGAATATTTGAATTTTGCTCAATATTGACTCTAGGAAAATGCACCCAAGAAGTATTTGATTTATCAAATGCTCACCCATCTTGATATATATATATATATATATATATATATATATATATATATATATATATATATATATATATATATATATATATATATGTTCATCGAAGGTTTTCACGGACAGGAATATGTTGAAATTATTCTTCGGGTTTATTCCGTGTGGTGTATTGTCATCCCCGATGGGAATGAATTTCGCAACGTTTCGACAAAATCACAATTGTCATCATCTGGCGATTATTGTTAAGTGTTCGGAAGTCCTCTGACCCTACTCGGATGACTTCTTACTGTGCAGGTATAATGTTGTCGTTCCATAAATACCGTTCTTGATTACCTAAGTTTGGTACCTGTATGTTTTGGTACCTGAGTTCTTCTTCTTCTCGATATGACCTCATCTCCCCGTAAAGGTTTTGAAATGTTGATCGAAGCTTTTCACGGACAGGAATATGTTGAAATTATTCTTCGGGTTTATTCCGTGTGGTGTATTGTCATCCCCGATGGGAATGAATTTCGCAACGTTTCGACAAAATCACAATTGTCATCATCTGGCGATTATTGTTAAGTGTTCGGAAGTCCTCTGACCCTACTCGGATGACTTCTTACTGTGCAGGTATAATGTTGTCGTTCCATAAATACCGTTCTTGATTACCTAAGTTTGGTACCTGTATGTTTTGGTACCTGAGTTCTTCTTCTTCTCGATATGACCTCATCTCCCCGTAAAGGTTTTGAAATGTTAATCGAAGGTTTTCACGGACAGGAATATGTTGAAATTATTCTTCGGGTTTATTCCGTGTGGTGTATTGTCATCCCCGATGGGAATGAATTTCGCAACGTTTCGACAAAATCACAATTTTCATCATCTGGCGATTATTGTTAAGTGTTCGGAAGTCCTCTGACCCTACTCGGATGACTTCTTACTGTGCAGGTATAATGTTGTCGTTCCCTAAATACCGTTCTTGATTACCTAAGTTTGGTACCTGTATGTACGGTATTTATGGAACGACAACATTATACCTGCACAGTAAGAAGTCATCCGAGTAGGGTCAGAGGACTTCCGAACACTTAACAATAATCGCCAGATGATGACAATTGTGATTTTGTCGAAACGTTGCGAAATTCATTCCCATCGGGGATGACAATACACCACACGGAATAAACCCGAAGAATAATTTCAACATATTCCTGTCCGTGAAAACCTTCGATTAACATTTCAAAACCTTTACGGGGAGATGAGGTCATATCGAGAAGAAGAAGAACTCAGGTACCAAAACATACAGGTACCAAACTTAGGTAATCAAGAACGGTATTTATGGAACGACAACATTATACCTGCACAGTAAGAAGTCATCCGAGTAGGGTCAGAGGACTTCCGAACACTTAACAATAATCGCCAGATGATGACAATTGTGATTTTGTCGAAACGTTGCGAAATTCATTCCCATCGGGGATGACAATACACCACACGGAATAAACCCGAAGAATAATTTCAACATATATATATATATATATATATATATATATATATATATATATATATATATATATATATATATATATATATATATGAAAGTGGCAAACCATAGACACGTGTTTCGGGCTTTTGGCCCATCATCAGTATGGTGCAGCCAAGTGTAAGGATGGGCAACACTTGGTTACCAAAAGATAGAAATACAAACGCACGGAGCCACCAACAGGAGCCAACCGCACATTTGTGGTTTCAGTTGATAGATCTCGTGTTCACAAGAAAACTATCAAAATCACCACGGAGGCAGCTATAGCTACCTGCGTGACATCCAGGTCCAGGAAATTATACAAATATGAAAGTTATTGAGTGTCTTGATATAGAAACAGAAGTTAATATCGGACATAGCACTCATGAAAGTGGCAAACCATAGACACGTGTTTCGGGCTTTTGGCCCATCATCAGTATGGTGCAGCCAAGTGTAAGGATGGGCAACACTTGGTTACCAAAATATAGAAATACAAACGCACGGAGCCACCAACAGGAGCCAACCGTACATTTGTGGTTTCAGTTGATAGATCTCGTGTTCACAAGAAAACTATCAAAATCACCACGGAGGCAGCTATAGCTACCTGCGTGACATCCGGGTCCAGGAAATTAAACAAATATGAAAGTTATTTTGATAGTTTTCTTGTGAACACGAGATCTATCAACTGAAACCACAAATGTGCGGTTGGCTCCTGTTGATGGCTCCGTGCGTTTGTATTTCTATCTTTTGGTAACCAAGTGTTGCCCATCCTTACACTTGGCTGCACCATACTGATGATGGGCCAAAAGCCCGAAACACGTGTCTATGGTTTGCCACTTTCATGAGTGCTATGTCCGATATTAACTTCTGTTTCTATATCAAGACACTCAATAACTTTCATATTCATATATATATATATATATATATATATATATATATATATATATATATATATATATATATATATATATATATGTATATATATATATATTCGAAACACCTTTAAATGAATATTTGAAATGAATATTGCCTCTAGGAAAATGCACCCAAGAAGTATTTGATTTATCAAATGCTCACCCATCTTGAATTACAAATAAAAACACCCAAAGAGTTTTAAGCATTCCCTGATTTAAGAATCAGGGAATGAAAACCTAATCCAAATCATTTGTAATGTATCAGTGGAAATAAACATATCGCTTATGTCAATTCCATTGAAAATATTAATCATTTCCTTTTCACAACATAGGTATAATTTCCACTCACATTTCCAACAGTTTCACCAGGAAAGATACTCAATAAACGATTATTTTACTTTCAAATTTCAAGGAGGTAATGAATGAAAGACTATTATAACATAATGACAATTTAATTATATCTGAGAAGAGCATCCCAATTTGACCAGAGTCAATGAACTCATACACCGGTGAAAAATAGATGGCTTTGTTTATGAAGAATAGTGATTCGGATTCTCTTAAAATATATGTAGTATTATCATTAATATAAAGATGAAATAACATTAGATAAGCCAAAGAAACAACAAGGGTGAAGTATTCTGGTGTGGAAAGTGTGAAAGAGTTTGATTTTGGAAGCTGTTAGATTCAATAAATAGAGTTTCAGTGCACTGAGACGGTTTTTTTAATATTATCAGCTATTTGTGTCCTCAAATGATATGAAATAATTACCAAAACCAAGTTTAAAAAACATATTCTACAACGCAATCAATCTACTTGATTACCACAGACAAAATTTTGAGGTTGCTCTTCTCCACACCTTCGGAACTTTGCACATAGTTCCAATTCGTAGAGTATCATATCAAAGAACTGTAATGTATTGTATGAATGAATTGAATGTCATAACTACTACACACTGATGTAATCCATCTTGATTTTATTCAGGTTGAAGCCTGGCCTCCTTCCCCTTTTAACTGAAGTTTGTCAGAAAGACAAATGGGTCACAGCTGATGTTTGATGGTGGCATGAAAGTCCTTAGACATCCATACCGCCCTTCGCGTTATACCCCTACCTGGCTGGGGTGAGATAGATGAAGATATTATTCATCTGTTAACGGAGGACATAGGGGCCTCATTCGACAGAGTGTCGGGGCCTTCTATATCGGGAGGGGTCGTCTACAGCGTAATCTATAGCTTCCCTGACTAAATGATACCACTCCACACTGGAAACATTTTACGCGGCTAACATTGTTCATTAATAATATTCCTTTCCCTTTCATAACAATATAAGATCATTATGAATATTTTTTTTCCTAAGGATGTAATGGTTAGGCTTCATCCCCAAATCCCCAATACATTCGGGAGGGCGCACCAGCATTATCAACCAATGACCACTCCCCACACCGTGGGGAAAGTTTTAATTGAGTCCAAGAATCATGTGCCTTAAGCAGGAGCAGTAAGCCAAGAATGACAGCCTTCTACAGGTGTCTGGCTAATATTTCTGCCGTAGTGTGGCAAGCCGGCGTGATCTGAGATTCGGAAGTAGAGAGGGCAGAATTCCATGAGGATTATTATTATTCATTTCATCAAAATGAAATATAAAACTTGATAATAGAGTGAAACCTGAAACCGGTCATATAAATAAAATCAACTAGTGGTAATTAGACAAAAGTGATCATGATCTACCACAAAATGAACAACTCATCAATCACACACATTTTATATTTACCTGTGAGTACCCTTTATCGTATAGTTAGATAAGTAGTCATTGGCTTCAAGAATCTTGTACTCTCAGTAGATGTGATGAGAAAGAATGACAGTCTTTTGCAACTGTCCGGCCTCTTGGATTCTGATTTTACCAAAAAGGTTGGGTGGGTCAGTGGACCCTTTTTCAGAAGACCAATTCAAACGAAGGGGGTATCTGTAGAGTAGGGAGGGTGAGTGCCCACAGCACTTAGGCCACATCTGACCCATTGTACATCCTCCCGAGGAGTTGTTCTCCTAGGTCATCGTCCATCCTGTCATTTCCAGGAAGGTGGACAGGTCACTGGGAGATATCTCCTTTATAACGACAGGTGTAGGCCAAGACTCACCGAACACACAGTCTCTTATTGACGATAACTCCGGGCACTCGCATAGGACATGCCTGACAGTCTCATCTTCCTTTTCGCACATCCTGCATAGAGGTGTGTCCATATTATGGAGGTGTTTTCCTAGTTAACAGTTGC
Source organism: Leptinotarsa decemlineata (assembly GCF_025532065.1). Taxonomy (NCBI): domain Eukaryota; kingdom Metazoa; phylum Arthropoda; class Insecta; order Coleoptera; family Chrysomelidae; genus Leptinotarsa; species Leptinotarsa decemlineata. Next base: position 3,266,643 of record NW_027412587.1, read on the forward strand.
CAGTCAGAAATCCTACTATTGAGGGTACATTTTTCGTGGTCATCGCCAGATATTCTTTGGCGCCAGCTTCCCAGGGTCGCACAGGCTGATCCTGACAAGATTGCATCCTTTGATTCCATCCCATCTCTTTAGGGCATGGTTGTGACGTTTGGCTAGTTTCGCAATTGCCGAAGTCATCAGGCCGAAGGCGCCACTTACTTTACTAAGGGGGTGCCGGTATCAATAACCACTGACCACTTTCTACACCGTGAGGTGAGATCTTGAGGTTCAAAAGTAGCAAAGGCGTCATTCTACCCAGGATTCCAATAATCAGAACAGCCATCCTAACAGTGTGTACTAGATAGAGTCTGCAATGAGCGAACAGTGAATTTCAATATATTTCATCCATTTTTCTTCCCGATTGACTTGTACCTGCCTCTCAGATCAATTGACCAGAGCAAAGCAGAAGTGAACTACTCAGATAAACTGATATATTCGATGTTTCAGAATAGATATTCGATATTTTAGAATAGAGATCTCATTCGTTATCTCATCACTACGTATCTGCAGAAGTGAAGTGATCTCTGTGATTTTAATATGAATCGTTTGCGTAACACCAATCAGCTTGAAGACTCCAACTCAAGGTATATTTAGATATGAAAAAAAAAAATAGAAATTTGGAACTATAACGTTTTGAACGAGTAAAAAACGAATTTTCATGTTGAATATTCAAAGTTGACAATTCAAAGTTCATGACTGTTTCAAGAACAAGTATTTTTTTAATAATATGAAGGAGTTGCGCAACACAATGATTCGATATTTAGTGAAAATGGTTCACGATTCTGTTCTGTAGTTTTGTCCTTCCAAAAGATGAATTACATGTATGAATCTGGTCAAAAATGACATGAATAATAATTTCAAGTTTCATTAATAAGGTGGCATTCATAAGCCTTTTTCAGGCTAGTAGTGCTTTTGATGTTTCGGAATGAAACTCATATTGATGACATGTATTTACGTCATTTTTTAGTTTTTAATCGGACATTGAGTGTGTTTTCTATGTTTCAAGACTAGAATACAATCCAGACGAACAAAAAAGCCTCGAAGATTTGCAGAAAAAAGACACCGTTTCACCCGATTACAGACTTTTGACAAAAGATCGTAGAAAAAAGTAGTGGAACTATGGTGATATTTTCTAGCCATTGTGAATCCAAACCACTCAAAAAGGTTTGGGAATATGTCATACTTTTGTTTTGGAGTGCTTCAGACTTGAACAATCCTTTTGAACCTTTTTCCAATCTGTGTAGTCATCTTCAGGGAGCTACTAGGTTGGATTTGTAGCATTTAAAACTCTTTATAATATCTACAATGGAAATACTTAAAAAAAATAAGTTGTTGGTTTTTTATCCTTTTGAAATGTGATTCTCAAGATTAACTATTATAGAAATTGGGACGAGCCAACTAATATGTTCCAGATCTACTGCAACTTAGTTTATTCAATTATTTGTTCTATAAATTATACGACCAAATATTTTCCTTTTTGCAGAAACCTTTCAAAAGTGTGCTACCTTTTAGGTAGGTTAGTCAAAGTGGGTAATTCCGTCTAGAATCAAATATTTTACAATATCTGGCGGATGCGCTGGTACCCTAATTTCGGGTAAACACTAAAACGGGTTTAAAAATCGTGTTTGTTGATCTCAAATGGACTTTCCGTGGATGTACGTGGAGACACGTGAATAGTGCCCCTCCCTTTTGACTTTTGAACGGGACAAGATATCAAGGACATACACAATTTTTGTAAAAAGGTATCATTTATAGCACTTTTTGATGGGAAACAAGACAGTGATGCACCACTACTCACCAGTGAAAGGTTTTCAGATACCTCGTTTAATAGATATATCAATCCCCTATCCAATATTTTTTTATATTTGAAAATCTGATTAGTGGTTTTTGAGAAATTGGCAGATTTATATTATATCCTTGAGTATCCCCTAAAATCATCTAGAGATGTGATATCAGGTGATCAAGTGGGCTCCTGTGAAGGACCACATCTGCCTGTCAACCGGTTTGGATAACTGAAAAATGAGTTTTCAACTGCTATTACGTTTCAGCAAGATGAGATTCCTCTTTTCAACAACAGGCTGATTCCGAAGTAGCTAGATAATGTAACAATCCTAGGTATTTTTGAGAAGATAGGTGACATTTGAAGTTCATTTCAGAACTCGTGCAACTCGTGGTTGCAACATAATTACCTCAATGACATTTCATAATGTGACAATTCAATATATTTCATATTATAGTCCAAGATCTCAGGATCCCCAGACATTACTTTTTTCTCAGAAATAAAATGTAAGTGTTAGTACATAGTATGAGTGTATGCATACTTGCTAGTCTGGGCCGCCGGCCAGTTCACAGGTACCAGGTGCTGAAGGAAGGTGAAAATAGTACTTAGTACTTAGATTTTTACGTATGTTTTAGAAAATATTACCTATTGAAAGTTAATAATCAATACTGCCAGACTCATTTCGGCGGCGATAATTTTTTACCAGACGCTTTAAAGTTATTAGGTATGCATACACTCATACTATGTATTAACATAACGTTGTTCGATACATTTTATTTCTGAAAAAATAAGTAACGTCGGGGGCCCTGGCTCTGTCTGCAGGTGGCGCAGTGAATCAACTGCGGAGAGATTCTATGACTAGCTGGAATTATTTTCATTTGGTCGTGATACTCAGACGGTTCACACCGTTCTGAAGATACCATGCCCGGTACTGATGATGGGGCAATCACTACGAAACAGGTATATCGTATGGTCGGATCGACCTAACGAAATTAATTTCTGCTTTTCATAGTGGGAAATAACTTGCGACGAATCTTACAAGTCGAAGACGTTGCACAGGTGCCTGATGGTTTTACTTCAACTCTCTGCGCGGCATTAACTGAGTGGGTTGTTGTTTTTCCGTTGGGTATCTGCCATGCGTACCTACAAAGCCGTAGGTCTGCATGAGAGAAAAGGGGCAACCCTGAGCATATATATATATATATATATATATATATATATATATATATATATATATATATATATATATATATATGAGAAAAACAAAGATAATATTTTTCATCATGTAGAAAAGTGTCACACATTCAATTCAGAGTTTCAGACAAAAAGTACAAAAAACTTATTTTATTTAAACATTTAAAAATTTTAAAATTATTTCACTGGCCATGTTTGGCACTTACTCGGTGGCGTGCTAGCAACCAAAGAGAGAGAGGAAAGAGGAAATATTTTAAATTTGATAATTGACATTATGAGAAGACATTTGAAGTTTGATGATTTGACAGTAAAACAAGAAAACAGGATTACCAAAAGGCACACCAACACCATGGCTGACACAAACAAAACCAAAAGTATCTGATTCTGGATACAGAGCTGCCAAACACTCACAAATGAAGTAGATGGTTTTTTGACAGACTCAGCACTGCACCCAATTCATACACTATCTGTTGTTTGGGGAACCTGGAGGAATTAGTTCCAATTTTGAGATGTAATTATAAATATTGCTGAGGTTGTTGAGCTCAGACTTTTTATTCATGTTATTGGTATTCCTTTTGATAAAGAACAATTCTTTAAACAACCGTTTTTGTTGTAAGTTGCTTTCAGTGCACAAAACTTTAACTTCGGTGTAATTCATTGTGTGTTTAGTGCTGATGATAGATAGAATTTATTTATCCTTTGTGCTACATTACATAGATGGGATACGTCAAATAAAATCTTGATCGGATACATATAAAAAGTAATTACAAATAGTGTAATATATACATACATACATACATATATATCTTATACGTATTCATGTAACTAGCAATATTATATGAAAAACTACGTTTGAAAATTTCCTTTCTATATCGAGGAATGGTGATAAAAAAAGTTTGTCGAGTATTTCTATCATGTATGTCTTTTCTATATATGACTTCATCATGGAGATAGTTGGGTTGTTTGTATTTCAAAAGTTTGTAGAAGTAGCAAAGAATATGTAATTTACGCCTGTTGGACATATTGAGCCATTCAATTTCTTTAATTTTATGGGAAATCCTCTGCCTGCTTTTTATGCCAAAAATAAGTCTCAAACAGCAGTTCTGGATTTTCTGGATACGCTGACTATCCATGCCATCTAAACACGGCCTATGTACAATATCACAATAGTTATATTGGGAAAGCACTAATGAATAACACAGCCTTTTTTTACATCTTGGCTTAAATAGTGTCTATGTGGGTAAATCATCTTCAAGCTAATGTAACTTCTTTTCACCATAATATTAACATGTTCTTTGAATCTCAATTTTTGATCTAGTATCGAATCCAAGTTCTTTGCACTCTCACTAAAAGGTATTGTGTCATTTCCCATCCTCAGTATAATATTATGAGACATATCATTCCTGACATTGTCATTGCAGAACAAAATAGCACATGACTTTTGAGGATTTATTTTGAGTAGATGTTTATCACATATGTCTTTTGAAGATTGTAAGTCAATATTTATTTCTCTGTTAGTTTGCATGACATTATCTGGTTCAAAGGTTTTATATATCTGTGTGTCATCAGCGTACATGTGGTAGTTACAGTGCTGCAAAGCCTCATGAAATGTTGCAGTAAATAAGGTGAACAGAAGTGGACCCAAAATACTACCCTGAGGAACACCGCATGATACATGAGCAAAATTACAAATTTTATCATTCAGAGAAACACGTTGAAGTCTTTTTGATAAATATGGAGTAAAAAGTTTGCAAGCATTTTGGCGAAACTTTAAGTAGTGAAGTTTAGATAGGAGAATTCTGTGGTTTATCAAATCAAATGCTTTCGAAAAATCAAGTAGGATGAGTACAGTTGCTTTATTTTCATCAATACCTTTGATAATGTCATCCGTTATATTTGCAAGTGCACTCACACAACTGTAACCAGGTCTGAACGCCGATTGCTTTTGAGGTAGAATTTTAGACTGTTCAACAAAGATTCGTATTTGTATTTCCATAACTTTTTCTAGAACTTTGGACAGAGTAGGAAAAATACTGATTGATCTGAGGTGATTGAAGTCTTTTGGTTGGTTCACCTTCGGTAAGGCAACTATGTTGGCCATTTTCTAGGCAGAGGGAAAATAAGACTTAAAAATACATTCATTTATTATATGTGTTATATATGGAATTATAGTAGGGCAGCAAAAGTGTAAAAATGTCATATTGACACGATCAGTACCAAAAGCTTTAGAGCTGATATTGTAAATCACATTCGAAACCGTTGTTCCGCTAATATATTCAAAAGAGAAGTAGCCATTGATGCCATTATTTAAGTTTTCAGAATAGAAATCAATTAAATTTTCATTGGGTTTCAACATGTTTTTCGAAATATTCGTAAAATGATTATTCAGTTGGTTAACGTCGCTGAGATGCTTTGGTATTTCCCTATTTTTATTTTTGCAGATGTTAAGTTTCTTAAGTTCATTCCATTTTTCCTTTGACGAACAATTTTTAAATTTAAATTTCAAAAATGCTTTTTTTTCAGATTTTATTGCGCAAGTAATATAATTCCTCAATTGTTTGTAGTAGTCCCAGTGATGGGTGTGTTTAGTGCATTTGAATTTTTTTAATGCCTTATCTCTTAGTTGTTGCATATATTTTATATTATCAGTTATCCAGGGAGAGTATTTATAATTTTTTCTCTGTCGTACTTTTCTAATAGGTGCATGTAGTTCGAATAGAAGTAAGATTTGTTCTGTGAAAAACTGCACTATATCATAAATGTTATCGATTTCGAAGATTGATTGCCATGGAATTGCTTCCAAATCTTTATGTTAATGTTCTCGGTTTATATTTTTCAAGTCTCTGAATAAAAAAAAATTGACGGGTGCAGAGAAGGAGTCGCTTTTTATTATTCCAAACGTCTGTAGATGATCTGATATTCCCCAATCATTTACCCCTGATTCAGAGATTGTAATATTGTTACTAACAAATATCATGTCTATCAATGATATTGAGTTTTTTGTTATTCTAGTTGGGTTGTCAATGATTTGTTTCAAGCGAAAAGTTTCACACAATGATAATAGTTGTGAAGAACGATTACAGTTTATATCGAGAATATTGATATTGAAATCTCCTAAACATATTATTTTATCGAACTCAGTGAACATGTTGGCCATAACGTCCTCGAAGCTATGAAATAAAGAATCTATATTTGAGGGAGGCGGTCTGTAGACAAGTCCTTTTGAAAATTTTTCCTCATTTACTTCAACTAAGATCCACATCTGTTCAATAAATTCTGAAATTCTCTGATAAGAATTTCAAATTTAATGTTACATTTTATATACATACCAATTCCCCCAGCATGTGTTTGTCTATCGAGTCTAATAAATTAGTCATTAGTTTTAAAATAAAAATGCTTGCCACAGTTAATATTTTATTCTTTTGAAATATTCCTCTACACGACATTCTGTAATCAAGGTTAAAAATTAATCGTAACAGTGCCTTTTGTTTTACGAATATTCTGTCAATTTCAGTGGCTAATTCCCAGACAGCAATGTTGCAGCATACTATGGAGTGAAATTTCGCGTAATCAACTGTTAGTAGAGATTTGGTACCTAGTTTACTTTTCAGTGATTTTATTAGGTAATATGATTGGTTCAGTTTCTTAGATGTAAACTCTATGTGTTCTCTCCATGTGAAAAGGGAATCAATCATTGTTCCTAAAAACTTTGTACAAGTTCTTGATCTCAGAGATTCGTTGAGAAAATTGAAGGTGAAGTTATGTAGACTTCGAGGAGAATATGCAAATTCAATACAAACAGTGTTATTGACATTAACAATCTATCTGTTTTCAAAACACCCCTCACTGAATTCTTGCAGTACAGTATTGACTTGGGTATTCATTTCAACAGGTGTTTTGCTCGATAAGATGATAGACGTATCATCTGCATGAAGGTACACATTACCGTAACTTATGTTATCAGGAAGATCATTGACATACAGTAAAAATATCAGTGGACCAAGAATACTACCCTGTGGTGTTCTTGTTGTAACAGAATACTCGTCAGATGATGTATTATTCTGTTTCACTTTGAAATGTCGATTAGTTAAAAAGGACACGATAAGCCTATTTATATTGCCTCTGATACCAATGTTGAAGAGTTTTTTAGAAATTATTTCAATACTCAGAGTATCGAAAGCTCTACTTAGGTCGAAAAAAGTCCCACGACAACTTTTTTCTCATTAATGACATGCTTTGCAAGTGCACAGGTGGTTTTGTTTGTGTTACAATCACTTTTATGTGACGTTATGCGTCCATATAAAATTCTAGATGTTTGTCCAATATATGTCTTGTCACATGTATGACAAGGAATTTCATATACTACATTTGACTTTTTTAAAGTTTTCAACGGAGTTTCAATTTTGGAAAAAAGTAGTAGTAACGATGTATTGGGCAAGTTTAATATGTTCACTGTTGAAAACGTTCAAGAGTTTAGGTGTTAAAGACTGAAAATATGGTAGTGTTTAGAAAAATAATATATTCGTAGGTATCTTTCCACTATTTGAAATATTTAAATTATTATTTTGATTGTTATTATTTATGGAATTATTTAAATTGTTTGGAAACATATTCATGACTGTGGAAGGGGAGCTAAAAAGTAGTTTATTCAAAAGTTTGCAAGGATATGAATTTTCAAGAAGAATACCTTTTGATTCTTTAATACATTCGTCTTTAAAAAGTGGATGTGTTAGATTGATCACCCTGTTCTTCATTGTGTTACAATCCCATAAAAGTGATTATAACACAAACAAAACCACCTGTGCACTTGCAGAGCATGTCATCAGCACTAAACACACAATGAACTACACCGAAGTCAAAGTTTTGTGTAGTGAAAGCAACTTACAAAAACGGTTGTTTAAAGAGGTGTTCTTTATCAAAAGGGTTACCAATAACATGAACAAAAAGACTGAGCTCAACAACCTCAGCAATATTTATAATTACATCTCAAAATTGGAACTAATTCCTCCAGGTTCTCCAAACACCAGATAGTGTTTGGTTTGGGCGCAGTGCTGAGTCTGTCAAAAAACCATTTACTTCATTTGTGAGTGTTTGGCAGCACTGTACCCAGAGCCAGATACTTTTGGTTTTGTTTGTGTCAGCCATGGTGTTGGTGTGCCTTTTGGTAATCCTGTTTTCTTGTTTTACTGTCAAATCATCAAACTTCAATTGTCTTTTCATAATGTCAATTATCAAATTTCAAATATTTCCTCTTTCCTCTCTCTTTTTGGTTGCTAGCACGCCACCAAGTAAGTGCCAAGCATGCCCAGAGAAATAATTTCAAAATTTTTAAATGTTCAAATAAAATAAGTGTTTTTTACTTTTTCTCTGAAAGCCTAAATTGAAAGTGTGGACTTTTCTCTATGATGAAAAGTATTAACTTTGTTTTTCTCATTACAACGTCTGACTGTTTACTATAACCTCAAGTTAGTAAGTACATTTTTTTTACCTATTTATTTTACGATTTTGCTGCAATGTTTTAAATTTCTTGTAGATGTCTTGATAAAGGGAATAAACATTCTCGAAACATCGACCATATAATAAAGAGTATTCTTTAAACAACAGCCCAGTAATTTTGACTGCATCCCCAACAATATTCTGTATTTCCGTATCATTACGTTTAAATAAATATGTACATCTGAGAATAGTATTAGTATGTATTGCAGATGTTAGTTTTTATCATTTGAATTGTGGTGAACAATTAATATAGTAATTAATAAAACATATTAAACTCTTCATAAAGAGCGTCGCTAGAATATCTATTATTTCTGTTGAAAATCATTCTCAAAAAAAAGTTTTTGTGCCACTTCAAGTTGTTTAAGATGACTTACAAAGACTCCCCCCATCCTATGATTCCGAAGTTCAAATGCGATTCTACTAAACTCATATACAAGGGACTATTCCTTGGACTATTTTGTGATGATTTTTATTAGAGCGTTTTGTTTCGAAGATACGGGGCGAAAAAGAATTTCGACAATTTGGTAATTTTAAAATTATAAATGTAGCTGAATTAAAAGTATAGCGTATTAAACTGGATCTACCAAGTAATAAAAAATGTAACAGTTTCGTTGGTATCTATCAACAACACTCCGATTACTTCAAACGACTGCAGACATTCAATTTGCAGAGTGTAACGCAATCAGAAACGATCCTGGTGTTTTTGAAAGAGTTCGGGAGTCGATGAGAAGAAGATTGGATTTTTGCAGCCAAGCGGGGAGTAGTCATTTTCAAGTGTTCTTGTAGATTAAGAAACATTACATGTAATTTTTGGTAATAAATTGTTGTCAAAATGATTTTTCGCTTCGTATCTTCGAAATAAAGCGCCCTATCAAAAATCATCATAAGACAAAATATCCTTAGAATAGTCCAAGTAATAACCCCTTGAATTTTTGCCGCATGTTAGAAAAACACCCTGTATATAATTTTGAGTTGTTTTGTGTCGAATATTCCTGAAATTATTTTAAATCTGTACAAAATGCATCGGAGTTTTGTATCCAGATATTCTACATGTGAGTTCCATTTTAAATGTTTATCAATTATAATTCCAAGATATTTGATTTTATCTGCTGAGAGTAAGATGAAGTTATCATCCAGTGTAATTTGACTGAAATGCGGAAGACCTGTTTTGTTGCTGCAAAAAGGCCATTTTATAACGTGAGGAACGTTATTTTCATTTTTTTTCAGTTTCTGTCAGGTTTCATCTTCGTATATACCTAATGACAGTATCATCTGCAAAACTTATTATTTTACAATCTTCTTTTGTGAAGGTATAGAAAAATGTATAGAAAAAGACAGCTTGTAACAGAAAAACCCGCATTCAAAATTATTTTCCAACCCCCTTTTCTGTTGGCCAAAGATTTTTGCTATAAAGTGTTCAATAACATTACTATCGTTAGAATTGGTGCCGCAGATTAATTCCATCTCACTTCTTAATCTACTCAATTCAATGTTTTGGATATTCCTCACCAACTCATTACTTCGATCAAGTAACCGTTATTTTGATATGGAGGTATTTGTTTGCCTCACTGTTTTATCTTTTCAGGTGCAGCACAACAAACTCATGAATTTCTTGAATGTGACGTCATATCACGTAAGAACCGTTACATACTCGTAGTGAACCAACACTGCTGGGGGCGAATACAAACAACTTCAAGAACTATTGATGGAGAATAGGTGGAATAATTAGGTTGAATTTTCGAGTAGATTAATTTATGTAGATGTGACTATTGAGAGAAACAAAAGTTGTTTATTATGAATGAAGCAAGTGAAACTGACATCGGAATAATCAAGAAGAACCCACTCATTTATGATACAATATTTTTTGACTAGTGAAAGGTAGCATATACGTAGATTGACTTTGAATTAGAATGAATTGCATTATACAGGGTGTTTCCTAACTACGGTACGAAACTTAAGAGGGCGATTCGTTAGGTCGTTTTATGAAAAACGTTTCTATGAACGTATGTCCAGAGTTGCTTTGTTTCTGAGATACAGGGCGTTGAAGTTTAAAAAATTTGGTACTTATAAAATATCATAAATATCCTCACACCGATTTGGTTGAAATTTGCTACAGTTATTTAAAGTAATAAGGCACTTATTTAGCCCAAACTAGACTGAAATTATTAGATCCAGTGGCGTCTCAGTGGGCACCGTAGCCAACAATATTTTTGTAGTTTTTTATTTTTTCAGATTGAGCAACTTGAAATACAACGTTTTTGTAGCTTGTGTTTTCTTCATATCAAGCTTTGTTTTCGAGAAAAAAAATCACTTCAAAAAACTATCCATGGACAGCATAAAATAAAAACCAAAAGTAATGAATAAACAATTTCGACCTTAAAGTGAATGAGCAAAATATCCACCTTTTAATCAAATACACGACTGCAATCAATTTGTCTGACACGTTTAAAAAATACCTGGACTATTTCTTATGACATTGCAATGTGAATTATTCGATTCCTCAAGTTATTCACATCTAGTACGGGACTTTCATGAACAAGATCATTCAGATGGCCCCTTGAATAGAAATCTTGAGGATTCATATCAGAACTGCGAGCTGACCAATTTTGAGGTCCTGAACCTCCAATTCAGCTATCAGATAGGCGATGTCGAAATGCTGATGAACAATAACACTAAAATGAGCTGGAGCCACGTCGTGGATAAACCACTTGTTGCCTCTTACAAGTACCGGCACTTCTTCTAACAAAATGGGTAAATGATCTCGCAAAAAGTTCGTATAGGATTCACCTGTTGATCTTGCTAGTAGAAAAAATGGGTCAATTAAGTAGTCGTCACCAATCATTTCTAGCCAAATGTTCAGCAAAAATTGTTGCTGAAAATTACTTTCTCTAATAACGTGGGGATTTTTGTCAGCCCAATAATGGTCATTGTGAAAGTTTATAATAGCATCTCGTGAAACATTTGTTTTGGTGAAAAATTTAGTTTTGTGTGCCATCGTATGAATCCACCACCTGCAAAACATTAATTTCGGTTGAAAATCTCGAGAAAGTAGAGCTTGGTCCCGCTGTATGTGATATAGGTATAAGAGGCTTCTTTTTAGAACTGTCGATACGGTTTTTGGGCTGACCTCCAGCTGTAGTGCAATCCTCCTTGTACTATTTGAAAGATCTTCTTCTACCGCATCAAGTGTAGCTTCTTATAGTTCAAGCATTGTTACAATTTCTGGTCTTCCATCACCTGCGTCTTTACACTCCCAGTTACACATAATCTTGCATGTAGCGTTCTGCCCTGGTAAATTCTCCGTGCTTCTTCCGCATCTTCATTTGCTAATCCATAAATAAAGCCATTTCAGTGTTAGTAACAGTGTAGCTTCTTATAGTTCAAGTGTAGCTTCTTATAGTTCAAGCATTGTTACAATTTCTGGTCTTCCATCACCTGCGTCTTTACACTCCCAGTTACACATAATCTTGCATGTAGCGTTCTGCCCTGGTAAATTCTCCGTGCTTCTTCCGCATCTTCATTTGCTAATCCATAAATAAAGCCATTTCAGTGTTAGTAACAGTGGACGAGCAGGGCATTTCAACTGACTGCACCTACTAATCCACATGCCTGAGTATGTCTGATCCAACCAATCACTTACAGGCCTATAAAGCGTGGGGGCGCACCATCTTGCTGGAAAACAACTGAATCTTTGATTCATCTTGACTGTTGGCCACGATTTTTTCAATCCGTTCGTTAATGAAGTTTTGAAGAGATTTCAAATATATGTCAGCAGTCAGATTTTTCTGTGTATATATGGGACCAACAAAATATGATTTCCTAATATTCTTGCTCAGACATTCAGGAGTTTGTGTCTGATTTTCTCGAAAAATATGCACGTTAATGTGGGACCACTATCTCACATTTTGGCGGTTGACATTTCTGTTTGAGAAAAAAGTACATTCGTCACTGAAACAAATACTTTAATTGCAGTTTTTATTTGCCGACGTTAACTCACAAAACTGCATTTTTCTATCAGGGTCATTTTCATTTACCTAATTCATGAAACTTATATCGTGTAAGGTATTTCTTGATGGTGGTTCTTGAGACATCATTCTCACCAGCAATTGTTGTCGAATACTGCAGGGGGTTATCCTCTACAGATGCAACGATTTCTGTTTCTCGTCTGAGGTAGACTTTCTTTCAGCTCCTCTAGCTCTTGCTACACTTTCAGTTGTTTTAAAATGTTTAGGCAGATCGGATTATCAGGAAATCTTGCATTGAACATCCTTGTACTTCAAAAAATGTCAAAGATACTAAGCGGTTCATTTTTCTGTGCCAGTAGAAAGTGTTTTTATTAGTTAACACGCTTATATTAGCGTTTACCTCATTATCCTGATCAGGATCGACAGGATTGAATGATTTCCTCACACAGTATATGTGTGACAGCCAGTGCTTTTCTTCAATGTCCCCTTCCCTTATATTTTGGAACTGGTCAACTCAAAAAATTGAAATTTGGGATAATGAAATTAATGCATGAACACTTTATTTCGAAGTGAAATAGACAGATGAAACTTTCAAAATGGCGACTGGGTGCCATCTGGGAAAAAAAAATTAAATGGAAAGAGGGATCTTATGATACATCATTTTCAAGCTCCTGACAAATGCTTCACAACCCTATAATATAATGTCAATATCTTCAATCTACTACAAAATGGCGAATTTTTTAATGATTGCCTGAATACATTGACATTTAAAAACATAATATGAGGTAATAAGCTTGAGGTCAGTTTAGAAGATGTTCGAAATGGTTGCCTTGAACTTCTTGACATAGAAACAGCCTATCCGCTATTTCACGCCGAACATTTTCGAACACAGTAACGTCAATATCACTACAAATATTTATTATTCTCTGCCGTATATCCAATATTGAAGCAAGTTCAGTTTCGTACAACTTTTTGCTTCAAATATGGTTTTCCAATATTCCCAATTTTTTCTGGATTTAAAAAAATAATTTTGTTGTAAAAATACGTAAGATGCCAATCTGGCAAACAGCTCCCTAACCAAGTATTTATAACAATGGATATTTAGCACCCCACGGTTTTTTACAACAAAATTAATTTTTTTGTAAGTAGATTTATTCTGATTCCAGATTTATTAAAAGTCATTTGTTATATCAAACCATAGGACTTATTGTCGATGTTGAACACAATCTTAAATTAGTTTGAATTTTTTTTTTATTTCTTAGTTTGCATTTCTATTGAAGCGTATTTTTTAGTTTTTTAAATAATTATTTGTATAATTTAGACAATAACTACTTTATGGGGATGAAGTAGAAGCTTCAAAATGTTCAGATTTCACTGGCACAGGAAAATGAAACACATAGTATCTTTGATATTTTTTGTAGTGCAGTAAATTGCTAGAAAATTTCAGTTATCAAAACTTTCCTACTACATCAAGTTGTTTGACAATATTTTCATAGATGTCGTCAGACAGATGCCGCCATATTGAATAGTCACTTGTGTTATATCGTTGAGAAAAGAATTGTATATTCTATCGTGTGAAAAATAGATGAGTTCTGTTTAAACTTTTTACTTGGGAGGAATAATTTTCCATTAAACCGAAAAAGTTATTCAAGTGTTTTTTCATTGGAAATTTTGTCTCAAATTTCAATGGCGGTGTCAACAATATTTTCATTTCAACACTGTTGAGTTATAATTTTACACTCTGTATACCAATAAATTCAATGAATCTACAGGTGTGTTCTTGATTTGATTGTCTGAAATCGTCCCAGTTTTCCTTATTTTATTAGATATAAATAGTTTATACCTGAATAATTCATGAATGGTTTGTAATTTCATCAAACAAGTTTCCTTGAGTGTGTATCATTTGTGTCAGTTTTGATAAAAAATTGAAGAATTGAATCCGTTTACATTTTAAAAATAACGAGTTAGATTTCTCTCGCTGACGCATATATAGGAATCGTGTAAGAGTCATACTCATTCACATAGATAAATTTGAAAGAATGTAGCGAATAAAAATAATGATAATATTAGTGATGTAAATAGTTCTTCTCATATTTTGGACGAAATTCATCATACATTTTTCTATTCCTGTTAACGTGAATATATCCACAAACATTATGTTAGAACGGTTACAAGGTGAAGTTTCATTTGACAAAAATAGTCAATTTCATATATGTCAACCACCTTTCTGAAGGAGTTAACGTGGAAGGTTTAATAATATGAACTTCAAGTATCAACCATTCAAACGAAATCAATAGAATTGGTTTTTTAATCAGGATAAAGACTCTGGGCTATCTACTATGTTTTAGAAAAATCACCAGAATTCATTTTTTGAAGACAGTAAGATATCCAAATGTGGATACTGATAAGTAATATCAAAAATTTCTCAGTCTACCTTGAACGGAAAAATTGTAAAAGTCAATTCAAATATTTTCAATGCATTCATAAATTTTAATAATGTTCATTATGAATACTGAATTATACGAAATTCACTTTTTCCATTTGTTTGTACCTACTCCAAACATTTGTTATTGAATTGAAATAGCGTTCCTATATATAAGGTTAGTTAATTTAATCCCAGCCATAAGAATGTCATTTGAATGTCAGGGGATTGTTTTATTATCATTATATTATCTCAAACAGTGTTGATGAGGTGATAAGGCAACTGCTCTGACCGACACTTCTTCATATATAACGTTATGCAGTGCTCCTATGAATTATATGTTTCGATTCTATAACGAATATGCGAACGAATATCCTAATTTAATAGGTTTGTTCTGGTTCCAACATCCGAAATATCTGGAAACTACGCAAGACATGATGAGTACAAGCAAAAAATCTCAAACAGTCCGAAATAGTCTCGGACACTTGGTTAAACCAGAGCACATTTTGAGAAGACCATTGTGCCACCTATCGTATATATGAAGAGATGAAAACGAAAAAATACTGTTGATCATGTCAATTTGTTTTGCTCTCGTATCCTTGTAGTCGGGTCAAATGTTATCTAACCTCAATCATCAATTATTTATGTCAATTAAATAAAAAACATCCTAGAAAATAGCCCAAATAAATTTCCACATGAATGCGCATGAGCAACGGGAACAGTTTTCAACAGTTCAGCCTCGAGAGCAAGAACAACGAATCGGGACGGTTCAAGACAGTTTAGGATCATTTCGCAGTCGAAAACAGAACAGAGGATTCATCAATACGAAATTATCCTCAATAAACCAGAACGCTCTATATCAACTGCCCTGATCGTAGTTATTTCCTTTCTTCTTTGCTTTGGCAGTTTCCCCACATTTTTGTTGGTCAATGATGGAGAAGTGAAAAATCACAATACTCTTCTCAATTTCAAGTAGTTATTATCTTTTTTGAACTGTATGAAGTACGCAATCGTACTTTGACAAAAACTGTAAAAATATCCTTCAGTAACTTTGAAAGAAAAAAAAGTGCTTTCTACTGGAAATAATATCCTTGGTACAGAGCGATTATACATATATGCACTCTGCACTTTGATACATACATAGATGAATTTGCACTACGGGGATAGAACATAACTATCAAACTAGTAAAAAACTTATCTAGAGAAAACTGTTGAATATGGTTGGCATAAAGCTGAAAAACCTTATTAGAAGTTGAAACCCCCATAATGGGGAATGTTCCTCCTGACGAAAATCAAGTAGTTTTCATAAAAGAACTCTAAAACAACGCATTTTAAACTTAACATTTCAACCTTTTTCTTTAAAAAAATTATTCAAATACTTAAAAAAGAGGAATGAAATAATGCATTCAACATTTAAAGGGATTCGTTTCTATTTCACCATTTGGCAATATCGGTTATAGCTGATGAAGGACAATGAATCTGTTACCTGTATGAGACAAACCAAGATGACATATTTCAGAGGCGTACTGTTCTGTTTACTTATGTTCCGAGTTCCGAGACATTCTGTGACATATGCCATTTTGTGCACCTAACCTATCTTCCTCTATATAAATAAATAACAAAACAAATGTTGTTTATGTGGCTTGTGGAGGTGGTATTGAACTATAATTTATATTTTGCCTTAATTTTTGATTTATAAAGATAATTTTCCTTTTTTTAACTAGAATATCTAGGTACGTAAAAATTATTTCAACTTGATGTAGGCTCTGTTGCCAATATGTGAAGTAGAAACAAATCCCTTTGAAAATTAAAACCCAACATTTGAAACATCAATTTGAATACTTTTCGAAGTGAATTTGAAAAACTCATGAATTAAACTCAACTTTATTTTGTTCAAACTTGCATTTGCTGTAATAACCTAAATTGAGGAACATTCCCCATTCTCTTCCCTATCGAAAAAATTATGTCAATTAGTGAATTGGTTTTTCATCAGGCATGCTCTACAGATTGACTGCATGAGTTAACTTCTGCCAAAAGTCGTAACCAATATACAGCGCGATGACCGTCGTTCACCCATATTTTGGAAAGTAATAGTACTAATATTCTGAAACTTGTCACAGTTAAGTGTTTTGAATGCTCAGTCGAATGAAAATAATCGCGTTTTTGCATCACTTCCGGCAATAACGGAAGACGATACAAACTTTCTTACTTCAAATAGAATCTCCTGTATACTTTAATTTTCAAATATTTGCCAAAAAAAGACAGCTATATATATTTTTTTCTATTTTTGATGCATAACCTTCCACAACATGAAAACTAAACAAAGATTTGAAAGGAATGTTACTTTTTTCACAAATGAAACGTTCTTCACAAGTGAATTTATTGGGTTTTGATAAAGAAAAAGAATAATTTTCTGAAACGTCATAAGAAAGCTAAGTATGGGAAATTAATTTTCAATTAACTCTGCAGTGGTTTGAATTGTGCATCAAATTTTCGAGATGAACTTTTCAGTTTGGCCTGTATTACACTTCAGCAGATTCCTTATTGATCAAGCTTTGTTAATTTTTCAGATTGAAATAGGTTATAAACGTGAAACAGAAACAGTGACTTCTTCACAAAAATGACTTTCAAATCCTATAATTTTACCCTTCATCATTTTTTTAAGATAACACACAGACACTACTTAAGGCGCTCTCAGAGCGGTGCCTGTGCGAAAGTAGCGATTCACATTGGATTGATTTGAATCGCTGGAGATTTAATTCATTTGGAAAAACATTCTCAGGAAGTTTATTCCACATAAACACAGTTCCCTAGATTGAAGAGTTCTTAAACAGTGAAGTTCGAGGTGTACTGAGTTGAACCCTAAAACGATTAGCAGCCACAGTCTGTTTCGTAGTCACTTGAACACTTCCCGAAAAAGTATCTATAGAAGAAAGACAAATCTTCAACCTTCCTTCGATGTTCCAGGCTATCAAGATTGCACGTGATGTTCGCTACTCCAACCAGGCTCTTTTCTGGATGGAATCCAGCAGCTTCAGGGTTTGCTTTGGGGCGGAGCTCCATACATGAGAACAATACTTCAAAGAAGGTCTCATCTAGCATCATAAAGCATCAAAAGTTGCTGAGGTGTGTACAGTTGTCTGGTTCGAAACAGTGTTCCAAGTTTTTAAAAAGCAGCCTTTGCAATTCCAGCGACATTATTGTGCCAAGACATATTGGTATCCATTTTAACTCCCAAAAAACTTATCGAAGCTGAAAACGGGATTGTCTGACCTGACATTATTATATCCGGTTCGGAGACATTTATCTTCTTGGAGAAAACCGATGGCTGGGTTTTTATGGCATTGAATTGAATTTGATTACTTTAACCCCAATTCAAAATCACTTCTAGATCGTCATTGAATAATGCAACCTCCTGCTGCCGGTGAAGATGTGCCTCCGTAACTGATATCCTGGAATCCAAATGGAATGCCGAGAATAGTGTGCTGTCGTCAGCAAAGCAATATTCCTATTAGATTCTTGGTTCCTTCCAATAAGTCGTTGATATACAATGAAAAGAGGATTGGGGACAATATGGATCCCTAGGGAACACCAGCGTTGATGGTGAAAGTATTCGAGAGATATCCATCGACGACTCAAATATGGATGACATACGATATAAAGTCGTCTGTTAATCTTTGTTTCAGAAAGTCATATTGATGATTGCTCAAGATGTCGAAGCCTTCCAAATATTTAAGGATATGGTGGTTTACGACTTTCTCCATGATTGATATCAATGATAGCGAAGCGACTGGTCTATAGTTATTTGGAAGATTTTTTTTGCCCTTTTTGGAAATAGGCCGAACGCTAGCAATCTTCCAACAAGAAGGAAAAACCCCTTTCTTACAAGACAGGTTGAAAAGTCTACAGAATTTGCTCACTTATAAGTGCGATGAAGGGCACTTTATCATGGCCAATTATCATCAACTGATGAATTGTTCCATCTAGTAATCTTTCACAGATTTGCTCCTGCGTTGAATTGTTTCATCTAGTATTTTCAACAGATTTACTCCTACGTTGACTCCTGCGAGGTCATATCCTGTACATCTAGTGTACATTGAACTTTGGCAGATCTTAAATGAGGGTATATGGGACATTAAGTTCCAGTTTTGATTTTTTTTCGAATGTGGAAATAAAGGGTTGGAATGATTATGAAATTGCCGAAAATATTTGAAAAAAATCATTATTTTCTCAATCAAAGATCTCATATATATTGAAAACGATTTACATTTCAAATACCACCGTTGGCACTTATTGCAGAATGCATTGAACGATTTATTCAGTTGATATCTCTTTTGCTAAAAGTCATCTGTCTACAAACAATTCCATAATAAATATGTAATCTGCGATATCGATGACTCCTGTTCACGACAAATGGGCCTAAATAAGGTAAGGGAAGCTTCTTTTAAAATACCTGGAGTTGCATCATCAAGTCAAATATAGAAGTCGTAGATTACCGAGAAGATATTTCATTTAACTGGAGAAATTAATGATTTCCTGAATACATAATTCCCCATATAATTAATCGCCTCATTGCACAGATTGCATCCTGACCGGATACTAATATCAATTACGTAAATACAACTCATAATTTTGCTGATTACAATTATTGAAATTCACGCCTCCATTGAAAGAAAACGTAATTTTCAGTTTTTGGCAAAGGTGAGAATCAATAATACATCATTTTGTGGTAACTACGAGAGACATGAAATTGAATGAATACAGATCACATACAGGAGTTACAGAAAGTTATTTATGAACTCAACAATTTTTCTTACTGTTTTTAATAATCTGAAAAATTAACAAAGCTAAATCAATAGAAAATCTGCCGGATTGTAATAAAGGACAAAATGAAATGTTCACTCCGAGAAGTTACTGCGTAATATAAACCACCGAAGAGTCCGAATAGTCTGTAACTTGTCTTCATAAATGTTTTACATATGTCTTCTCAGTAATGGCAACCAGATACGATCCATTTCCATAGAAATATTTGAAATACACTTGCTATAGTATATACGAAGTCAATCCTAACAGCTAATGTACCGCGGCTGATACATTTACTAGCAAATACTCTATAAAACCTCCCACCCAAAAGTAATGATTAGACCTCATAATTATACAACGCCGCCCATGCCATAAAAAGAAAATGCCGACGTTCGATAACTATTTAGTTTTTATGCCATTTGAATTGACTTCGTATATGCTATACCTGATAAACGAATATATGCAGATCCTTTTACTTTTTAATTATTTTATGAGTTCATTTGTTGATAATTTATAATTCACTCCATACTATAGGGTGAACACCAGATGATCACTTTTAATAATCACGATGTTCATTTTTCTATCATCTAGGTGTCTTCAAGTTTTACCTATATAATTTTTTTCAGCTGTTCCAGCTGTGTTTGAGTTCTTTAATTATTATTATCATTATTGATATTATTGTCATTGATAAAATATCATATTTCAATACTTATTATTCTATTTCCAAAGGAGTAGAATCCAAAAACACAAAAATCATAAAAATTGGTCCAGAGGTTCTTTAGTTCTTTTATTATTATTATTATTATTTTCATTGATGAAATATAATTTTTCAATACTTCTCATTCTATTCCCGACGAGGACAAATCCACCAAGACGAAAAACATAAAAATTGGTCCAGCTGTTCTTGAGATCTTTTATTATTATTAATTTAGTTTTTATTGATAAAATATCACATTTCAATATTTATTATTCTAATCCCGAAGAAGACAAATCCAAAAACACAAAAATCATAGAAATTGGTACAGAGGTTCTTGAGTTCTATTTTTTAACCGTAGTATGGGCTGGTCAGGCTCTATCCCCCGAAGCCCCGATACATTCGAATGGCGCGCCAGCATTATCAATCAACGACCCCCCCTCATACCGTGGGGTAAGTTATCATTGGGTCCGACAATCATGTGCTCTGAGCAAGCGCAGTGAGCCAAGAATGACAGCCTTTTGCATCTGTCCGGCTAAGATTTCTGCCTAAGTGCGGCACGCCGGTATGATTTTAAGATCCGAGAGTAGAGAGGGCATCATTCCACCAAGGATTCCAATTTCGAAGAAAAAATCTTAATATTTTACCCGTTTTTCCTGCTCTTTTCGGACGATATTCGTCCCGCCAGGAGCTGTAAACTCCACGACAAATATCGTCTTGCTCTGGTGGTCGAGCAGGACTACATCAGGCTTATAAGCTTGTATGAGCCTGAGGGTGAGGAACGAATAGTTCCAATAAATTCGGCACTTCTCGTTCCACACAACTGATTCAATATCCCCCGATGTGTAGGGCAACACCGGTGTCTCGTCAATACCGTAAAAGATGGTAATATAGCACTCTAAGGGCCGCGTTATGTCGATGCATATAGGCCGAGACCGCATATGCTGGAGATGCTGATAGCAAGTGCATTAGGGTCTCGGGCGCCCTGCACCTTGGTCGGAAATCTCTGTACCCATCACGCGACTGTGGTAGACTAAGGCGTTAAAGACACCATCCTGGCAAGCTATAATGAACCCCTCAGTATCCGACTTCAGCCCACTGAGGAAAGCAAAAGTCAGGCGCTTTGATAAGCCAAGGTCTCCAATGTTATTGAAGAGGACCCCATGCAGTGGCTTATCCTTGTGTTTCTTCAGAAGTGAGGTGATCCCTGCGGCTTTTATATGAGCTTTTTGCTGAAAGGTTTCCAACTCGGTGACAAGTTGTGGTCACGTCGTTCAGTGTCGATAACTAAACCGAGTTTATCAGCTGCACGGGCAGCTACCCTAAAGAGAAATGCTCCAATTTCTGCCCTCTCATGGTCTCATGTGTTCTGTTTTAATAATTTTTCTCATCACACAGAGTTAGGATATCGTCCTATGACAGTCTTGGGATATTTCGAGGACAGGATGTGGATAACATTTCACCGTATCATGTTCGAACCTGAGGAATACACGGGTAAATCGTGAAAAGTCGTAATGTTACTTGTAATGTACTGTAACAGTAAACAGTAATGGAATTGTAATTTCATTTGGATATCAGAAAAACATATTAGTGAAAAAGGATGTCCTGCAAAGAAACGAAGGTTCTATTATAATATATTTTTTACATTTATGAAGTTTTGTCGAGAATTCCTGAAAAACAAATAGGTGGTGAAATCGGCATATTCTAGGGAAACTGTGTGCTATCTGGCTGATAATTCGTTGAGCCAAGAGTAAATGGATAACATAACGCATCCTAATAATTGCACGTAATTACTTTCTTGGGCATTGAATTGGAAAACAAATTTTTTTTAACAACATATCAAACACTTGAAATACTATTTTGAACTAAAAACATATGACGGAAATGAAAACCTTGAGGGTCTTTTGAAAAGGTTATTCAATTCACTTGTTTTTGTTTGAAATACTGTAGCTGTCAGTTCATCTTCTCAACTCTCTATCAATTCAATTCAAACGAAGAGAAATTTCAAACGAGAGATTATTTATTCTATTCATTCACTTATCCTTTCGACAATTAAATGAATAAACAATTCAATTACTGAGTTGAATAGAAACTACGCAGGTGCGTGAAAAAATTGCAAGTTGGATTACAGTTAATCTGTGGCCAGTTGTCGAAAGATTTACATGATCGATAAGTGATAGAGTCGTTATAAAACTAATTAAAGAGAGAAATACATTCTAAAAATAGTATAATTCCTATTGCAAACACTTTGTTGTATGTGTTCTGCTAGTTAGTGTTTTTTCTGAAACGATTTCCATAACAATAAGGTTTATCATTATCGATCTTTGTGAAAACAACAATATTTTGTCACGGAAAAAACACCTCCCGCTTGTATCAATAACTTTTGTAAATCCATTACAGGCACTGCGTATATGTATACAGTGTGACATTGTTATTTTTTGCTCAATGATAATTTAAAAACTGCCAATAAAAATAATAATAATAATATGTGATTGGAAAAATAAAACAAATTATTAATTAGAATAGTTTTTAATATTTACGGAAAAACCATTAACCTCATGGTTATTAGCAAAAAATACTTTCCATGTGATATTTCAATATTTTGCTAAAATATATAGAGACAATTAAGTTTTTGATATTGCAGTTCATTCGTAAAATGGAAGATGATTCGAAATATATAATTTTCACGTTGCACTATGTATGTCTGACAAATTTTTGATAAATACTCAATAGTAGCCACTGATTTTTCTACTTTTCTATTATCAATATTCACGGTTCACGACTTTGGATTGAGAATGAAAACAAACTCTTGTGCACCCTTGCCTATTCTTTCGTTTCCTGGTATCCTCTCATATGATGGGGGAGCAAATAAACATACCTTCTTTTTTCTTCTATTCAAATATATAGGTTGAGGTTAATATTTTTGAATAGATAAGGTTTCTAGAACAGGCTTACATCATTCCGTGTAGTAAATTGAGTGAGATCATTGTAGAAGTACCAAATGAAACGAACTAGTTAACAAATGCATTTCAACTTTCCTACTCAATTGTGAAACTAAGAAATAAAGACTCCAATAATTCTCTCAATTCATAAAAAGGAATTTTTTCATAATTTCCATGACAAATGACATATGTCTGTAGCAGCATGTCTCTCTCTCTTTTGATCATTCATTTTCAAGGCTAACCTTTGGTGGAAGCACGTACTTCATTACACGTCAATGGGGATTTTTTAGCTAAGAAAAGAAACACAAATAGAATTGCTGCATTTTTATTATGGAAAGGCTTGATGAAGTATTGTTTTGAAGAAGAAGAATATATTTATTGAAATTGGTAACCCTAATAAACAATATTATATGAAACATATTACTAACATTATGAAATTGTACATAATTATAAAAAATGAAAATGTAGATATAGTTCACAATATTAGAAATTCCTTGTTGGAAATTCATGACAGACACCCATATGTTCAAAGAAAGTCATTTTTTGTGGAGGAAAAAATCTGTTTTTTATCGACCTTTTTTTGGGTAATGGTTACCTTCCACAATCTGAAAAAATATAAAAATTATAATGGAGAACTTTATACAAGTGTAGAAGGGCAAACTTTTTTCTTTGTGAAAAATACTTTGATTTTTACACAGTAACTTATCGGGGTAAACTAAAAAGTTTGCCCTTCTACACTTGTATAATAGTGCATTGAAGAGAACGACATACAAATACTAACTAACTATTTATTAATGTTATCTTACCAAGTTATTATTCTAACTAGCATTTTAGATAAATTCCAATAAAACTCATTAATATAGTTTATTGTATGATTTTCACTATAAAGGGTTTTACGAAAACCGCGACACGTGTTTCGCTATACAATAGCTTTCTAAAGCTATTGAAGAAACTGGTAGCCACCAAAAAGTTTATAACATGATTCCGACTTCAGTGAATCTATTCACTTCTAGAACAATGCGCTTACCGCGATTTTGAGGTTTCTGTAATTGAGATGTTTCATTTAGATTAAGCAGGAAGATAATAGAAGCACAGTAATCAAAATGTGGTTGGATAATCGCATTATATACAGTAATTTTCGACTGACTGGATGAATTACTAGAAATTCCTGCAAAGAAATATAGTTTTCTGGATTTTTTTTATATACCGGGTGTCAACGAATCTATTAGACAAGTCATAATTTCTAGACTATTAGGAGAATTGAAATGAGATTTGGTATAGTTGAATGGTATGTGGAGAGGAATGTTTTCACATATTTTTCACTTTTCGGTCACTTCCGGTTTCAGCGGAAATGGCTCCGGTTCTAAATTTTTAAATGGAACACCCTGTATATTGTAACATTTTTGGATTTCTGAGACAATTCTGGATCAGAAACTGACATTTCCGGAAGTTTTTCAGCCTACTTGATTTTTTCAGAGTCACTTTTAAAATTGCATCTAGGTGGCCATGATCGGACGTAAACTAATCTATGGACCTCAGGTGATATCAGAAAATTGCAATAGCGGAGTTTTAGTGACTAGTGTGTTGAATATGAATGAGACAAGTTTACAAAATAACATTTTCGTGTCTAACTATTATTTTTCAAATGGCGACCATTTTTTGACAAGCAATTTCCGAAAAAAGGATTTTTTGACGAATCTAACGTTACTAATTTATTTGCGATTGGATCAACAAATTTAACAAATTTAACTAATAATTTCAGCGATGCACTTAGATTTTTTGCAATATCCTAAGTTCTTGAAAATTCCACTATAGTAAATTTTCAAAGTGCATCCCTCCTTGTTCAAGACACATTTCAGCTCGTTCAATTGTTTCTCTCGACACGTTTTGTAACATTTGAGGCGATATACTTCTAAATGCCTGTTGAATCCTTTCTTCTAAGATTTCGAGAGTGGCTGGGGCTGTTGCATAGTAGACCCTTTCTTTTACATATCCCCAAATGAAGAAATCTAACACAGTCACATCCGGTGAGCGGGCAGGCCACCGTACTGGACCGTTGGTTGCAATAACTCTATTATTAAAATGCTCTATTAAAAAATCAAGTACGTCTCTGCTATTATGGGGTGGTGCTCCATCTTGCTGGAAGTAAATTTGCCGTAAAACTTCTAAAGGCATATCATTAAGATGATCCTCGATTTCATTTTGAAGAAAACCCAAGTATCTAACCCCTGTTAACTGACCTTGAAACAATATTGGACCAATTATTCTGTTTCCAACGATACCAGCCCAGACATTGACGCCAAACCTTTCTTGAAAATTGCCCTCTCTCATTGCATGTTGATTTTGTTGGGCCCAGTACCGACAATTCTGCTTATTAAACATGCCATTATTTGTAAACCGTGATTCGTCGGAAAATAGAATGAAGTTGATAAAATTTGGGTTAACGCTATGATTTTGAAGCAACCAATCACAAAATACTACTCTTCTATTGCCGTCGTCAGCATACAAATGTTGATGTAACTGATATTTAAATGCTCGATATCCGTGCTTTTTCAGTATTTTTCTTGCTGATTCGTGACTTATCTGCATTTCTCTACTAATTTCTCTTAAAGAAACCGTTTTGTCAACTTCTACCATAGCAAGAACGTTAATCTCAGTCTCCTCATTTATGACAAACCTCTGTTCTGCGTCTCGATTTCCCTCTTGCCTAAAACGACTCTCAACATAGGGAAAATACTGATGAGATGGGTGTTGCCGATTGGGATATCTCTGAGCATACAACTCAGCAGCTTTCCTTGAATTTCTGTGGCATTCTCCAAACAATAACAACATATCCACTTTTTCACTTTGAGTATACATTATTTCGACGAAAAATTAAACTAAAATTAACGAAAATCAAGAGAAACTTCTACTTTCTGCTCATAAAGCTTATGTCACTGTCATAACCTAGGTGAGCGTTTTGTTCTCCAAAGTGGACTTGATGGAAATAACCGCAAAATATTATGCATCATTCCTATCCATGGCACCCTTGACAAAAGTAAATGAATTTGTATCGAGTATTTTCCTCAGTAATATTTAATTTATGTTCCTATTTGTAATCCAATCGCAAATAAATTAGTATCGTTAGATTTGTCAAAAAATCATTTTTTCGGAAAGTGCTTGTCAAAAAATGGTCGCCATTCGAAAAATAATAGTTAGACACGAAAATGTTATTTTGTAAACTTGTCTCATTCATATTCAACACACTAGTCACTAAAACTCCGCTATTGCAATTTTCTGATATCACCTGAGGTCCATAGATTAGTTTACGTCCGATCATGGCCACCTAGATGCAATTTTAAAAGTGACTCTGAAAAAATCAAGTAGGCTGAAACACTTTCGGAAATGTCAGTTTCTGATCCAGAATTGTCTCAGAAATCCAAAAATGTTACAATATACAGGGTGTTTCATTTAAAAATTCAGAACCGGAGCCATTTCCGCTGAAACCGGAAGTGACCGGAAAGTGAAAAATATGTGAAAACTCTCCTCTCCACATACCATTTATCTGTACCAAATCTCGTTTTGATACACCTAATAGTCTAGAAGTTATGACTTGTCTAATAGATTCGTTGACACCCGGTATACAGTAATAAAAATAAAAAGTAATGAATTATCTAACTGAAATACAAGATATTTGTTTAGCGAAATACATGTACGTGTGGAATCCTAGTGGAAATTTCACAATGAAGTGTTACATGAATGGTGTTTTGTTATCTTCAGGATGAAATATAATTTGTTATTTTTGCTTTTTTCTCTATATAGAACTCAACTCTCTGAGGCCATCCACCACCTAAGTAAGAGAACTGTTAAGTTTCACAAATAACACTATCATTATAATGACACCAACAGTATCATCAATTTTTATATAATTTCAGGCCTTCTCTATTCTGCTTCATCATTACCCTACTTCATCAATTCCCTGCCTGATTAGTAACACGCCATACACTTTCGTTGAGCTATCCCAATTTACATGAACACTCCGGCTAGCCTGAAATAGAGACGTACAGCTAATCAAATCTACGAAGAGACTTCGAGAGAGAGAGAAGAGAGAGAGAAATCTTTCTCTCTCTCCCACTGTCTTCTAACGAACGCATTTCTAGTGGGTGGGACCATAACGGAATTCAGAAAGCTCTTTCTACATTCGACAAGCTGTACGTAACTTAGCTCTAGATCTACATTTCTGCCACCTCAGTCTGCATGAAACTGTTCATCGCCAAAGCTCAAAGCAATTGCTCTGGATGTGACACCAACCGAGACAAGTAAGATCTTTCCTTGTTTTTTCTTTACACTTATACCTGCTTGCTATACTGGCTGTCTACATTCATTTACTAAAGGCACCCTGGGAACAGCTATCCGTAGAACCCATTCTAGAAGCACAGTCAATGAAGAATATCGGATAAAATGACAAATCTTGATATTGATTCAACTTACTGGATGTAAACCTCAAGTATTCTTTGGGTATATCCACCTTACTTTTCAATCTGATTTATGCGTAATAACTGTTAGAGACACTGAAGTAATCCTCGGTAGTATTGAAGGTTATTTAACCCAGAATTCCTTTACGACTGTAATCTACAATGAGCATTAGCTAGCTCGAGAACGTTACCTCTATATATACTGCGAGACTTGAAACTGTTTTAGAAATCAGAGTTTGCGCTACATACAACAAGTCTCTATCGGTGATTTCGGTTTTTATTGATATTCTTTATTTTTTAATCACACTGTAAACAAAAAACATGTTTGGTAATGGAGGGCATGGACATTGATAATAAAATGGGTATTTCTGAGAATACCAGTGCTTTTTGAAAGAAACTCAACAGGTGATCTGTACTAACAAAATTGAAGATGGACTACCAAATATCTATTTTCTCAAACAAGTAAAGACTAGGTGATAATGACCAAATTGCTCAATATTTATTGAATATTTCAATTCCTTAAGCGACCATCTATGGTTTTTCGAAGTAAAGATCAACCGACGACCTCCTTAAATTATATGACCTTATTGTTTGATAGATCGTCTTTGTTCATGAACCTCCAATTCCTTCAAAGACCTGTACCTACAAATAAGTTATCCATTGTTCTCTCTCGGACACATTTTATCTCCAAGAGTTTTTTTGATACAATTCAACGATTAATTTGAATAGATCAGCACACTCATTTTTCATTTAATGAAGTAGCATATGTTAATGAAAATTTGAAGAAAATATCAGCTTGGGGTGTTAGTAACTAGTAGAATTTGATGCTACGAAAATCTAGACATCGAATAATGTAACAAAGCAAATGAATAATATTAAAACACATAATTGGATACCAATGGCGCAGTCACATTTCTGGAAAGCAAAGTAAGCTTCTTTGAAATCCGTAAGATTTGAACTAGAAAGCTGTAGACACCTCAGTTTCTTTTATTGCTTCGCGAAGCACAAAATATTATGGAATATTGTTCATAATATATGGAGCTTCCCCACGGAGCTTGATCTGGTGGTCTATCTATAAACAGAAGAGCCATCGATCTGACTAGCATAGAAAGAAGTTCATTGACTTTTCTATAGATACTTTTATCGAAAATGTTAGACTGACTCAGTTTACTTGATTCCGGCAAATTGCATCTGCCCTTCGATTGAAGATTCAATTAATTGCTCCATATCGATGGACACATCTCACTTCAAACTACAAGCTTCAAGAGCTCTTTCATTTGGAGAACTGTATCACTGTGAAACAAACTTCATGAAATGGATATAATCTGTAACGATATAAATCCTACATTTCCAACTTGATGGAGAAGGTAATTTAGTTTCACAAGAGGACATTTTGAGGTTTTTATAAGATAATGATTAAGTATTCTTTATGTGTTCCATGTTTGAAATACATTCGATACAAGTTTCAACTACATTTTCTACTGGACATGATATCTTCCTGTGTATATGGCAATAGATAATCTGTTTGTAAACAACTGTTGATAAATTTGCTGAAACAAGTAGTTGCGAATAAAGTAATGAAATATAATGGGCCAATCGTCACATGACAGTGTTGAAGGTTAACGTTCAGCCAAGTTACCAATGAGGATATATTGAATTACGGCCAATTGAAGTGCCAATCATTCAATGATATCAAAGTTGCGAATGGAAGAATATAGAGGGGCGAAGAAAAGCGGATACTTACCTTTTAATTTTTCAATTAACTTTGTCATCAAAGGGAATAATACACTCACTCTGCCGTTATGGAGTTACAGATTGGCCTAGAGAAGTGCGGTTGTATTCGCGACCTTCAGTTGTTTGCATATTAGACGTATTTTATATGCGTGCATACATTTTTAATGACTGTAACATTTACAAAAATAATCTATTATCTTTAATTTACCATCAGGGAAGATATTCTACGATAAATGACATATTTTTTTCCTCCTTTTCTAAATACCACGTTTCAAATTCATCATCAGTAGCCGGTTGGTTGGCGTGGGTGGTTCGTTCTAGTCACTTAGTCAGCCGAAATGAACTGTTAGACATCGTAGTTCATCCCTACTGTAGTCCAACAACTGTTTGGTATCAAGTTTCGAAGGGCGAATAAACACCTTGGAGTGAGCCAAACCTGAAAGATTATGCCAGAAGTCCATGAATCTTCTTTCCATCCAGTTGTTCAATCTTTGTTTGGCAAAGCCTAAAGCGATGCCAATGGCAGGTTGTGTTCCGATGGAGCTGCTTGCAGTACCCTCTTTGCAAGGGAATCAGCAGCTTCATTGCTTTTCAGGCCAGTATGGCCAGGAATCCAGATCTGTTATCTGTCTTCCTATCAAGGAAAGACGTTGCTCAGTGTTTTTAATCCATCTGTGAACCAACTGCTCTTCATATTTCCTTCTTCCAAAGGATCCAGTCCTCTCTACTCGCTACTCGGGAACAGTACTTTATAAGGCACTCCGTATTTGACAGTTGGAGGCATAATGTTAGAGGTCATTTGCAGAATGCTGTGACTTCCAGTGTCAACCAACAGCCAGTTGCAATCTGCATTGAATTGAATTGTACAATTGGCAATGTACACAAGTCTATATGCAGTCCATCTAACCTCTCTCTCCAGAAAAATGGAGAGAGAGTGATCATTGGTCTGACAATCACCACATAATTCCAATGAACTTGTTTGGGACCTAAACCCCAAGTGGGGTTCAGGTCCAAAATGTCCATGGTGATATGAACTATCCAAAATGGACAGTTCACCATTTATAACCATTTATAACTTTATGAAGAAGTCTTAGATCAATTTCAGCTTGGCGGTGCTCCAAAGTAGATAAATTCAGATGAAGCAGAATGTCTGAGTACTCATAGTCGGACCTCAGATATACGAGCTTAAATGCACATGATCTCA
Source organism: Leptinotarsa decemlineata (assembly GCF_025532065.1). NCBI lineage: Eukaryota > Metazoa > Arthropoda > Insecta > Coleoptera > Chrysomelidae > Leptinotarsa > Leptinotarsa decemlineata. The sequence goes on from NW_027412587.1 coordinate 3,297,370, forward strand.
GAAATTTGTTTTGTACTTTCTCAATCATAGATATATCTTTCATTTGAAAAATTTGTCAATCTTCTAACCAGTTTCTCTAAAACTTGGAACAATGTTCCGAACCAGAAAACTGTGCACACCTCAGCAACTTTTGATGCTTTATAAAGCTCAGATCAGACCTTCTTTGGAATATTGTTCTCATATATGGAGCTCTGCCCCCAAAGTTACCATAAAGTTCCTGGATTCCATCCATTAAAGAGCCATCCACCTGATTGGAGACGCGAACATCACGTGCAACCTTGATAGCCCGGAACATCGAAGATAGGTTGGAGATTTGACTCTCTTCTATAGATACTTCCACAGCAAGTGTTCAAATGATTTGGCACATTTGATTTCACCAAGAGCGGTACATATCAGAAATATGCGAGAGACTGTGGCTGATCCTCTTATTGAGGTTCCACTCATTACACCTCGAACTCCACTGTTTCTTCTGAAGAACTGCGTTTATGTGGGAAAAGACTTCCTGAGAACATCTTTTCTAAATGGATTTAATCACCAGGGATTCAAATCCAATGTGAATTACTACTTTCGCACAGGCATCGCCCCGTGAGCGCCTTTCCTGTAGTGCTTGTGTTTTGTCCTTGAAAAAAAAAGCAGCTTACTTAGAGTCGAAATGAGACATACCTGTAGGGCGGAAGTCAGCAGAAATATACTTTGAAAGAAACTTTGGTCATCCTTAACTCAAGAAATTATTCATTTCTGAGGGTTGCTGTTCATAGAGAACAAGTGGTTAGCAGAGAAGTCAACTTAAAACTTATTGTGTACGTAAAAATTATTCTGCTGATCCATCGTACGCCAATTCTGACTATCAACAACCCTTACTTATCTCATTCTTCATCGAAAGTAATACCACAAGACAAAATTTCATCGAGAAATTTACATTTTTCAACAATACCATGCAATACCATGCGAGCAACAAGCTTGATTCCCCAGTCATCTTAGTCAAAATTAGGTATGTATCTCGGAATTTGAGATACCCAGCTATAAACTTTTATAAACTTGGATTTGACATCCTGAAAGTTGTTTCAAAACCTACATATGGTGAGGTGTACGCGACTATTGCAATCTAAGACAAAGGTCACAAAAATTGATTTTTTGCAAATATCTCGTTTCCTATGGGTTTTTTGCTATTTGCATTCATTATCAATATTGTAGTCTTAAATTCTCACAACATTTGTTTCAAATATTTTTATATATGTTGAATCGTTTTCGAAATAGAGGACGGAGAGCTCACAGTTAGAGCCTCATTTAAATACAACCGGTAGCCCTCCATATAAAGTTTATCAGTTGACAAATACGTAATTGAAGAATGTAAACATTCATGGCCGGAGATAACTGTGTGAAAGCAGTTTTCCGGGTTTTTTGGCCGTGGTCTGTACCTTTTTATGCTTGACGGTACTAATCGTCATCTTTGAACCGGACAAATTCCTTTTTGAAATAAAATGCTTTGTTCAAATAAGTAGTCTTACCTACGATAATTGAAAATACAAAAAAAAACGTAATGGTCTAATAAATTTCTTTTGAACAGAATAAGACTGTTAGAAGACTTTACATTTTCAGGTAGACTGTTATACTTAATAAATCCTTCGAACATTAATGTTTTAGTTTGATTATTTACATACAAATTATTTTTTATTCTAGTATTATACCGGTGGATTTGATTATTAAAAATTGCAAATTTGACAAAATATGAGGGTAGGAGGTTATGTAACATTTTGTAAATATAAATCATCGTTAAATATGTAAGCCTACTTTCTATAGATAACAATTTCAAAGTATTTAACATTAAAGATATATGGGTACTCCTCTCACATCTCAAAATAATCCTCATTGCGCGATTCTGTAGTTTTTGCAGTGTTCTCATTTTATTGAAATCGCTTGTGTATAGAAGAGTGGATATATTCAAAATGTGGTTGTATAATTATCTTATATACAGGTGTATTCAGGTGAAATGGTAATTCATTGATAGATGATTGTCTAACATGAATCCTAGATATTTGAATTCAGTAATGAGCTCAATTTCATCATTTTCTATTTTTATTTCAATTTGATTTAAATCTAATTCTCTGTATTCAAATGGTGTAGCAAGTGTCATAGCCTTTGTTTTGTTTGCATTTAGCTTTCATTTATTAGTTGTTAAATATAAAGCAATATTATGCAATGCTCCATTCAATTTTTTAATAGCTTCATCTATATCTTTATCACTAACCGATACTAGGGCATCATCAGCGAAATAATATTCATAATCACATTCATTACATTTGCTGATATCATTAATGTAAATTAAGAATAGTAATGGCCCCAAAATACTTCCCTGCGGAACCCCGTGTTCTATGCTTATTGCTGTTGATACAAATTCATTGATTTTGGTTACCTGCTTCCTTCCTGTGAGGTAATCACTGATCCAATCAAGTACTTTCCCTTCAATGCCATATTTTTTTATTTTTTAATTAATATTTCACGGTTAACCATTTCAAACGCACGTTCAAGATCTAAAAATACTGCTACAGTGTACAGTAACTGTAAGCTTCAAATACTGCTGCAAAAAACCAATTAAAGTTTGTCCCTCAATTATTCAGAAGTGTGTCCATTTGATGAAAAAAATTAATAAACATAATGTACTGAGTTAAACCTCAGAACAATGAGCAGCCACAGTTCATCGCGTACTTCTGATATGTACCGCTTTTGGTGAAATCAAATGTGCCAAGTCACTTGAACACTTATTATTAATACTATTATTATCTCAATTTGGTAAAGGTACAACTCGAACTTTGGCCTCTTGGAAGATTAATTACGCGGCATCATCTATACATCATCGCAACGGCATGAGCATGAGCATTTTATTCCCTCGAGTGTAGTTCTCCAAATGGAAGAGTTCTTAAACAATGAAGTTCCAGGTGTACTGAGGTGAACCTCAAAACGATGAGCAGCCACAGTCCGTCACGTATTTATGATATGTACTGCTCTTGGTGGAAACAAATGTGTCAATTAACTTGAACACTTCCCGTGAAAGTATCTATAAAAGAGAGGCTAATCTCCATACTTTCTTCGATGTTCCAGACTATCGAAGTTGCAAGTGATGTTCGCGTCTCCAATCAGGCAGATGGCTCTTTTCTGAATGGAATCTAGCAGTTTCAGGGTATGTTTGGGGCGGGGTTCCATATATGAGAACAATACTCCAAAGAAGGTCTGACCTAAGCTTCATAAAGCATAAGCATCAAAAATTGCTAAGATGTGTACAGTTTTCTGGTTCAGAACAGTGTTCCAAGTTTTTGAGAAGCATCCTTTGAAATTTCGGCGACATGATTGTGCCTAGACATATTGGTGTCTATTTCAACCCCCATATCGAATTGAACCTTCAATTGATATATACATTCATGCTAAGTTTCAACATCCAGTAACAATCATATTTGATTCCATTGGTTCAATTTGACTAAGACACAAATACTTCTACCATCGCTTTGGAGTAGCCATTCCGTTGAAGATCATTTTTTATGATGTCTAGCGGACTGCGATTCCAAGAATTGCTTTTACCGGATACCATGTGAGTGCGGAAAATCCTATATTGGAGAAACTAAGAGGCCATTGAATGTTCGCATTGCCGAGCACAAGAAGCACACACATTGGGGGGAAACCAGCAAATCAGGAATAGCAGACCATGTTTGGACCTATCAACACAACATCGAGTGGTCCCAAGCTGAGACCTTGCACAAAGAGGAACATTGGTTTAGGAGACAATTCAAGGAAGCCAGCGTAGAAATACGCAACATATGGAAACCCATCATCAAGCGAAAAATGGCCAACTCCCGCCAAAACGGTCATCTCCCACGGAACCAGTGAAGCGGAAATTGGAAAGCAGAGATAAGTGAAAGTATTTCAACGACCTATAAATAGTCATTTCTCAGAGGAATCAGTCCAGTCATCACCCGAAGACGATTGTAGATACTAACAATCGAAACGTCGTGAACTAACGAGACTTTATTCCTTTATTTTTATTTATTCAATTGTTATATTTTTACTCGTAGTTTAGTTCACTATTATTTCATTTCAGGTTTATTTTGCTTAATATAATTGTTATTTTCAGCTATTCATTTTAAATTTTTCTTTTTTTTTTAGTTGTTTCAGGGATTTCAAATCATTTCATATAGTAGACAATGGAAGTCCGAACCAGTGAAATTTAGTCACATACGATTCAAGAATAATGACACCCAGGTGTTAATTACATGGCTGTTAGTTTAATCGCTGTCCCTTTTATTGCTGTTGAGAAGAAGCGTTACATCGCTGCAAAATTATTTTGGCAGCCAAGCCTTCAATATTTTCATCATTTATAGATTTGAAGGATATAATTAGTTATTTGTGTTGATGTCGATAAACTTATTGATTATCATTCTGTGAAACTAAACTTGTGCATTCATTTGGGCAGACGCAAAACGAAGGTATTCAAATGATTGAATACTTTGTGGTAACATTCATATAAACTGTTGATTTATGGTCTATAAATATACCGTTGGCGGTTACTTCGAAATATAAAGTAGCCATAACATAGTTGCAGACAAAAGTGAGTTAGAAACCTTGAATAATAACGAAGTTACAAGTTTTACAGCATACATATAAATCATCTAGCTACTTGATTCTTATAATTTAACACTTCTTGGTAGGCATATAATGGTTATTTCAGAGTGACAAAACTCGTTGACAAAGAAAGATAAACTTCAGCTGATTCAGTGTTAGTTTATCTACTACTTTTCAAAACTAAATTGGAGGGATTTATATTTTAACGAATTTTGGTTAATACTTATGATACTGGTTATTGAAACTTTGACATGATTGTGCCAAGACATTTTGGTGTCCATTTTAACCCCCAACAAACGGAATTGTTCGTCTTGACATTATTATATCTGGTTCGCAGACATTTATTTTCATGGAGAAAACCGATGCTTGGGTTTTTGTGGCATTGAATTGAACCTGGTTACTTTCACCTCAATTCTAAATTACTTCTAGATCCTCGTTAAGATATGCAACCTCCATGTATCAAGGGTGGACCAATCAACTTCATTGGAAGGGCTAAAACAACTACTACCGCCCACGTTTCCAGAGGTTCAAGTTCAAGAATTTGCATCAAGATTCCCCAGTATTTACTCTTTTTTCAAGGTATCTTTAAATGAATCAAATTTCAAGACTGCCATGGATCCACGTATCTCGCCTGAAGGGGCTTGCATTAGTTAGTTTTTTTCAGAATCGGCAGACTAGCCTTTTATCCACAAATCGTTCTGTTGAACGTACAAAGTTTGAATACTGACGCAATGAATCAGTTAGAAACAGACATTAATAACAATATTCTATGTCTTTGCCTTACTGAAACACATACAAAAGTAAACACCATCCACACAAAAACACAAAAAACATAAGAGGATTTGAACTGAGCACCTACTTCTGTAGAAACCTATGTGATCAAGGTGGTGTTGCTATATACTCCAGAGTCGGACTGGAATGAAAAAAGATAAAACTAGATAAATTTTGTATTGAAAAGCACTTCGAGATTTGTGGTGTTTCTTGCAAATTAGACGGCATTACTACCATAATTTTCACTTGCTATAGATCTCCGTGTGGTGATCATAACCTATTTTTCGAAACTATCCAGAAGGTTTTTAACGAGTTTTATAAGCCTAATGTAAATATTATTTTAACAGGTGACATCAATATCGATTCTACCACTGATTCAAGGGATTCCTGCAAAATTAACAAATTCAAAGATATTTTGTCTAGCTTTGGTTTGTACCCAATTGTGAAATGGCCAACTAGGGTTACCTCACATTCATCTACCATTATCGACCAAATTTTTAGTAACGTTAATGACTCAGTCGTTTGTGTAGTTGACAATGATATTTCAGACCATAAAACGGTACTTCTTCAGATATCTGAAACGAGGAGAAGTTTCAATGAACACTCTGTTGAACTCTTTTGTGAAGCACTCAAATGCGAATCATGGAAAGATGTTACTGAAGCTTGTACAGTAGATAAAGCATTTGAATACGTTTGTGCTGCATTTTTCCATGACTTCAATATATTTTTTCCTATGAAAAAATATTGGGAAAATGGTAATTCACATGACAAGAATTGGATAACCGATGAAGTGAAATTATCGAGTGGAAATCTGAAAGATCTACATATTTTGAGAAATATGTATCCTAAAACTCTTACAGGCGCTTACAAAAAAGGCATAAAGAAACATGTTATATTGTTAAGAGACTCAAAAAAAAGATTTTATCAGAACCGAATCATATATTCCCCCAATCCTAGTAGAATAGCATGGAAAGTAATATCAGAACTTTCAAATAGGAAGGGAGACGCAAAAAATATTCAAATAATGAAAGACGGCACTCTACAAGATAACCCAGGTGGTTTATCAAATCTATTCAATGAATTTTTTATTGACTCTCCTTCAGAAATTATTAGCAAAATAAAAGTAGATGAGGAAGTAAACCATCGTCCCATAAATACAAATCCGCATTCCATTTTCTTAGAGCCTTTTATACCAGAGGAATAACTTTTTTTGCTCAGCAACAAAATCATAAACAAATACTCATCTGGCCTAGATGAAGTTCCTTTATTTCTCATCAAGAAATCTCTTCCCTTCATTATAATGCCACTCACCTTTCTTGTTAACCTGTCATTTCTAACTGGATCATTTCAGGAAATATTGAAAGTCGGCAAAGTTGTCCCAATTTTTAAAAAGCATGTTCCAGAAAAATTGGAAAAATACAGGATGTTCCTTAAACACATGCTAATATTTAAGGAGGTGATTCTTAGACCCATTTTAAGGAAAAAAACGTCCTATAGACGTATGTCCTAAACGCCTTAACTTTTGAGATACAGGGTGGCAAAGTTTTCAAAGATAATCAGATTTTTAGTAATAACTGAGATAATTTTGTAGACATCTTTGGCATATTTGGTACATATGTTCCATGCCTCAAGGCGCATTTTCTGATGTACAATTTTCTTAATTTTCTCTGCCAGTGGCGTACGTACGAGTTTTGAAATCTATATTTTTGGCGAAAAAAATACTACGCCACTGCTTTATCTTGAATTAAAAATTATTTTTAAAATCTCCATACATTTTTGAGCACATTTGATTTGCTGGGTTTTCCTTGTCCGACGCATGGTTTTCGCTCAAAAAATTAAAAATCGCCTACTTAAGGATAAATCCCTTAAAAATCTGATGCGGTATCGTGCATCGACTGAAAGCAAACTAAGAGATCAGATTTGTTGCAAAATAATTGAGCATCTAAAAGGTATTTGTTGTCAGATGCACTGTTCTCAATTAAAATTACGTCATAACGCAGCACCGCTTAATAATTTTTGAAAACCTAAATTTAGTTATCTTGGAATAAATGACGTTTAGCAGAATTTATTTACTGCACCTCTTGGAAATATGGAGTTTGTCGATATGTGATTTCTTTTGAAGATTAAAAGCAGAAAAAACAGCGTACCCACCATAGCAATAAAAAACGAATTCTCTGTATGTACAAACTTCAGTAGCTAATATTGATGTTGGTTTAAAGTAAGGTGTTGGTGTTAAAAACTGTCACAGCGCGTTTTGATTGATTTTGAAGTGTTATTGAAGTTATTTTGGTAGTCCGCTGTTTTTCTGAATATCAGTAAATATGGTAAATTATACGAATGCAGAAATGGCGCAAATGCATTACGTATATGGCCTTGCCGATGGTAATGCAACAGAAGCCAGGCGCATTTATCAGGAAAGATATCCTAATCTTGCCTTACCAGATAGCCGAACCTTTTCAAATATTCATCGTCGACTTGGGGAATCTGGTAGTTTCAAGAAAGGGACTCCGGAAGGTAGACCTCGTGTAGTAAGAACTCCTGAAATTGAGGAAGCGGTGCTGCAAGAAATTGAGGAACATCCTGAGACGAGTACGAGGAAGATCGCTAGAACTCTGGATATTTGTCATCAAATTGTTTGGCGTATTTTGGTTGATTTTTTGTTATACCCATACCATATTTCAAGAGTGCAGGCATTATTCCCCAGAGATTTTCCACAGTGTGTGAACTTCAGTCAGTGGTATCTACAAAGTATTGCACTAAATCCGCAGTTTGAGACACAAACGAACAGACGAAGCAATTTTTTCTCGGAATACCATTCAAAATTTCCATAACAATCATGTGTGGGCTGAAGAAAATCCCCATGCAATAACCGAAACCCATTTCCAACACCAATTTTCGGTTAATGTATGGGCAGGAATTATAGGTGATCATCCAATAGGCCCATTTTTTCTACCAGGACGCCTTGATGGTCGTTTTTATTTACACTTTCTCGAAGAAGACTTACCTGGGTTATTGGAAGATGTGCCACTTGCGTTAAGGAATCGAATATGGTACATGCACGATGGAGCCCCTGCTCATTTCAGTGTAATTGTCCGAAACCATTCAAACAGTCGCGGACGACCTCAGCAATGGCCAGCAAGATCCCCCGATCTCAACAGTTTAGATTTTTTTTTATGGGATCACCTTAAAACTCTTGTGTATAAAACACCTGTTGATACTTTAGAAGATTTAAGAGAGCGACTAGTTGCCTCGTGTGAAACTATACGAAATACGCCGGGAATATTTGAACGGGTGCAGTTTTGGTATTATTACTAATTAACAAATTTGTGCTATTCGTTTAGACTTACTGTCACAAAATGAAATAAAACTCGTTTTTGTGAAAAATTTATTTTTTTGCTGATTATGTTTTCAAATATTATTAGGGAATTGGTAATGCGTTATGGAGCAATTTTCAGACTCTCATTCATTTTAGAATTGATCTAATTTCTTAATGTGCTTTCTGTCGATTTTTATTTTTTTGAGTGAAAATCATGCGTCGGACAAAGAAATACCAGGAGATCAAATTTTCTCAAAAATAAATGAGGATTTCAAAAATGATTTTATTTTGAAAAGAAAGCATTGGCGTAGTACTTTTTCCCCAAAAATATTCAATGCGAAATCCGTAGGGATGCCACTGTTTGAAAAAATACAAATTTGTGTACATCAAAAAATGCACCTTGAGGCATGGAACATATGTACTAAATATGCCAAAGATGTCTACAAAATTATTTCAGTTATTATTGAAAAATTGATTATTTTTGAAAAATTTGCCACCCTGTATCTCAAAAGTTAAGGCGTTTAGGACATACGTCCATAGGAAGTTTTTTTCTTAAAATGGGTCTAAGAATTACCTTCTTGAATATTAGCATGTGTTTAAGGAACACCCTGTATAGACCAATTACGATAAGTCCGGGTTTTTCGAAGATTTTTGAGTACTCCTATTTAGATAGGTTACTGAAATTCCTTAAAAAACATCGAATATTCTCAGATAAACAACATGGTTTTCACACAAACAAATCCACAAACACTGCAATAATTTCATTTATCGAAACAGTTTCAATGCTTCTAGAATCAGGAGAATGCCCTGTTGGCATATTCTGCGACCTCAGCAGTGCTTTCGACTGTGTCAATATCAATATCAACTCATGTCAAAGCTTTATTCGTATGGTATACGAGGTGTTGCCTATGACTGGACTTTATCGTTTCTGAAGAATAGACAGCAGTTTGTTAGCTTGAAATATCATAGTGAGTCTACAACTACTACCTTTGATTCTGAGCGCTTGGACGTCACGATGGGTGTACCACAAGGAACTGTGCTAGGTCAGATATTATTCCTTCTTTACATAAATGAAATCGATAACTTCATCACAGATTCATTCATAACAATGTACGCTGATGATATATTCTTGGTGGTGTCCAGTAATGTGGATCATCTTCTGTTTGGTAAGTGTAAAAGTACTCTGAAGTCAGTTGTGAATTGGTGCGGAAACAATTCATTGTACCTCAATGCTGACAAAACTCAGTTCAGATGATACAGCATTTTTGGGGATAACCATGGATGCATGTCTGACTTGGAAAAAACATTGAAACCTCAGAAGCATTTTAACAGAACAACAACTATTAACATTATATCACGCGCAAGTTGCGACAAGGTTGCGATATGGCATATGTATATGGGGTAACTCTACACTAGCTTCAGATGTTTTTATTGTACAGAAAAGAAATATTCGTATAGTAGCAGGAGTTCCTAGTACATTTTCTTGTAGGGATATATTTCGAAAATTTAGAATCTCAACCCTAACCTGTGTGTACATTTTTGAGTTGTCAATCTATGTTTTTAAAAACAAGAATAGATTTCCTACAACAGGAAGTATTCATAATGTGAACACTAGACAAAGAAGTGATCTCCATGTTCCGTTTCGTCAGTATAAAACAACGCTAAATTGTCCATCAGTGGTAGGTCTTACTATATTCAATAAATTCCCTAGGTGTTTAAAAGATATAACAAACCTCAATAAATTTAGTAACTTGTTGAAGAATTATTTAATTGAGAATTGTTTTTATAATTTGCAAGAATTTTACAATTCGTAATATGTAAGTGTATCTGTGGTGTATTTTATTTTATTTTAATTTTGTTGTTGTTGTTTCAATAACAACGGTGTCGCTCACACTGTGAATTTTGTGACATCGTTTTATGTGTACTTCCATGTGTATTTATGTGTGATTCCAATACATGTTATCTGTGTCTAATGGAAAATAAATATTATTATTATTATTATTATTAACCTCCTGCTGCTGGTGAAGATGTGCATCTGCAGCCGATGTCCTGGAATCAAAATGAAATGACGAGACAAGTGTGCGTTAGTCAGCAAAGCAATATATTGGATTCTTCGTCGATATACAATAAAAACAGGGTTGAAGACACTGTGGACCCCTGGGGAACACCAGCGTTAATGATGGAAGTATTCGAGAGATATCCATCGACGGCCACTTGCAGGGAACGTTCTTTCAGGAAGCTGAAGAGCCATACATAAAAATGATCCAACTAGCCATAGCATAGAAGTTTGGCCAGCCAACTCTCATGAAACACACGGTCAAAGGCCTTAGAAATATCCAGCGCAACAGCTCTTGATTTGCCAAGTTTCTCGATTGCACTCTTCCAAATATCATCACCCTGCTTCATCAACTCTCTACCTAATACATTTTCCTGCTTAGTAACACACCATAGACTTTCGTTGAGCTCTCCCAATTTGCATGAACACCCCGGCTATCCTGAAATAAAGACGTACAGCTAGTCAAATCTAGGAAGAGACTTGAGACTTTCTGTCTCTTCTCTTTCTTTCTCTCTCTCTCTCTCTCTCACTGTCTTCTAACAAATGCAGACCTAATGGGTGGAACCATAACGGAATTCAGAAAGCTCTTTCTACATTAGGCAAGCTATACGTAACGTAACTCTAGATTTCTGCCAGCTCAGTCTGCATGAACCTGTTGATATCCAAAGCTCAAAGCAATTGCCCTGGATGTGACACCAACCAAGGCAAGTAAGATCTTTCCTTGTTTTTTCTTGACGCTTATACCTACTTGCTATACTGGCTTTCTACATTCGTTTACTCAAGGCACCTTGGGTACAGCTATCCGTAGAACGCATCCTAGAAGTACAGTCGATCCATGAAGAATATCGGATAAAATGACGAATCTTGATATTGATTCAACTTACTGGATGTAAACCTCAAGTATTCTTTGGGTATATCCACCTAACTTTTCAATCTGATTTATGCGTAATAACTGTTAGAGACACTGAAGTAATCCTCGATGGTATTAAATATCATTGATGGTAATCTGTGAAGGCCAGCCTTGCTATACGACTGTAACCTACAATGAGCATTAGCTAGCTAAAGAATATTACTTCTATTTATACTGCGGGACTTGAAACTGTTTTAGAAATCAGAGTTTGCGGTACATACAATAAGTCTCTATCGGTGGTTTCGGTTTTGAGTGGTATTCTTGTTTTTTTTAAATCCCACTATGAACAAAAACATTTTTGCCAATGGAGGGCACAGATATCGGTAACAAAAAGGGTATTTTCGGGAATACCATTGCTTTTTGAAGGAAACTCAACAATTGATCTGTACCAACAAAATTTAAGAGGGACTGGTTACTTTCACTTCAATTCGACATTACTTCTAGATCCTCGTTAAGATATGCAACCTCTTGCTGCCGGTGAAGATGTGCATCCGCAGCCGATGTCCTGGAATCGAAATGAAATGACGAGACAAGTGTGCTGTCGTCAGCAAAAATATATTGGATTTCTCGTTTTCCCAATAAGTCGTCAATATAGTATAAAAAGAGGGTTGGAGACGTAGTATAAAAAGTGGGTTGGAGACAATATGGATTCCTGGGGACACCATCGTTGATGGTAACAGTATTCGATAGATCCATCGACGACCACTAGCAGGGAACGTCCTTTCAGGAACTGAAGTGCCACACAAAAAAATGATCCGACAAGCCATAGCATCAAAGTTTGGCCAGCAAATCCTCATGCCACACACGGTCAAATACCTTAGAAATATCAAGCGCAACAACTTTCGACTCTGCATGTTTCTCGATGAGTGACATACGACAGAAGGTCGCCGAAAGCAATATTAATGATCGCTCAAGATATTAAAGCCTTTTTTGAAAAAAAACATTTTGGCTTTTTACTTATTCATAATTAAATCTAAAAAGTCGAAAACTTCTAACGAAAGGAAAAAAATAAACAAAAACTTTTTTGATAGTGTTGTAAATCATATACATGAGTTTCTCTCAGATACAAACTGGATGAAAACAATCCTTTCGAAACAACTACTTTCACATGAACATTGAATTACACGAAAGAAAAAAGTTCTTCCAAACCAACTACTTTCGTATGAACATTTGAATAACATGGAAATAACTTTTTCTCAGTTTGTACTACAAACATTAGTTATGGAATTTGAACAGATAGCATTCATAGAAACGATATACAATGTAATATATGGAAAAGTATCGATATAAAATGTCATATGGAACAAGAATTTTGTCTTATCACTTCATTAGTACATCTTTGGATAACATTACACAAGACCAAACTCATTTCATCACACCACGACTATGTCACGACAGTATATATGTAAACGGTATATATGTAAACGGTATATATTTTTTGTTTAATGATTGGAAAGAAGAAAGCCAAAAACGTTTACTATTTCTTTAATGGGTCTACACGAAAGCCTGCGATGGCATATATCTATCTTTTAAGGATAGCTGACTGTACCCTTTTTAATGTCTAAAATAATGGTCACATAATTGGCATGGTATTTATGAGGGATACAGTAATAATCTATATGAAATAAATACGTTAGTAAACTTGAACATTTCATGCAATAATTGCCCTTTACATCATGAAATTCAAATTAATATCTGTGGAATTATCGTAAAATTGAAACTAGCTCATGAGAAAATAGACTTGACCAACGTATGCGACAAGGTGGTATTTTTGTTTTGTGTTGTCTTCAGATAGATAGGTATTTACCTAATGCAGAATTTGAATTGACAGTTATGAACATACATTTGTTTTATTGAATTTTAGCAATGTATGTATGTATGTAATATTCCACAACATTAGAGACTATTCTGGAGTTTTTCACAATGACCTGGATAGTCTCGAGATGTTCCCGAACATTCCAGACTATATCCGAACATCACACAATATTCCAGAATATTCCGGCATATCCTGAAACACCGATACTTTCAGCTTTACTTATTCAAAAGCAAGATCTTTAGGTAAAAATGAAGATCTTCGACATGGATAGGAGATCGAGGACTATCATATCATTATAGCTCTCTTGATCGTTGCACAATGATCTGGAATATTTTAGGACTATTTCCCAGAATTATTCTTGAACATTCCAGAATGTCATTGTGCAATACTCTCGAATATTCTGGGCTATTCTCTAAATTTCTGAAAGGCGAGAATTCTAACCATTATATCTTCAAAAGCACATCTTTCAGGTGAAAAAAAGGACCTTTTTTCATGGAAGGGGGATTGAAGGCTGCCAATAATCCTTCCATTACCTAACCTACACATATAAAAAACATCAGTAGCCACAAAAAACTGAAAAAAAATCTATCCATTAAAAAACATTTAGTCAACTGAAAAATATCTTTGAGGACGACTGAATCAGAAACCTCCAATAGAGTGTACCTTGATTCTCCACATCAATATTTATATCTATATATTCATATCAATTCCAACATATGTCTCTACTCAAACTGTTTTCTGAAACTGAGTAACCTTTTTAGTTAAGATAGCGTTAGTACATAAGTACCTATATCATTTATGTTCAAATAAAATTTAGCAACCTGAAGGGCACAATACATGCTAAGCTTAGGTGACCTCAGACTGCTAGGAATAAAATATTCTACGTTTACTTGATATGTATTCATATTAACTTTGTAATACTGATATCGATCTGAATAAAAATATATCTATTATCTATAATGATCTTAGATTGTTTTTCTGAGATGAATATTAAATATTATGGACTGTACTAGAACTTTCTAAAAGATGAAACTTCTAGCCCCTATCTTTTCAAAAGCACGCCTCACAAGTAAAAGAGGTAACCTTTTTCTCGGATGGCGGCTAGAGAGCTATCACACTATATAATTTCCTTAATAGAACCACTGTGCTCAAAAATGTTCCGGAATTATCCTGAATATTTCAAATTATTTCCAAACATTCCAAAATGTTTCGAAATTTCCTGAAATATTTTGAAATGCTTTTGGAATACTCTCGATTGTTCTGGTCGAACTGTCTAAAGGTCGGAACTTCCTGCCTTTGTATCTCCAGTAACTTGTTGTACAGGGTGAGTCAACAAGATTCCCTCGGTCCATTGCTATCGGTGAAAACAATTTTTCGAATTGCTCAAATTTTTTTCGCAGTAATATCGATAAATATTATCTTTTGAAATTATTGTCTCGCATACTGGGTGATTCAACCGAGCGTGGGCAAGCAAAGTTTTATTTTTTTAAATAGAACACCCAGTATATGAATACGTCATTCGATTCTATATTTTTTAGCTCTGTAAGGAATTTTTGTTTTCGAATTTACACTGCGGCATTGCCAAGTTATTTCAGGAAAACCTATTTTTCAGGCAATATTTTTTTTAATTCACCACCCGCATGTCTACAGCAATTAAGTGGATTTTTATTAGAAATAGTTAGTCAACAACACTATGATCATTTCAGAAATTGCAACTTTCGGAAACAATATATAGGGTAAATCCGATGAAGTTTTATTCATTTTTGAACAGATATTATTCAACTTTTTCGAATAAAACACCCTGTATTTTTTCATTTGTATGAAATGTTTCAACCATTTCACTACATTCAATATTAGAGATATACTAGATGTAGATGTTTTCAAAAGTACGATGAAGACGTTTCATCATTTTGCACACGGTTGAGAATTTTAGGGGTCAAATTGCTGAAAGAGGACTTACAGGATGCCACGCCTGAAGAACAGGCAGGTCTCAAGGAGAAAAACAGGGAAATAGTTCTGAATCAGTTCAAGATAGGTCTTAGGAAAGACCTCATGAAAGAAACCGGAGTGTTACTACTGAGAGAGGTGGATTTGAACCTCGATAAAGCGGAAGAATTGGTGAAGCTCCAGGAAACTACTTTGCTGATGTTACAAGAAAAAATGGCCAACACGAAGATTTCGACAGTGGAAAATGAGGAATATGCGTATGCGAGACTGGAGGTCGATGAACCAGCTATTCAAGGAAGACGTAATATGAACTTTCGTAGCGCAGCACCGGAACAAAGAGGACAGCACTGCTATAACTGTAGAAAAATCGGCCACTTCACTAGAGAGTGTTTTCTAACAGGGAAACTGAAGCAAAATAATGGAAATTTGTGCTATATATGTCATCAAGAAGGTCATTGATCTCGAGATTGCCAAAGAACAGGAGGTAATCACAGTGACTCATATAAAAGGCATGAGCATAGAAATGGAAGGAATTTTCAAGATTATGGACCTGGAAATAGAAGAGAATGGAAACCATCAACAGGAACATCACAGAAGAACAGACAACCACCTAAGTCACGCGATCGTTCGCCATCGGTGGATCAGAATAGGAGAAATTTAAATGAATAAGGCCGACGTCCATCTGTCAGGACAGAGGCCAAACTCGAAAAAAATGGCAGAATCAGACACATGCTTACACACGGAACTCTTATAGACCAGGCGATGAAATAAGGAAATTTGGGAGGCAGGTTATGGCATAACATCGGAAACAAGTGGATACGTACCACACTTCGTGCAATTTAGGGTAAACGGAAAATGGTGTAAATGTCTCGTGGACACTGGAGCTGCTGTAAAATTGGTACGGCGTGAATTTGTGGATGACCATAAGATAAATAAAAGAGGATCGGACCATTATCAATTGACCAGTATGACAGGGCATTATCTTCGAACTTGGGGTTCCGTAAAATTAGCGATTAGGACAATGGACGAAAGTTGGAGTAAACACTGGACAGCTTTAGTATGGGACGATGAAATTTTAGGAAGTGCTCACATGATTTTAGGAAGAGATTCATTTATTTGCGTTCACTTAGGTACTAAAAATTTTTTTGATATGAACAACGCCTAAAATTTATATCAAATAGAAGAGTTCAAAAAATGTTCAGAATGGCGCAACACATGATGTCAGTTTTTTTTAAAAGACACGTTCCAGCGTATCTTCCCTGAAAGCTCTAGTGATTTTTCGTTTCATGTCTTCTATAGATATTGAAGGAGTTTGGTAGACATGCCATTTGATATACTCCCATAAAAAAATCCATTTTGGTCAGGTCAGGTGATCTGAGTGGACACTCTACAGGCCAACCCCTACCTACCATTTTTATTGAAATGATCGTTGAGATATTCCTGTACCTCAATTTTGAAATGTGGTGGTGCACCGTCTTGTTGCAGCCACATTCAAAGTATTGTTCCACATGGAACCCCGTCTAATGAACTCGAAAACTCATGCCGAAGAAATCTTACATATTTTCTTCCAGTGAGATACCCATCCAATAATACGGACCGATAACTCTTTTTCCGAGAATTCCACCCCAAACATTCAGTGACCAACGCTGTTGATGGTTCAGGCAACGAACGAAATGGGGGTTTTCCGTTGCATAATGATGAATGTTATGCCGATTCACAGTTCCATTTTTATGAAAATTCGTTTCATCAGAAATAACACGAAATCGAAAAAATCGTTTTCCTGATTGATCTTTTGTAAGCGTTATCGGAAAAACTGAACAAGTTTTTCAAAATCTCTTTTTCTTAACTCTTGCATCAATTGCATGTGGTAAGGATAAAATTTGCTTGCTCGTATCATTCGAGACACGCTGGTTTGAGAAATCCTAATTCCCTGCTCAGGTGTCGGGTATTCACATGGGAATTTTCAACAAGGTGAAGAGCAATTTAAAACGTTTTCTCTTCATTTGTTACAGGTCAGACACGTTCGAACTTCTCGTGATTTCAAATCTTGTTTTTAGAGCATGAAATACCCTTTCATCTAGTTGCAAGGAGGCAGTTTCCATCACTTTCCCCCAAAACATAGACCATTTGCACCACATCTTCCAATACATAATGAAAATGATTCAATCTACACGTGAAAGAAACAAACTTCTACACATGTAGTTGTAGACAAATTCCGAGATTCATTTATCGATGTCAGTCATGGATAACTAGATTTTCAAAGAAAAAAGCAGTATCAATATTCTTTAGGTCTCAACGCATTTCTTACCGTTGAAAACGCTGATAAGTATCACTAGAATGAAAATTAGAAAAACAATTTTGAGTAAGTGAACGCAAATAAATGATTTTTTTGTGGTTACAACAATTAATAAAACTGGGTATAATTTGTAAAATATCAGTTTTTCGTATGGTATACTTCTGATAAAGACAGTGGTGGAATGTTGAAACATTTCATACAAAAAATACAGGATGTTCCATTTGAAAAAGTTGACTTATGTCTGTTTGAAAATGAATGAAATATGACCGGTTTTACCGAGCACTCTATATATTGTTTCCGAAATATGAGATTCCTGAGATAGTGACGTTGCCTATCTATTCCTTAAAAAAAATCCACTCAATTGCTGTAGACATGCGAGTGGTCAATTAAAAAATATTGTCTGCAAAATAGGTTTTTCTAGAATAACTTGACAATGCCGCAATGGAAATTGGAAAACAAAAATTCCTCAGAGGGCTAAAAATAAACTAGGTGTTCCATTTTGAAAATATAACTTTGTTTGGCCAAGCTCGGCTGAATCACCCAATATGCGAGAAAATAATTTTAAAAGATATCATTTATCGATATCACTGCAAAATAAATTGAGCAGTTCAAAAAAACGTTTCCTCTGATAGCAATGGACCAAGGAAACCTTGTTGACTCACCCTGTATATGATATCTTTGGGTATAAAAAGCTCAAGAATTCAATTGACACCCATCTTGACGTTTCAAAGGCCATAACCTGTCTTCGTCTTCAGAAGTGGAGAAAATCAAATACATATCACAGTTTTTTCTTCTGCTGATAACCAAGTTAACACTATAAGCAGATGGCTGAAGTAGTGCAAATAAAACGCAAAACATGAGTCACTGCTCCAATTCTAGTGTGTAAGAAAAGTGTTTTATTAGATTCATTTTTCAATGGAGAGTGTACTTTTTAATATCACAGCGCGCCGCCAAATATTCATTTAGATGGCATCTATTTTGGCGAAGGAACCACCTGAAATATGTTTTCCTTGTTATACAGGGTGTTTCATAAATGATGAATAAAACTGAAGAGGACCAAGAAGACAATTTATGAAAAAAATTCATATAACGTTGAGTCCAATTCCTCACCGCTGTCTAGTAATTTTCATTTTTACTATTTTCACATAAGCCTTGTTTCTATTACAAAAGAGTATTGCAAAAAATCAAGAATTTTTTTAAAGTAGGTAGCAGGACCGTTGGACTTTCATTTGCAGTTCAAGTTCGAATGTGTGTAACACAAGGCTACACAGTCAACTTCCATTTCTGTTGCAGCGATGTCTTCGCCAAAGTTCTGCATAACACAAGTTGCAAACTGTTGGATATCAATTTCCATAAAGGCTGAAACAACAAACTGCGCTACTAAAGCCATTTCATTGAAATCCTCAAAACGATTTTAGAAGTTATTCTTCAGGGTAGAAATTATTTCTACATGATATTTGTTGTCATTGGGTTCTAATGGATTTTGAGATATTTTTTCTGAAAGAATAGGAAAATGCTTGGCATCGCTGTTAATTAGGTTTTGTTCCCAAAACTCCAGCTTTTTGATAAATGATAAATGCTTTTATATAAGAAATCATTTCCGCTAGTTCTTTGTCTCTCCTCTGAAGCTGCAAATTGAGTTCGTTCAATTTCTGTGTAATGTCCACGAGAAAACCAAAATCTCTAAGCCAGATTGAATTTTCTAGTTCCGGAGTCGGTTTATCGCGTTGTTTGAAAAATTGAACTATGCCAGATAGGACATCATTAAAACGTTTCAGCACCCGTCCTCTACTTAACCATCGTACTTCAGAGTGAAGGAATAGGTCCCCGTATTGACAGTCAACTTCATCGGCCAAGGTTCTGAATAATCTTCTTTGTAACGCTTGAGCTCTAATCTTGTTCACAATTTTTACCACCAGTTTCATAACATTGTTTAGTTTCAGAAAATTTCCACATAATGCTTGCTGATGCAGTGGTAACAGAGAAATTGCGGAAAAGTTTCATCTTTACGCCACCAGACCCTTATCACAACCCACCATAGCTGGAGCGCCATCGGTTGTCAAGCCTAGTCCAGTGGTGTGTCCTTTCAGTGGAATGAGCTTCAAAAGATCTTCTTTAATCGTAAAATCACTAAAAACCATCCTGACGAACACGGCCATGTGGGCAGTGTCAACGACATCTGTTGATTCATCCAGTTGAAGTGAAAAATAAACACAGTTATCTAAGTCAGTTCTTAACTGTAAAAAAAATATCATTGCTCATTACTACCACACGTCTCATCACTGTATTAGCAGAAAGTTGCATAGATTTTATAGCTGAAACTATCTCGTCTTTATTTCTAAAGTTGGCAAATAATGAATCAGCAGCTTCTAAAAACGTCTGTTTTATCATTTCTCCGTCTTCATAAGATTTCTTTTTTTGTGCAATTATCTGGGACACACGGTACGATGCTTCAGTTGCAGCCTTATTTTTGTCGACTGTTCTCAAAAATATTGATTGTTGTTCAATTAACTGCTTCTTTAACTGTTTCAGTTTCTCCTTTCTGTCGGCAGAATGTAGTGGGAATGATGTTTCAAAATTAGAATGTACAGTTTCATGATGTCTCTCAATATTTCCTTTTTTAGCAACGGAGACCGAAGTATTACATAACAAACACACATTTTTATCTTTAACTTCTGTAACAAAGTATTGTTCTTCCCATTCCGAATGAAAGTGGTATGTCTTTACCTTCTTACAACTGCTTGCTGGACGTTAGTTACGCGTTCAGTTTTAAACTAAGCGCAATATCGCCGAGCCGTGGGTATTTATCCCGTTCAAAGCAATCCAGATCGTTCTCGAACACTAACGCGCTGGTCCGGCTGGTCGGTTCTAGCCGATTCTAGCTTGATGGCGTCAGCGGCAGATCGCTCACCGCAATGTTGCCGCTGTTTATGTTTAATATTATGACAATTAGATTTTTTTGTGGAATTTTCGGAAGCTTCTCTGATTTTCGCAGTTTGTATTTTTTAAATTAAAATCGTTGTGAGAGCTACCAGAATTGCCTCCGCGAGCTACCGGTAGCTCGCGATCGACAGGTTGGCGACCACTGATCTAGAGGGATCTTCATGGCCGCTGACGGTGTGGTACTGATGACACCACTGATGGCCAGCCAGAAAGCTTCGCCTGGGCTGCAAGGAGATTATATTGAACAATAAATACATTTTTTTTTACAAAATTTTTGTGTTTTCTTTGTTGGGCCGAGAACTTCTGGAACTACCTTCGTATGATAACACTTTTATCAGTTGTAATTTCCTCTATCGCCTCCTTCAGTTTGGACCATGACCGCTGAGACACTCCGTATAAAAGTATACAGAGGGCATAGACAGACAATTAGCATTTATAACAAAACATGTGAAAGATATGATGATCGTACTCGTGTATTTGTATCAAACATGAAACCGTATCAAGCAAATAATGCGTAACAAAATAATCACATCAAAACTCATTTTTCGTAAACAGATTTCTCATCCTATGAATGCGCAACTTGAGAAATATAAGCACACAAATATAACTCACACTGGTATGCTATGATTTCAACAACACGATGAAATTCTGATTACTAATGAATTACCTTAAGATTCACTATAATACAATTAATTTCTTCTCCTTTCCAAAAAAGTTTTCATGGCTGAAAAGTCAACCGGATAATAAATTACAATAACAGACCTTCACCTGATGATTTTTTGTGCTAAA
This sequence comes from Leptinotarsa decemlineata, assembly GCF_025532065.1. NCBI lineage: Eukaryota > Metazoa > Arthropoda > Insecta > Coleoptera > Chrysomelidae > Leptinotarsa > Leptinotarsa decemlineata. The sequence continues at coordinate 3,318,825 of NW_027412587.1, forward strand.
AACATTAATTTAATCTTCCTTCCATGTTCGGCAGACGAACATTACTGAGGAATCTTTTACTTTCACTCATTATCACACTGTATAGTTTTGTTTACCAACTCTATCAGGACCATTGATTTTTTTTATTTTCTCATGTTTGACTAGCACGAAATGTTCTACAATGTTTCAGTTTTACTAGTATTTGTGAGCAATAATTATCAGTGAAAACGTTAAGACAAATAATGAAGTAAATTGTCACCTTTCAAACTTATGTTTATTATGTTTGATGAGAAGAAACAAGTGAATTTCTACATATCGTTATTCTGGTTTTCTAATAGCTAGACTTTACTATTACAATTCCCAATCCGTTTTTAGAGAATACTTGCAATGACAGCGAAACGAAAATTTAGTGAATATATAAACAAATATTCAATATTTCTTTCTCACACTAACCACTTAGAAGTAATATGCATAATAAAACAACTGATAATGTAAAAGCAGGATCTATAAAAAAAGTGAAAGAATTTATTGCTGAACCAATTACATTTATATTCAATGGGGTGGTAGAAGTTGGACATTATGCATTTTGTCTTGAATTATTTATAGTTCACTAAACCAGTGAACTACCGATCGATATCCCTAATTACTAATTTCGGTAAAATTTTTGAAAAACTACTGAAAATTAGATTAAACTTCTTCTTCGATCTCACAGTTTGGATTTCAGGAGGGAAAATGTAATGCTTAAGTTCAGTTAACTAAGTACATATGCAAGGCCATGGATAACAGCACACCTTCTATAGGAGTATACATTGACCTATCAAAGGCATCTGTCACAATATTTTGTTATCCACCATAGAAAACAGTGGATGAAAGGAAATGCTCGAAAGTTATTCATAACGTACCTTAAGCAAAGAATTCAAGTTGTTAAAATAGAAAATACATTCAGCAGGAAATAAACAATAGAGTACGGAGTGTCATAAATAATTTAGACAAAATTATCAGTTTCGCAGATAATACTGCGATATTTTATACGGGAAAAAGTTGGCAAGAAGCTGAAGAAACGGCGGAAAATGGTCTAGAGATAATAAAAGATTGGTTTGATTGCAGAAAATCACCCTTCAGTACCTGAAAAATTATTTTTGTACCACTTTGTAGCTACCAGTCTTTCCTCCCAGATTTCAATGCCATGGCAATCCACAACCAACTGTAACTCATCTAAAATATCTTGGACCCATAATCGACTCTCATCTAAGATGGAATTACCTGGTTGATTACATAGTAAAAAATTAAGGTGTATCTTATATAAGTTTCGCTTCTTTCAGGCATAGTAGACCTTAGCCATAAAAAAACTCTATATTGAAGCCTAGCGCAAAGTCACATAACATATTGCAGGGCGGGTTGGGGAGGAGTCTCAAAAACGTATCTTCGTCCACTTGAAGTCATTCAAAGAAGATTCCTAATGTTTACCAAAAACATGAGATATGCAACCGAAGCCCTATATAAACAATTGAATATTCTGGATGCTAGAGAACTCATTTATAAATATCTGCTACTTAAACAATACAAAGAGGAGAGTGAACTCAACTAAACAACATATGTATACGACGAGAAATAAAAACCGTATCTAACCTCTCAAATCTATAGGACAAACACCGTTTGAGTTTTAGCGACCGACAGTATTCAAAGTTCCAACTCGTGTGTACCATTAAAGAAAATCAGTCTGTAAACATATATTTAAAACAACTCGTTTGTCAATTCACACACCTTTAAAAAATAATTTTAATTGATGATATACTTATTTAGTTTTAGTTACTTGAATTAAATTAAATCGTATTGTGTGAATGTGTTAGTACATGTGTACAGTACGTGTATGGACTCAATGTAGAATTGTACATATATGTATTTTATTTTATTTTATAATTGCATACCCACGCACAAGGATTCTTTTCTTCTGTGGATTGATTTAATGTTTATTCTACTCGAGCGCAGTTTTCCAAATGGAAGAGTTCTAAAACAGTTCGAGGTGTACTGAGTTGAAACTCAAAACGATGAGCAGCGACAGTCCGTCGCGTATTTCTAATTCACTTGAACACTTCCCGTGAAAATATCTATAGGAGAGAAACAAATCTCCAACCTTTCGTATCATCTCCGATCAGACAGATAGCTCTTTTCTGTATGGAATCTAGCAGCTTCAGGGTATGCTTAGAGGCAAAGCTCCATACATGAGAACAATACTCCAACGAAGGTCTGTCTGAGCTTTATAAAGTATCAAAAGTTGCTGAGGTGTGTACAGTTTTCTGGTTCGGAACAGTGTTCCGAACCAGAGACATTTATCTTTTTGGAGAAAACCCATGCCTGCGTTTTGGTGGCATTCAATTGAACCTAATTACTTTCACCCCCATTTGAAATAACTTCTAGATCCTCATTGAGGTATACAACCTCCTGCTGCCGGTGAAAAAGTGCATCCACATCCGATGTCCTGGAATCCAAATGGAATGACGAGACAAGTATGCTGTCGTCAGCAAAGAATATATTGGATTCTTGTTTTTTTTTCAATGAGTCGTTGATATACAATAAAAAGAGAGTTGGAGACAATTTAGATCCCTGGGAAACACCAGCGTTGAGCGTTGATGGTGAAAGTATTTCAGAGATATCCATCGACGGCCACCTGCAGGGAATGTTCTTTCAGGAATCTGAAAGGCCATACACAAAAATGATCTGACAAGCCATAGCATAGAAGTTTGGCCAGCCAACTCTCATGACACACACGGTCAAAGGCTCTAGAAATAGCAAGCGCAACAGCTCTTGATTCTTCATGTTTCTCGATTCCGTTATTCCAAATATGGGTGGCATACGATAGAAGGTCGCCTGTTGATCTTTGTTTCCAAAAGCCATATTGATGATCGCTCAAGATGTTGAAGCCTTCCAATTATTTAAGGATATGGTGGTGACTGGTCTATAGTGTGGAATTGCTTTCGAATTAACTGTTGTGTTGTTGCAAAATTGTCCAATTGTACAATTAAAAAAAAATCTGTTTTTTCGTTAATCAGTCCCCATACGAACGACAACTCTCAGAACTTGATAAACTTGTGCGAGCTGAGGACTAACGAGATCTTACCTTTTAACGTGTGATTCCTAACACGATTCCTGCACTATTTCAGAAAATACCCCAAAATTTTATACAAATTCACATCTGATCAATGTCATGAAGAAATTCGTATCGTTCCACTGATTAGTACTGGCAACCAAGGCCAATAGAGTTTATAAACTGGAGAAATGAATCACAAGCTTTCAATTATTTTTTTGCACCATCTATGCTTCAGACAACACATGCGCTTTGCGTTTGATCATTCTTCGAGCTGAAGCATTTTCTGCACTTTTTATGTTCCTTCATCTTTCATTGATAGCAAGATTGAATGTAGAAGACAAACAGATGATTTTGATCAACAAAAGAAGCTACTGACATACATTTTCCAAGGTGAGCTTGTGTTTTAACCAAGAGCACTTATAAAATTAAAAATATAATTCATCAATTTGGTGTGCACCCTCATTAGAAGAAGCCCTGATGTTGTACAATTTTTCAAAAATAGTACAACTTCAAAGTTGAAATTCCATTTGATTGTTGGTGTGCCCGTTGTTTCCGGTTTCAAGGCTTGAAAGAAAAATGCCCGATGATATTTTAAGAGTCAAAACATTCAGTAGGTGAAATAGTCCCCCAATGGGATTTGAGGATGGGGGATGATTTGAAGACATCATGCAGAGGAAACTCAGAAAACACAATTTCTGACCATAATCAGGGTCCTCCTACTATTAGTCCACAAGAAAACAGCATGTGGTTGCTAATAGACCATGTAGAAATAAAAGACCAACCAACATCGGTACCGCAATTAACATCGTTTTTTTTTTCATTTATGGGCTATGACTTTCCCTCCATATTCATTCAGGTGATCTCTTTTGCCACCAAGAGAAATCAATCATTAGTATCCCAAAACTTTGTGGCTGTGTGGCTGTGTGGCTTAAGGTAACACCACATGAAATCACTCCAGGCGACAGGCACTATTTTTAATAATTTCTGTATCCGTTATATCAACCACTTCAAATTTTTAAATATCAAAGGTTACGAAGGTATTAGGCCATTCTTTCCAACCATTTTTCATTTAAAATTGCTAAAAAGTTCTGCAAGCTGTCCCAATGGTTCCAAATTCATGGTCCAGTAACAATAGTGACAAAAAGAGATAAAAAAAGAGGTATAAAAAGAGACCGAATGTTCAGATTTTCATGAGAAATGAAACTTCCTATTTTTTATACCACTTGTATTTGTAACTAACGGTATTGCAATTTCTTTCCACAAGGGCATTTATAAACGAATACAATAAACTCGTTTGCTGAGGGGGGTTAGCATCGGCAAATTAGGGGTTTCCCGGTGGTTGAAAGTCTCTGACTGTCATCACGTTTGTTCAGGCAGGAACTATCCGAGATTGTAGTGTTTTCGCTGTGGCGATGGTCTTAGTGTTCCCAAAGTCTATGCTGTGTCCTGTCTCTTGACTATGTTTGGACAAGGCTGAGGATGGGTTTGACTTCCGGACAGCAAGTTGATGTTCGTATACTCTACTTGTCACACGTCTGTTGGTCTGGCCTATATATGTTCTATCGTAATCGGAGCATGGAAGTCACCATGCACGTTTTCTTTCTTAGACATCTATGCATGTCATACTAATCTCCAGAGATGTTTTATTAAGCACGTACCAAATCTTATTGAAATTAAAAAAATCAGCTGTAAAGTGTTACAAGGTCCGGAAGAAAACCCACGCTATACTTCGAACTGAGTGTTTTGTCACCTAACATGGAATCCTATTCCGAAATGTACAACCTTATTCATAGGTAATAAAAAGGTGACTCGCCGAGAAAATCCAATGAAATATTCTGTAGTCGATCAATTGGTACCATGCAAGCATTTTTCTGCAGGAACAGAAATGAGAAATGAAATGCGGAAGTAATCAGTATCATTCATTCGTTTGTGAGGAATCAGTGTTTTTCATCATTTATTCGAAATTAATCACTCACTCATTAAGAGAAAGTGAATAACATTATCGTGGAAATCAAATGTAAGAATCCGATTAGTGCAAAGAATAGTTTATTGGTGTAGGACATGCAAATAATCAGACATTGAAAGTGAAGAAAAAAGTGAACAAATAAATATATGTGTTTTACTGTTTTTTATATGTACCTACCTAAAAAAGAACAAAGCTGAATCAATAGAGAATTTGTTGATCACCCTTGAAATGCTTCTCTTTTCATTTATCTTTGTTTGTGGGGGTTGAAGAAAGATATTCAAAAACAATAACATATGGAATATGGAACATATGGAATTATGATTTTCTCATTGTTATAAACATTGTCAAAATAAGTGAACAAGAATTATTTTCATTCGAAAATGAAATTTTTTGACAAATACATTCAAATATATTTTTTTACAATTCCAAAAATTGAGAAGTTCAAACCAAAGTTTCATAAGATATTTGATAATACAAAAAAATATAACTGACAGAAAATAGAGATTAGGGTTCAACAATTGGAGGTTAGGTCATTCACTGTCTTGAACTCAGAATCGTATAATGTGTTCAAACAAAAATTTATTTCAATAAATTGATGAATGTAGCCGTTACTACGTGGTAGGAAATCATCATGAAAAATGAAAATTGAAACGTTGTATGTGTTTACCACTTTTATTTGTAACTAACGTTATTGCAGTTTAGTCCTATAAGGACACTTTCAAACTTATACATTAATATAGTTTACATACAGTTTACAGTTTAATGAAAAATGAGAATTGAAATTTTTTATGTGTTTACCACTTTTATTTGTAACTAACGTTACTGCAGAAAGTTTCAATTCCCATTTTTCAAAAATAAGTTTGATAATAAGAATTTGAACAAGCGAGTATATTTTGAACTTTATTGAAATTAAGAATTGTTAAATAATCAAATTAAAGTAATTGAAATTAAAAATATTTGGAGTTCCAAAAAAGTATTTTATACATGAGCGTACTTATCCAACCAGAAATGGACCAAAAAAATGTGTTACCAAAAATTAAAAAATCAACAAAGTGTTGCGAATTGTTATGTGAAGAAATGAGTTCGTTAAATGTACTTGTTTTCGTTGTGATGATCATTGTAATGTAGATACATCCGAATTATTTCGAAGTAATGATAAACTTTATCAAAACTTTATCACCTGAACATACCAACATACGAATATATCGTTTCACTTGTATTTTCCATTGCTAAAATCAATGAATTTGAATAATTGGACTTTTAATCATTGAATTTGATAAAAAAACTCAGATCTTATCTTCATTGTAATATTCCATAATCATGAATAAGTGAGTCCACCTGTGGTGAATTGCTCGCGTCTGCCTTAACAAATACAGGGTGTTCCTGGACTCCCTCTTTTCCTTTCGAAAATGTATAGATAGGTCTAAACATCACCAGTTCAACTTTCATTCCTAAAATCCTTCGTTACCAAATTACAGTCCCTCAATGTTACAAAATGAAAAATGTTTTTCATTGATAACTTTTCAAATTAATATTCAAAATCAACCAAATTTTGATGCACCTGAACAAATAAATTGCTTTGATGAGATTTCATGCAGGAGTCAGATATTGTGCTACAAAGTCAGGAACGGACTACACCTCGATGGCCCACACCGACATTTTTCAATATTTTTCTACAAAATTAGGTTACTTAGACAATTCGTATGAAAAATCAATCGGAGCAATGCTTTTTGATGAAAATGCACTTTTGTTCGACGACATCCAACCCGAGATATCTACCATTATTTGAAATGAAAAATTATCACAGCAGAAATAATTATGATAACGTTAATGCAATAACATCAGTGAAACTGCAATATAGACTGAATTCGATATTCGCGTAGCCTGTTAGTTCAAAAACACCGCGAATCCACAGAACTTGATATTTAATTTGTATTTCCAATAATGGTAGACATCTTGGGTTAGATGCCGTCGAACAAAAGTGTATTTTTATCAAAAATCGTTGCTCCGATCGATTTTTCACACGAGTACTTTTATTAAAAAAATTGTCTGAGTAACCTGATTTTGTTTTAAAATATTGAAAAATATCGGTCAATTCAAAGTTTTGGGGTGTGGACCATCGGAGGTAATCCTCTCCTGACATTGTAGCACAACTGACTTCTGCATGAAAGCTCATCAAAGCAATTTATTTTTTCAGTCAATCAGCAAAATTTGAAGTACTGATAATATTTTGACCCCATCTATACATTCCCGAGAGAAAAAGCGGAAGTCCAGGGACACCTTGTATATGAACTTAGGCTTTCACTGCCGAAATCACGATTGAAAGGAACAAAATCCTGGCTAATAGGCCGTGGTAGAATTGAACCTGAGACTGAACACATCTTCATTCCAATCTTGAGCATCAATTGCTTCGCTTTTCAACATTGTATACATAATAATAATGGTACATCAGTTAGTGATCACAAAATTCAGTTAGATACATTTTTAATATTGGTCAAATTGGAAGATTCTGAAAAAAAATTCCTATGCATGATAATAATTATAAAATTTCCTGAGTTGAACTGGAAGTCTAACTGATCTAGTTGGTCTGTAGTCCAACTCATGATAGCGTTATTAATTTTCATCAACAAACAATTACAATATATTACTTCTAGGAAAACAGGTCACTATTATTCGGGTTTAAAGGCCGTTTTTTTAAAATGTTTTCCTGACAGTAGGTGTTAGTGTTATTTCCGATACTTGCTCAATAGCCTGTTCAAAAAGTGTTTAACCAAGGTTGTTATGAATCCTTTGTTGTTTAATGCAATTTGTTTTATAAAATCTAATTTCTCAATAACATTATCTGTAGACATCGGCATACTGATGAGTTTGCGGATCAGACAATGGTAAGCTGCTAATTCATGTTGATAAGGGTGCTTGACATGTTTATTGATATGAGTGTCTGTATGGGTTGGTTTGTGTTCATAAACAATAACAGACACTAATAATAATCCTATATATCTCATGACGTCACACTAGCTTTTGACACACCCACAAAATGTTCAAAGTCATGTTTCTTGGTATAGGAAATTCTCTCGATTTGAAACATATTCTGAATGACAATGCACAAAATTAGATTCGACTGAACGACCCTATTGTACCAACAGAGGCAAATACTTATTTTCTTCTCCCAATGAGAGCGGTAATGAAATCAGAATCAAGTCTAAGTATAATTATTCCAATATTTTCATATTGAATGCTTATTGCCTTCTTATTGAATAATACTATCATAAACTGCAGTAAATCTGAGATACGTATTAATTGACACATGTAGCATTAATACATTCAAGTTTCATACCGGTTATCCTTCTAGAATATTATTCCGGTCAGTGTAGAACGGGTTCAACGAAATTTTAAAAAAGAACACCAAGGTTTGTGAGTATGTTTTTGCGGTTCTCGGAATCGACTGAAATTGGTGAATGAATTATGTCTCAATCTTCACGGTAACATTTTAGAATAATTTAAGTAAACTACGATTCAATATGGCTATTTCAGAATACCATGATTTCCAGTTTAAGTTGAAAATGGCGATTTTTCAATGAAGTAAACGAACTATATCAGCTCCTTTCTTGTTTTTCTTCCTCCGAGTGATTACCAGTAGCTCTACTGGAAAACTCCAAATATTTTGTATTTTTCTAGTTATTCTAAATATGACCCAAAGTGGAATATTATCACTATCATGGCGTACCGTGAGTTGTTACTGAACAAAGTTCAACAAAATCGTATCTAATATCCTAAGACACTGTTCAGTTGGCGAAAAATATTCTGTTACACAATATTTTAACTTTGATTCTTATCAAAATATTCAGTAACAGAATATACGAACACGATGTAAATATTTGTATTATTAAAAAAAATGTGAAGGTTCACCACAAGTACAAAGTCGTGCATACTAGTCTGATCGCACGCGTTTATATGTATATTTAGTATCAGCATTGCACCCGTGCGAAGCCAGAGCGAGTCGCTAATGATAAATATTATGAGGTCCGTTCAAAAAACAGGATAAATTTTCATTTTTCTCAAAAAATTTTCATTTATTCATCAATTTCTATTTTGTCCCCTTCAATGTTATCCACCTCAGATATATCACACTTGTACTAACGGTTTTTTAAATACTCGAAGCATTTCTGATATGCACTTTATGGTATGCCTTTAACTCTCTCAGCTATTCGGTTTTTATCTTCTCGATTGTCGCAAAACACCGTCCTTTCATGGGTCTCTTCAATCTTGAAAAAAGTTGCAGGGGGGCAAATCTGGTGAATACGGTGGCTGAGACATAATTCGGTGTTGTTAATAGCCAAAAAATTAAGAACAAACAATTACAACCGAGCAGGTGCATTATCATTGTTTTTCCACTATACCGAAGGTTTTTTTAGTATTGCTTCACGCAAGCGGAGCATTACTTGAAGATGATAATCTTCATTGACCATACGACCATGTGGCAAGAACTCCTGATGCACTACGTCACGGTAATCAAAGAAATAAGTGAGCGAAATCTTGATATTTGATCAAACTTGGCGAGCTTTTTTGGTCTTGCCTCTTCTGGGCTCTTCCATTGGGACGATTGGACTTTGTTTTTGATGTCATAACCATACACCCCTGATTCGTCAACAGTTATAATAATTTTAAGCAAATCTGGATCGCCGTTGACGCACCTAATTTCACTCTCCAAAATTTTTATGCAAATTTTTTTAACCATTTTTTTCGATAGCCGAAAATCGCATAACAAGCACATAACAAACACTTCTAACTTTATGCATCTCACCAAAAAACTAAACATGCTGAACAGCTAAAACTTTGAACATATGTTCGAGACGAGTGTATCAATATATTAAAAAACAAAATAATTGCTAATCGAGTGTACGCTGAAATTTTTTTTAACAGTCCACTTTGATGTTTGATTTGTTTTTTATTTGCGTTTGAACTTGCGAAATCGACTTTTGATTTTGTATTTTAGGTTAGCTTAATATAAAATTAAACCGCTCACTTGAAAAGTGGATTCAAATATAACACTGAAAAAATCAATTATAATTGAAAATGTTTTTAAGTTATCCTTCGCTTCGAGTCAGGGACCAAATACTAGATAGATTTAGAAAATGAAGAATGAAGAAAATCATCCGCAAAAATAATACATTTTGATTGGTCAACATTTGAGTTGATATAGTTTGATGAACAGGCAGAACAACAGTGTCTTACAATATTCTTGTAGTACATTCAATTTCACGGTGAAAGGTTTTGTTTAAAAAAGTTTTGGTTGAAAATGGGCAATTGAATAACTAGTAAAGCATTTGAGCATGTTAACAGTGTATTCAAGGTATGTATTATGTTGCTAGTTACTAATCTATGGACCTTTAGTGGAGTGAAATTTGTAAAACTGTACCCTATTTCAGAGAGATTAAAGCAAAAAGATTATAAGTAGGTAATATATTTCATCACTATCTTCTTGATGCCTTTCAAATAATAACGTTGAAGGATCACAAGGTGGAGCTACGAATAATTTTGCTCACGGTAATGACAGTGAATTATTGTACCTTACTGGTTTTTATTCACCCTTCGAATCTTGATACCAAACAGTTATTGGACTACAGTAGGGATGAATTATGATGTCTAACAGGCCTTCTTACAGGTCACTGTCATTTGAATTATCATTTGCATAGACTCGGACTGTTGGAAGACAGTATGTGTAGCCTCTGTTTGGGAAATGAAACAGCAGACCACTCACCATACAAACGAATCGGCTTCGTTAAGAAGCTGGGTTTAGTGAGGTGACTTGAGAAAAAAAGTATCAAAGCTATTAGAATTCATTCCACCAGGCTAGGTAATTTGTAAAGATATTTCCAGTTGGGACAGTGATTAAGTAACGAATGAACTTATTGTCAACCAAATAATGGCCCTCCACTGGTGTATCATACAGACAATAATTTCCGAATCACCCCGAGGCACAACTTTGTCCTAATTCGACAAATATGGGTTGGAGCAGCTATTGAAACAAATAATAAAAAAGGAATATCCATTTTCGATCACGTCGGTGAGCAAAGTTCGTCCTTGAGCTACTGGCTTTTGCAACGTGAAACCGCTAAATAAATGGATTTTAGATACAGAAAATTACTCAGTTATCAATCTATTCACAACATTATCTAAATTTATCAACTGTGAAATGGCAATGAACTTACAACGTAATTACATTTCAAAATGATTTGTTTTGAAAAATATATAGAGAACGTTAGAGCGTGAAATTATTCGTTTTTCTTATCGATGAAATTGTTTTTGTTTTCTGATCCAGAGTAAGGAGTGCTCCCAAATAGCAGATCTACAACATTCTCGAAGCGCGTTTCACCAACAAAGCTGGCGTCTTCAGGAGATGTAGTAGTCTACTAGTGTTTGGGAGCCATGCAGTGAAACGACAATCTTGAACATTACAGATGATGTTCTCAGCGCACCTGACCATAAGAAAGCTACAGCACTTGATCTTTCGAAAGCTTTCGATACGATAAATCATGTTATTCTCCTCACTATCCTTGAATCCATTGATTTGTCAAATATCGTCAAATCGAAAACGATTTGAACGAACAAGTGCAAAGAATCAAACTAGACAATATAGTATCCAGTCCATTGAAGATAAATCGCGGTGTTCCACAAGGCTTGATTTTAGGTCCTCTTCTATTTATATTATATACCTCAAACTTTGTGAACGTAGTTAAATACTCCAAAATAAAAATTTATATTTATATCTAATATACTATTGTGTTAATTATATATTTAGTACATTCATTCACCAATTTGTAATTAGTTTTGAATATTTTTCTCTATTTTTTTCTTCCTATTTTTTCCCCATTGTACCTACACAGTAAAAAGTCACAGTAAAAAGTAGAATCAGACGACTTTCGAACACTTAACAAAAATCGCCAGATGATGTTAAGTGTGACTTTGTCGAAACGTTGCGAAATTCATTCTTACCGAGTATGAAAATACGCCAGAGGTGTAAGTTTCATCTTTCATATTTATTTTTCAATTCACATGAGAGTTACAAGACGGATAGTCTCAAGCCGTTGATTCTGTTGGTGTCTTCCCACCTCTCGGAAAATTAGTTGCATCAATCAAAAATATATATATATATATATATATATATATATATATATATATATTTGATCCGTGTATGTGATATTATCTTTAATTTAAATTAAAGTGAAATTAAATATAATATCACATACACGGATCAAATACCCGGAAAAACCAGTTCAGCATAGTCCTATCCGTGAGAACTTCAGATTTAACATATAGTTATATATATATATATATATATATATATATATATATATATATATATATATATATATATATATATATTATATATATATATATATGATAGCATGACAGCACGACCAGATGTCGAAAGCGCTCTCATATAATTAAATGGAGTAATAAATCTTCATCTCCTTTTTGTGTATATATATATATATATATATATATATATATATATATATATATATATATATATATATATATATATATATATATATATATATATATATATATATATATATATATATAAAAACAACATCTTCCAAAGCAGATTTAATAGTTTTCCGCTTTCAAGCGGTGTTGAGAACACAATAATAGGTATTAACAAATAACAATAACGAATAATCAGCAACAAAATAAAAAATGGTTGAAAAAGTATCAGTATTCAAATTTTATAGTTTCAATTCGTCTCATCTTTCAACTTTATGTATAGTCTAGGGACAATATTTCTATATTCTTGTTTCCCGTACTTGAGAATTATTTTAATGGCCACATTCACATAAAATTCGACGAGCTGTCTCTATTTGATGTATCGTCTTATTCGTTCTGGTTTTCTTTGAGTGGATAGTGTCCAGTTAGTAGCTTTGTAATCATTTCGATCCAACCTCCCTCTTTTGAAACAACTATTCTATCCTTTTCTCGGATGACTCCTTTATAATTGCTTATAAGCGTGTATATTCCGAGGTATTCAGTATTCTTCACCCTCCTATATTTTATTTTAGGCTACCAATGATTTTTTTACCATCATCAGTTTTATTGACTATGGGTCTTGAGGATTCTGGCTGTAGTCTGCAGATCATAATATCTGACGTTTCGTCTAAAACTTCAGTAGACATTATCAAAAACGATGAAGCAACAGACACAAAGCTCTAGTTATTCTTTCGGTATTGTCGAATCTGTCATGTTTCAAATTGCTGGTTTCATTCTATCGGTGGTGGGAATGGCTCAAAATGAAGTGCTATTTCCCCTTTTGTTATTGTTCAAACTCAAAAATCTACAGACTTTTCCACCACATTTTGTTCCATAGGCATAACTTCAAGGTCATCAAAAATAAATAAATATACCTTCTCTAATGATACCGCAAGCATTGTAACGAGTTTTCCTGAAAGGATAAATGCAATAGTGAGATGAGCAAAACTAGAGCCTGATGCAATCGCCCTATAATACGTGCACCTCTTCTGAAAGTGTCCTGCTTTGTTTGGACATAAGCCTGATCAGATGCGATGGTGAAGCGAGTCCTCCAGACTCAGTTGTTCAAAGTTTCACTATTTTGTTGTGTACCGCAGTACTGCATCTGAGCAAATGCAAAATAAACTCATGCATTATGAGAATGTTCAGTATGTGTCTTCTACAATGGTGAATCACTTAGTAAATCACAAATTTTCTAGCCTACAAAACATAACACTATGAGTAACAATGTTTTTTATTCTGATCATGATTTCGAAGATTATTATATTGGTTTCAATAATATTGAGAACATTCTACAGCCCTGTGTGTTAACTGCCTATCTTATCTGAATGACCAAATGATGTAAACATGGAAATATCATGATTTTGGTCAGAGGTTATCATTATTTTACGTACTATAATTTCGCTCGATTTGAACGCACTTTGCTGAAGAGTGATCTTACTGAAGTACGTATTTCTTGAATGGATAAGGAATGAAAATAAAACGTGGGTCAACGATTCAAAATAATTTTTCGGTAAATAAGGTTCAGTGACAATATTAATTTTATTCATACATGTACGTGTCTCATTGGGCTTCCATTCAATGTTCGAGATCAAGGAGTTATCAAAAATTGTTTCTTCATAAATGTTTTATGTAAGAACACTCCTCAGGTGGTGGATACTGGACGATAATTTGACCACATTTTTTTTTCTGATACCTAGCCAATCCAAACTCGAAAACAGTTGTTTTGTTTCAATTGCAGAGTAATATTTTGAATCAATATGTTTCATCAGTGTTGAGAAGTGATTCGGCTGAGATACTGGAGTATTCAATGTTTGAAAACATGAGTTTGAAAAACTCATTTCATTTCAAAGGAATTTTGTAGATAATCTGGGTACGAAGTTTTTTGGTACTGATGATCCGGAATAAAACTATTTGACGATGTCAACTCCTCTGTAGACTATTTCCCAATAAGGGTTTTCAGTACTTTGTGGTTTTTTGTGTTCAATAACGTTTTCACGGTTGGGTATCCTGAACAAACTGTCATTATAGAAATTTCTTCTTTTCATATTCCAGAATAGGTTGATTACTTGTAGACTTATTGATTTACTTCACACGTCACTCGATTCCATATTTTTTTAGGTCTCTAAGGAATTTTTGTTTTTGAATTTCCATTGCGGCACAAATCATTCCAGAAAAACCCTTTTTTGCAGACAATATTTCTTAATCAACCACCCGCATGTCTACAGCAATTGAGTGGATTTTTAGGTTAGTCAACATTACCATGATAATTTCGGGGATCTCAACTTTCGGAAACAAAATATACCTAGGGTGCTCAGTAAAACCGGTCAAGTTTCATTCATTTTCGAACTGATATAATTCAACTTTTTCAAATCGAACACCCTGTATTTTGTCATTTGTATGAAATGGTTCAACATTTCACTACATTTTTCTTCACAGGTATATTATACGGAAAACTAATATTTTACAAATTATACCAAGTTTCAGTACCTAATTGTTGTAACCACAAAAAAAAAGTATTTTCTTACGTTTCCTTACTCAAATTTGTTTTTCGAATGTTCAAACTAATCACTAGTACATTAGCATTTTTCATACTATCTAGTGATGGTTATCAGCGGTTTCAACGGTAATAAATGAGTAAAAACAAGAATATTTATACTGTTTTTTTCTTTAAAAACCCAGTTATCCAAGGAAGATATGGATCATATGGTCTATGGTTTGGGGGAAAGTGACGGAAACTGCCTACTTGCATCTGGGATTCACAAAGAGGAGTTCCTCGAAAGAAGACAATCAGATGGAAGGCATTTAAGGTTTAAAAAACAAGATTTGAAGGAACTGGTAATGTCAATCACGAGAAGTTCGAATGTGTCTGCCCTGTAACAACTGAAGAAATTAATTTCAAATTACTCTTCACCTTGTTGGTAATCCCTATGTGAGTAGCTGAGACCTGAGCAGGGAATCAGGATTTTCTCAAACCAGCGTGATACGAGCAAGCAAATTTCATCCTTATCACATGCCATTGATGCAAGACGTGCAAAACTGTTCAATTTTGCCGATGGAGTTTAGGAAATATCAATCAGGAAAATTATTTTTTCGATTTCGTGTTATTTTCTGATGAAGCAACTTTTCCTGAAAATGGAACTATGAAGCGGCATAACATGAATTATTTTGCAACGGAAACCCCCATTTTGTTCGTTGCCTGAACCATCAGGCAACGTTACTGAATGTTTGGGGTGGAATTCTCGGAAAAAGAGTTATCGGTCCGTATTATTTTGTGGACATCTCACTGAAAAAAAATATGTAAGATTTCTTCGGCATGAGTTTTATAATTTATTGGACGGGGTTCCATATGGAGCAAGACTTAGAATATGGCTACAACAAGACGGTACACCACCACATACCTCAATGATCATTTCAATTAAAAATGGATCGGTAGGGGTGGGCCTGTGACGTGGCCACCCAGCTCACCTGACCTGACCAAAATGGATTTTTTTTTATGGAGATATATCAAACTCCTCCAACTTCTATAGAAGACATAAAACGAAAAATCACTAGAGCTTTCAGGGAAATCCCACTGGATATGCTGTTACGTATAGAGAATTCGTTTAAAACAGACTGACATTATCTGTTAGAGAAAATGGTCGCATTTTGAACATCATTAGACTCCTCTATTCAATAAAAAATTAGGCGTTATTGTCCATATTATTGAAGTAAGTGAACGTAAATAAATGAAATGTTTGTGGTTAAAACAATTAATAAAACTGGGTACACTTTGGAAAATATCTGTTTTTCGTATAGTATACCTTCGATAAAAATGTAATGGGTAATGGGTGTCCCATTTGAAATAGTTGAAATATGTATGTTTGAAAATGAATGAAACTTGATCGGTTTTACCGAGCACCCTTTATATATTGTTTCCGAAAGTTTGATTAAGTGAACGCAAATAAATGAATTTTTTTGTACAACAATTAATAAAACTGTATAAAACTGGTATAATTTGTAAAATATCAGTTTTTCGTATCTCTGATAAAGAATGTAGTGAAATGTTGAAACATTTCATACAAATGACAAAATACAGGTTGATCCATTTGAAAAAGTTGAATTATGTCTGTTTAAAAATGAATGAAACTAGAAACTAGATTGAGCAATTCAAAAAATTGCTTTTCCTGATAGCAATGGACCGAGGGAATCTTGTTAACTTACCCTGTATCTGTTATAACTTACGAACCACTACGTATTGTTCGAAAAGAAATAGATTTACAACTGAATATTGGGTATCCATTTAGAAACAACAAGAAAAAAATGTTTTTATTATTGAGTTTGGATGAGAACGATGTTAAAAAAAATTGTGATAAAATATTGTTCAACAATGAAAACACTACATTTTCAATATATCTCCATGACAAAACAGATAATCCAAAATAATTTCCCGTTGAAAATGCGTATGGTTGAAAAGATCGATTTTTTAATGATCTTCACGGCATAACTTCTGAATTTGAATTTTTTGAAAGTACTATCTCGATAGAATTCGAGGATGTGAATCAATATGTGACATTTTTTTGAAAAAATCTAACTTTGCTATGCTTTTACTGTATATTGGAGAATATACAGCACATTGTTATCTAAAATATTCATACAAAACAATTTTTCATAACTTCACTTCTTCATCAAAAACTCCTAACGGAACTTCGATGTGAATGTTATTTCAAAAGACATATTTTCGCTTCAACTTTGTTAGTACGTTGATGTCAACTGTAATGATGCAGAGGTAACCTTTTGTAATGAGGACATTCCACCAACACATTTGATAATTTAAATTTGTAAATGTACTATATCAACGATGTTGTGACATCGTGACATCATACATAAGCTTGCACTCACATAAACCGATTTAAACTGCTTAAAATTATATCAATTATCATTTTGCTTCATATACTTTTCGATTTCACGGTTCGATTAGCAATCAGTATTTTTTTCAAAACACTACTTCAAAACTATGATAATAAATAACATTCGGTCAAATTTTTTACTAACCCTCTTTTTCAACAGATGAAAAACAACCCCCGGACCGCCTTTCTCTTCCTACCTTCGTTTTTTATTACTTCAAAAAAATCAAACATGGAACTACATTTATTGTGAACCAAGTAAATACTTTCTGTATTGTTTCTGTATTGTTTCCGAAGAAGTATTTTCAGCATTCGCCTCAACTTTTCAGAATTCTTTTTGAATTTGACGTATATCGTTAGTGGTTTTGTTTCTAGTCCACGAGATGGAGGCAAGGCGACTGACTATGTATTATAATTGCAAAACGTTACGTACGATCTATCAATCTAGAATTTCATATTTTCAGATTCATTAGCGACAAAGGTAACGCGGGCACTTATGTTTCAATAGAAATAGGTATAATATTCATGTCATAACTGCTTAATTATTCCAAGGTCTATACAACTAGAAATAATTATTTCTAGCTTTGTGCTGAATCCCCTCACTTGTAATTTTCCTTAAATATGTTGTTTTGAACGTTGCTTTTAAACTAAAAATGATTTGATAGTCAGCCCCTTTACCCGAATGTCGTATACATACGGAGGACGCAAAAGAATCATTAACCAGTGGCGTAAGTTATCAACAGGTTCAAGAATTGTGTTGCCTTAATGGAAGTAATGCGACAAAAATGAAATTAAATACCTTATTACACCAATTCGGTTTGTTTCAATCAGAAAAACCATTTCAACATAATCATTCTCATTATTATTTACCAGAAATGGGTTAGTCCGTTAAGCCCTCCACCTACTTCAATCACATTCGAAAGTCTTATGGAAGTAAAATCACAATTACACAATAATCTTCAACAAAAAATCTGTTCTAGAGTATTAAGGGGCGAATTGAAATGGAAAAATATTTTTAAATGAGTCAGTAACTTTTCGAGTTTATGAATTTTGAAATATGTTTAAAAAAAATATGTTCAAAATATGTTTTCTCCGTTAACCAGCTATCGCACCCCTAGGAACGACAACCCTCGGAAGTCTAAACTTGTGCGACCAAGAACTAACGAGGTCTTAACTTTTAACGTGTGATTCCTAACACGGGTTGGACGATAGCAAGTGAAAATCGAGCTTTCAGCCTGGGGCTTGATCCATCGACTCACACATCGGCCGATTGACTGAGTGAACAAAGCATCCACGTCAAACCGACCGTTGAAATTAATGGAAAAAAGGATGTATTAGCTTTTCCTTTGAACAGTTAACATACGGAAAGCTATCTCTTCACCTTTAAATCAAATTAAAAAAAATAATCTTGATTGCAAAATTGTAGTTTCATTTTTCATATAGTGGAAGCTTAATTACTCAAGAAACTTTATTTCATATGCATACCAAGGACATATTTATAATGAACTGATTAAAATATATGTGATTTTGTTTTTTATTTTAGGCGTCAATGTACTCCATAATACGCTTAAAGCTTTCCTGATGGCAACTAAACGTTCAAGTTATATAATTGCCTGCTTTTCTTTAAGTATCTGTTTCATGAATGGACAAAACAAAGAAATCACTTAAAATATGGAAAAAGTGTTCATTGTAAAAACAATCACAAGAATTATGTTTCGACTACTTGGAAGCCGTCTGGTTTTGTTCATTTTCCGCAAGTCTCCAGAAAACAGCCTCATGGGTATCTTCCATATTTTTCATGACAGTCTTGTTTCTCGCACTGAATTGTATAGGTCCCTTGCGCAATGTTGCCAACCGGATGAACCATAAACTCGCTACACATGAACCAAAATTCCGCTACACTGCTTCATATTCCGCTACGCTTGTATATCTGACGCAATCAGCTGGCGCATGCACCCTATCCAAAATTAAATACCACAGAACTTACAGTTTGTAGTTTGTGTACCGTTCATTTATAACAAAACTGAACTGTCACTAATGTCAGTAATCAGGAACATGTTAATTTTCAACCGCGCAACTCAGTAGACGGTACGTAATTTTCTAAATTAACAGCAGTTAATTTTTGAAAGATGTCGTTTTGACCAAATATTTCTTAGCTTGAAAAAATGATTTTGAAAAGTAAAAATAAAAATCAATTTGTTCACGTACGTATAGTCAAACTGAACTCGTGATTGATCATTCGCGACAGGTCTAATCCAACCTTTCAAGTTGGAATCAGACAACCAATGTTGAGAAAAAGTTTGTTTCCAAGACTTTTTGAACATGTCCCATTCCCGTCAATTTCAACTGCGGTAGCTCTTTTCTCTCGAGTTACAATCAGATGAACTATCTTCCATTTTCACTGTAATCTGTTTGATATAATTCATAATACTCTAGACAGTCGAGACTTTTAGTTTCAAAATATTGGAGGTTATATGGTTTATGATATGAACACAGAACTATAACTTAGTTCTATAACTTATTTATTGTTCTGTGAATATGAATGAAAATATCCAAAAATATTCTTCTCTTTCATCATGTAATGACCTCAGCTACTAAGACTATAACGTATCAGTTGTCGTATTAGCTGTCAGCTTCGAGTGCTGTCCACTGCCTCTTCTTCTTCCATATTTTTTTCAATATTGATTATTTATAGAAAATTTCGTTCAAAACCCCTACGCCGCTACCGTCGAATAAATTCCGCTACAGTAACGGAATTCCGCTACAGTTGGCAACTATGCTTGCTGGATGTATGCCATATTTTTCAGGACAAAATTTGGGTTGTTTATAATTTTTTTTGAGGACACAAGGACTACAGGAAAATTCTTAAGGCGCTCTTAAAGCGGTGCCTTTGCGAAAGTAGTGATACATATTGGATTTGAATCGCTGGAGATTGAATCCATTTGAAAAAACGTTCCCAGGAAGTTTATTCCACATAAACGCCGTTCTGCAAATGAAAGAGTTTTTTAACAGTGAAGTTCGAGGTGTACTGAGTTGAACCTCAAAACGATGAATAGCCACAGTCCGTCGCGTATTTCTGATATGTAACACGGAATCCAGCAGCTTCAGGAACTCCATACATGTGAACAATACTCCAAAGAAAGTCTGATCTGAGCTTTATAAAGCATCAAAAGTTGCGGAGATGTGTACATTTTTCTGGTTCGGAACAGTATTCCAATCTTTTGTGAAGCAGCCTTTGCAATTCCAGCAACATGATTGTGCCAAGTATATTCGTGACCATTTCCACCCCATCAAACTTATCAAAGCAGAAAGAGGAATTGTCTGTCCTGACATTATGACCTTGAATTTGCTCCAAAAAAAATAAAAATTCAAGTGTAGAATAGATCAGGAGTATATGAGTTGATTTGTGGTTATTTTTACAAACTTCATGACTTTTATTCGAGTAAAACATTGTGTTTACTATACAATAGCTTAGGCATGAACACGCCTGAAGAAGATATTGTGTAGTAAAACACAGTAGCGACAGATTTCATCACTTACTTCAAAATTGTTTAACCAGGAGGGCTAAAAGAATGAAGGAAAATAGAAATAGTTTTTTGAATGAGAAGATCAATTCAATATTTGATGATGAAGGCATCAGCTCAATCCTAATTACGACTTATATTGTATTTGAAAGAGAAAGGTTCAAAAGTATTCCTTTTGGGATGCTTGATAATCAACAGATTCAAGATTTGCTTAATGACTGGATGGAATTGAAAAATTATTTTTTTTTAATTTGCTGTCTGATGGAGACATCGATAATGAAATGGAAATTTCAAGTGATGTTTATATGAAAACCCTGGTAGTTTTTTCATTACATTTACTTATTTCATGTTGTTTCAATGAGTTCATTTCTAGAATGGTTTAAATGATCAGTCATCATAAGATCATAAGTCTATATAATTCCATTCGAAGAATTACTAAGAATATAGTTTAGTATTAAGTGAACACGTCTGAAAAATATTACTGGAGTTTTTTCACAACACCTAACTTTTATTTTAACACCTCGACACATGTTTCGATCACCAAGTGATCATCTCCAAGAGGAAGATCAAACTAATCACACTTACAAAGTTATCCTTATTTATACCATAAATACATCTTCTAATACCTACGTCTTAAGTGTCTTAAATTAATTTCACGATATTGCCTTCTCTCCTAGTCCTAAATGTATTTTACAATGTGTCCTTATGTAATAGTCAGGAAAATCTAATAATTAAAATAATATTTTAACAAGCTATATAGTGTACTATTAGGTATTAGTCCATCATCGTTATTCATAATATTATTATGTTCACTTATTTCTACACTCTCATAGACATCTAGTTGCCTGTTGTTGTTAACTTGTCCAACTAATCTTAATGAACTGAAGTCTATGGGATGGTTTTGTTGCAAAATATGATGGACGACTGCTTCCATATTTCAAGTGTGCTAAGTGCTAGCAAAACACGTGTGGCGGTTTTGTGCAACAAAATATTTCAATCAATTTCAGGAGAAATTTGAGAAAATGGAATCATCATTTCACCAACGAACCACATGACATGCTAATTGAACACGCGCCTTCACGTTTGAGTTGAATTCGCGCCATTAATAATATTATAAATAGGCAGAAATGATGCCAACAAGTGATTCTGTAATTTTTGTGTTGAAAACGTGATTTTCGTTAGAATTCAATATCAGTGTTTTACGCAATAACTATATGAGTAATACAATAATCATAATCCATATCGAAAATAATATTTACAGAACGCAGAGAATATACATGTAACGTTTCTCTCTCACACCATTAACAAGTGTTGTCTGAAGTATGGCATCATCAAAACATAATAAAAATAAGAACTACCAAAGTGATTGGGAGCTAAAAGCTATTTAAAAAACATCGATATTTCGAAATATGCACCAAGTTGGGATTCTGAGAAAGTAGAAATACAAATATAGAAAATCAATATTCTTCAGTTTCATAGTGAAAGTTCAAAGAAGCAAAAGTTGAGCCGTATCATATCTTAGCATACAAAAAATGAAGTAAATGTTACAAAACTTGAAAAAACATTTACTATTATTATACAGACCATTATTATGGAAAAAGGATATACTATGTAATAGTTCATTTTTTTGCATCAACCCGCAATGAAAAGAACTTTTATTGCCATTGATATGGATATCGACATTATTTTGTATGTAGATTTTGTGGTGATTACTTCAAACTGTGAAGGACCTTAACATTCACAAAGACAAAACTCACAAAATTCTCAAATCGATCATCAGTAATTTTCGAACCATTTTCAATGGCTTTGCAACTTTTGATAATATTATCTTTCATGTAAAGCTGTCTTCATTTAGAACCGAGCTCAAAACCTATTATACAAGTTGGAATTATACAAATACCACACATCCAAGACAGCATTTTCCAAGAAATTTGTGCATATGCCATTGTAAAATATTTGCTCATGAGACTACTCATCTACACATATTTTTATTTGTTCAATTGCAAAAAGTGTATACAGTAGATCGCAATACCTTGGAAATATTTAACGAAACTGACAACTGTTAGTGATTTTTAATAGTTTTTTTTTTCCAAAGAATGATAAAATATAAGTAGAAGTCACCTCTTCATTATTGCTTACTGAAATCAAAGCAATAAAATTAGTTGATCTTTAATTCTATGTTTAAGGTACGTATATTCGAAAAAGTTTGAGTCAGTGACAAATAAAATAAAATTATATAGATATAAGAAACAACTGTTTTGATGGAACATTGAACAACTTACAAATGAACGAAGTTTTATAATAATAATAATATACAGGGCCGGATTCTGAAGTCTGGAGACCCTAATTACTCTAACATTAACTACCACCGTTGGAAGAGGTCAACTTTGATGCAAGATGACACAGAACGATTTGAAAAAATAAGAAGAGAGAGCTTGGAAGAGGATCATGGACCAATCTTTGCCAAGATTGAAAGCACGTTCTTGAAGATCCGACAAGACAACAGGAAGTGGGGAAAGTTGGTGAGGAAACAATGCCCAAATGCAGACAACTATGATGCCGCTAACGTCATCAACATGAATTCCCGTTCACGAACATAAAGGAAACCTTGTTGAGGTCTAAATTTCGCTATTGCACCAACATATGTGCCCACTTTGGAAATAATAACTGCAGTGGAATCCACCAGTTCCCTTATTGATCAGATCAAGGCAGAAAAATTCAGATGGAAAATCAGATAACACCTAGATCGAGAACCAGTTCCAACATCTAACATCAGCAATGAAGAACAAAGTGCTCTGAACGGGCTACGTAGAGACAACACCAGCAAGATATTACCTGCAGATAAGGGAAACGCTACTGTTGTGATGGATAATGATCTCTACGAACAGAAGATCGAAAGGAAAATACACGAATATCGTAAGGGACCCTATTGCATCAATTGGAAGGAAGTTGTACCAGAATTTGAAAAAAACATCGAGTCTATTTTTCGGAAAAAGAGAGATAATCGCTAACACCGCACCACAGTAAGCCTCCTCACTTGTATGGACTACACAAAATCCACAAGGAGGGAGATTCGCTCACTCCGATAATTAGCTCCAGAGATTCTGCCACTGAGAACTTGTCCAGATTTTTACAACGAATAATTAAACCACTGCAAGGTAAAACATTATCTTTTGTGAAAAATTCAAGGCATTTTGTTGAACTACTGAAGGCAATCGAAGTCAAAGAGCAGGATCAACTGATCAGTTTCGACGTGGAATGTCTCTACCCCAACTTTCCTGTCGAAGAAGCACTTCAAATCATACAGAGAAAGCTATCCGAAGATGGGGACCTGAAAGATAGAACAAACTTACCGATGCAAGTAATCATGGAATTACTAGGATACTGTATACGAAACTGCTACTTCTAACTGAAGGACGAATTATTTACGCAAGATGAAGGATTGCCAATGGGATCACCACATTCACCGGTTATAGCCAACATATATATGTAGTGGTTTGAAACTCTGGCCATTGAAAAAGCCCACAAGAAGCCCCGAATATGGCTGAAATACGTGGACGACTCCTTCATAATATGGAGACATAGGAATGCAGAACTAGACATCTTCCTGAAGCATATCAACAACGTAAGTCCTTTCATCACTCTGTAAAAAGAAGTCCACAACGAATTACCATTCTCAGACGTATTGGTGAAGAGGACCGACACTAAATGGGAAACATCGGTATACCGAAAACCCACTCACACGGGACAGTATCTGAACCAGGACTCTAGTAGACCGGGCTCTGTAATACCACGGGAGGTCTCGAAAAGGAACTAGGCATTATCAAAAATGACCATCAACGGAATGGTTACTTCAAAGTAATGGTGGAACAGACTTTAGATAGAAGACAGCAAAAGTCTCACAAGGCCACAACCAGTACTTGTACTTCCCTATCACAGAGAATTGTCGGAAAAGAAAAGAAAAATTGGGTCCAATTATAACATGACAACCTGCTTCAGATCTGGGAACACTAACCGTAGCCGCCTCACGAAAACCAGGCCACCAAACGCGGACTGCGAACAACTAGTTTCCATGTTGTATAGCTATTTATTCAACGCGCTCCCGATGTTAACTGAAGAATATCACGACTAACCCCTCTTTAAACTACCAACAGAAAATATGTAATATTTTCTTCCTCTGTCAAAGCCAAGTCGGTCCTATTGAGGGGTGCAGTGTGTCTGTTGACGGTATAATTCAATGGAATATCTATTTATACTGCCTTCAAAAAACAATGTTTTTTCAATCCCCTTCAACTAAATACTTATTTGTTGGAGAATGTCTTGGTTATTACTGGATATATTTTCACATTTGCCGTAGTTGATTCGTAATTTTGTTTGCTATGAATGAGATTTTTCAAGAATAAATTTTGTATATTCATTTATTCAATTCGTTGAGGGTAAATAATTTAAAACAGTACGCCTTTGACACTAATATATATAGATATACTGCTGTAGTTGCTCTCATTTCTGGACACACTATAGACATACGATGTTTTGCCGCAATACACTTGCCTTATCGGCTCTTCAGCACCCAATCTATATAACATTATAAGAAGCACTCAATTCATTCATAAAATTACGCTTATTTGTTTAAATGCCAGCCATAGGAATCTTGTTTAAATTGAAAGGGGTATATTTGTAGGGTGAATTAATTTTGAGAAAGGAAGGTTTGGCTGGCAGGAAGCAATCTTTAGAAAATTCCCACATGTTTTCCACATGGAGATGTAGACAGCCAAAACCTCCCTTTCTCACACATATTATGAGGTTAAAAAATTATAGAAATGTGTTCCACCTGAAATCATGTGTTGATGTTCAATCTGACTGTCGAATTTCCGCACGGAAGCTCCCCTAGTAATTAAATACCGACCCACAAAATATTCCTCGAATAATGACGAGCCCAGCCAAGCACGACGTCATTAATTGAGATTTATTCATATGTGTGAATTCGAAAATGTTGTCATTGCAACCTAAATTTCTCGGATTTACATCACGTCAATTGTAGCTGTTTGCAAAAATTACCACAACAAAAACGATTCAATCAAAAATCTATCATGCCATGCATCACAATTCAAGGAAGTGAATACATTGAGCGGCTGGAATGTCATTAGAATGTAATTAAATTTCATTCGCAGGAGTCAGTGACATGTATGTGATTGCAGGTTGTTTGGTGTTGTTATTCAATACAAAACTTGTTAAAAGTGGTATAACTTGGGTGTAACTTGGAAATACAAAAATTATGTTTTATTCTTCCTCTCATTATTGTATGTCAAAAATTATATACCGACACCAATTTACAAACATTCAAACATAAAGAAAATGGAAATAGGGTCAAAACAACTTGGCTCGTTGGCAAATCACACCAGCCGCTGACCACCATACAGTGGGGTGGGTGTCTTCCTCTGGGAAGTGCCTGAGTGGCTCACCAAAAGTTATTGTAAATGTTTTTGCAATAATTTTTGAGAATCATTTTTCACTTTTTCACCAGAAGATGCTGACGAGAAGTCAGTGGTCGAAACCCGCGGTCTACCTAGAGATCGAATTATTTCTGTGAGTTGAATATTATATCAATACTCATTCAATACTCAAAAAGGTTTCCGTGTAATTTAATGTTCATAATCAAAACTGATTGCTTTGAAGTATAACTTCTTATGGGAGAGTAAACCACTTGGTTACGTAACGCATAAAGGCGCCAGTATGTGTGACTTCTTTTTCTCCTTACTTTAGCATACAGCGCTAGCCGTATTTTGGACATGACTCAGTGTTCAGTGTGCGGTCAAAATATACTGTTGACAGTGAGTATATAAAATAAAACTATGACCGCTTTTGAAACTGATTATGAAAAAATTTGATGAAACATGCTTGTTTGATCCCCGGAACATTACAGAATTTCCTAACGAAAAGTTAATTTGATGATATATAATAATACGATTTATCAATAACAAGCATTTAACAAGTCTACCGCCGCAGCATCTATATTTTGAATTTTCACATATCTTTAGCGTCACTGCTTTGATATACATACACACACACACAAATATACATATTACGTTTACGATGTTAATGATTATTATAAAAATCTAACCAGCCAGCACGTAACATTCTTTTATTATATGAAACGTGGCTTAAAAATGATGATACTAATTTTCTGTATGTACATTATTAGTGTCATTATTTAATCCTGCAAAAGTTACAATTGGTAGCTATAATATATGTATATACAAAAATAATCAATAAAAGATTTCATTAATAAATAACATTTTCTTACATTATCAAATAAATATACTGTTGTAGATCATGCCCGAAAGAAAATAACGCCGGCCGCCACTGGTAACCATAAACGTGACATAGCTAAGAGCGCGGGAATGCCAAACGTTCCCTGCCGCTCGAGAAGCAGCGAGAGTCATGCTACCGATGTCGATGGAACTTCTGCGAAAATTCTGCGATGTTCGATTACGATATTTAAGCGCTGGCGGCGGGCATATCGAGACAGTCAAGTACACAGCTAAGTGAACGTTACAATGCGATACTCGAAGTGATCTAGTAAAGCGATAGACATTCAAATAATAGTTTTAGTTGAAGTGTTTGTTGTATTTAAAGTGAAATAAAGTTAAGTTTGATTACTCAGTGTAGTCAATTATTGGTGAGCCCACGGGAAAAAACATGACAATACAAAAAATTTAGGTAATAACCTAAGATTTTCTCAAGTTGAATAATTTCAATATTAAATAGTTCAACTTAGAGTAATATAAGTTATCAGTTGTGTCAGGCGTCCCGAGACGCAAACGTTTTTCTTTCGGCTGGTTTCTGAAAAATAAAAGGTATTTTCCAAAAACTTGTTTCTTATGAAAATACTTTACTTTCAATTTCTGAATTAGAGTGGAATTAATCATATGTTCTAATAAGGGACAATATATTCAATTTGCTTGGTGCCCGGGGCATGTATCAATAAAGGAAAACGATAGAGCTAATCGTGCAACCAAGAAAGCAGCTAGCTATTCAGAAGAAGAGGGTATATTGATTAGAATAGAGGATTCGCAACTATTTCCTCAAGAAAAAATTATGGATCCCAAAGGAAATATCACGTGTTGACTATGAACATGTCCAAAAACCTTTTTTAATTTTTAAGTGATGCCAAATTGTTAAAACAACTTCGAAAAACGACATTAATTGTTGTGTGTTAGGTTAGAATTTATTGACAGAAGTCTAATGACTTTGGCAGTCGATGCTTTAAACTGTCATCAAAAAATTAATGATGATGATTAATCTGGTTGAAGACTGCTTTTTGTTTGTAGGTTACCTCCCCGGAAACGAATAAATTCATCTAATTTTGCCTTGATTATGCTTCAGTAGTTAATGGAATATTTACATCCTTCTTGTTCAAAATAAAATTTCGAAATCCTAAGGAGCTGCCTCTGCAGTTCCGGCAAAGTGATTCGGCCACAACATCCAATTTGAGACTTAAAAAACAATGGTTAGATTTGACACGTGTTCTGTGTCAAATCTAACCATTTTCACTTTCTTGAAGAGAATCGAAGCCTGAAAGTTCTCATTATTACTGAAATATTGCATTACAAACATAGCTGTGCCCGTAGAGGTTACAGGAGTCAGAATCCTTCCTCAAATTTCGATAAAAAAATAAAACTTGATTTGAATGTCATCAAAAATCATAGTTAGATTGTTTCAACGTATACGTTGATTTAAATTTAATCGTTAATGTTATTTCAAGCATCACCCAAGCGCTTTGAGTTTGATTCCTTCATGAGTTGATAATCTACATCAATAGACACAGACGTGCAAGATATTGCATTCAAACAACAACACAAAATAAAAGTAAATTCGAAAGTTCAAAAGACATATGTTCGTATTGCATTTGAAATTCGAACAGCATACTCGTAGGTCTATTTTGTCAAATATTAACCAGTTGGTTTCTTCATTGTATGCTTGTATTGATTTTACACAATGTGTAAAATCTAAATGTGAAGAGTGACTGTTCTCATGTGACGTATCAAAAAGAAAAGGAAAAGTAATATACCAAGCTGTACTTTTTTAACTCTCTAATGGCGACTTGTTTAAATATCTCAATTGGAAAAGGCGATTTAAATGGTTGATCTTTATTGACTGTTTAATTCTTCTGTGGTGACTTTTTCTGTTAATGTGTCACAATAGCTTATCTATAAAAAAGGTTTCCTTTTTCAATTATGAGCATGCTTTTGAAGACTTTAGGGCTGGAAATTTCGCCCATTACCCACAACCTGATTGATACATTTTCCATTGCGATATGCATAAAACAGTCGGTGATCCTTTACTGCTGCTGGACGAAGGGCTATGTACATAGCGGTAAAATTAAATATATCCTTCATTAACTACAAATCTCCTGTTTACATCATTCTTTGTTTGCTTAAGTTTCACGGATTTTTCACGGTTTTTTGTAACACAACCTCGAGCTAAATTCTAATACTTTTTTCCCTTGTATAATAAATAACTATCATTTCACATTCCCCAGGTTCTTCAAACATTTCAGAGATTAGATTCATAGATATTTTCATAGCCCTATCTTTCTGATGTAAATATATTTTGAGAATGTTTTTTTCTGACTGATTCGGCCGTTACTTGATTCACTTACGTTACTTTTTCAAGTGATTTGTTCAAATCACTTGAAAAAGTTAATGTCTTACTAATGGTGACTATCTCTTGAGTACAGCTATAAAGTATCTCCTGCACAAATTAATTTCCTTCTTATTCGATATATCCGAAGTTTCCAAAAATTCCGCTGTAATCATGTAGGGACTTGAGGCTGCTCTCTCTAAACGATCTTTCAAACATCTGTATCAGAATTTACATTCGACTGAAATATCCACTATCAAATTACATATTGTCGATAAAATATTTCACACTAGCCTTCAACAATCGAAGACCTAACCATATATATCAAATATGAACAAGGTAGTTTGTAACACTTATTATTGACAAAAATCCAGTTAATCATATGTAAATCCTTGATAATAGAAGTTCTTCACCTCGGTCTCAAGGTGTATGAGTATCTGATACGCCCAAAAGTAAAATAAGTTCCAAATTACCCAATTTTCTTTAATCTCAACAATATGACATGGTCCATCAACAGAAGCGGAACTAAGTGTACCGGGTGTTTTAAATGTTTAAGTATACACCTCATATAAATCAAGTAAGGCCGTGACTTCCTCGTGAATGTTAAAAATACAATGTACTTATATTGTACAAATGTATTCAATTTCAGACCTTGGAGTAGAGAAATAAATTGCGTACTGAATAAATGAAAAAGTTATTGACACTTTCGAAGAACTGTAAAATATATAAAATTCATTCATCACGTTATATTTACAAATATTTAATATTTATAGCAACCTGCAATGCGTTACATCTCGTATATAGAAACATAGGTAGTTGAAAACTGAAAATATCGAGAAAAGTAATGTATGGCTGACGCCATTTTCGGTACATTTCAGCAATTTTCTCATAATATGACTCTGTTTTGATAGTTTGGCCGGTTGCAAAAAGTGATAGTGGATCACACCAGCCGCTGGCCATGGTCTATTTTTGGTGGGTTTTCGACTAAGAGAGGTGCATGGGTGGTTCATTGGTGTCCAACCATTGTCTTGAACGTCTCCTGTTGTCGTAGAGGATCCACTTTTCATCGTACGTGACGATTCTACGTAAAGAATGTTTTGGTTGCAAAAAAAAATAGACTTCCAAACCGGACAATTTCTGTCGAACGTTAACATCGTGAAGCAGACTCCTTTCG
Organism: Leptinotarsa decemlineata; assembly: GCF_025532065.1. Taxonomy (NCBI): domain Eukaryota; kingdom Metazoa; phylum Arthropoda; class Insecta; order Coleoptera; family Chrysomelidae; genus Leptinotarsa; species Leptinotarsa decemlineata. The sequence goes on from NW_027412587.1 coordinate 3,349,615, forward strand.
AGCTTTTTTATCTTTACAATACGCTTTAAGCTATCAACAACCGCATCACAGCTGACGCCCAATTCTTCTGCAATTCTTCGTACCGTTTGTGATGGTTTTTTTAAATCATCTAAAAGAACAATTCGTTCAGGCTAGTCTCAACTCCCTACACTGTAGGTTAATTGACTGACACCCATCAGAAAACAACTACTCCTCTGGCTAATACCACGAACGACGTTAGATTATATCCGACAGGTGACAGTGCAGGATTCTTCATTCTACGTAAAGAATGTTTTGGTTGCAAAAAAAAATAGACTTCCAAACCGGACAATTTCTGTCGAACGTTAACATCGTGAAGCAGACTCTTTTCGAACTTTTTTATCTATACAATACGCTTTAAGCTATCAACAACCGCATCACAGCTGACGCCCAATTCTTCTGCAATTCTTCGTACCGTTTGTGATGATTAGATTTCCACCAGGGTCCTCAAATCCTCGTTCTAGATTACTAGAGGTCGACCACTTCGGTGCTCATCTTCGAAGCTAAAATATCCTCAACGAAGTTTCGCACACCAACGTCGAATAGTGCGTTTATTAACACTGTCATTGTCAAATGCTTGAGTAATTTTTTGGGCTGCTTCAGAAGTGCTTCGATTCAATTTGAATTCGTAGATAAAAATTGACTGGAAACCACCTGATGACATCATCTGTAGAGTAGGGAGGTTGAGTGTAAGCCCACAGCACTGAGGCCACATGTGACCCATTGTACATCCTCCCGAGGAGTTGTCCTCCTAGGTCATCGTCCATCCTATCCTTTCTAGGAAGGTGGACAGGTCACTGGGAGACATCTCCTTTATATCGGCAGGTGTAGGCCAAGACTCGCCGAACACACACTCTCTTATTGACGATTACTCCGGGCACTCGCATAGGACATGCCTGACAGTCTCATCTTCCTCTTCCAGCATAGAGGTGTGTCCACTAGCCCCATATCGTGGAGGTGTTTTCTTTGTTGACAGTGGCCAGTCAGAAATCCTACTGTTAAGCGTAGATTTTTCCTGGTCATCGCAGGATATTTCTTCGGCGCCAGCCTAACAGGGTCACCCAAGGTGATCCTTTGATTCCATCGCATCTCTTCCTTGGCTTAAGAGTCGGCAATGCGATTACCTTTACTCCTGTCGGGCCCACCTCGGGATAATGTTATTATCTACCGAGGCTTTGGCTAAATCTTGGTGAAACTCTAGTACTAGCCGTGAGGTTAAACGTTGTCTGTGCAAGGACTTGTCTGCTGTCAGTGCAGACTGTTATGTTTTTGCCAGAAATTCCTTTCCTGGTTATTTATTTTGTGGCGATTGAGATACCAGCCAGTTCTGTTTGGACCACGCTGGTATTTTTTCCCATTTCCCACTCAATCCTTAGGCTTAGTGATATGGGGTACACTCCACATCCTGAGCCTTCTTTGGTTTTTGAGCCGTCTGTATATATGCGTATTGCATTTGTAGCATCTAACTCTGTGTTATGTTTTATTTGTATTTTGTAGGATTTATTAAACACAAACCTGGGTTCAATTGCATCACTGGTTGCCTGCAGCAGAGGTTGGGCAGTAAGCGCTTCTCGTCATAGGCCCAGCTTCAATTGACCCATTCCTACTTCGAGGTTTACACCAGCCGTGCGCAATCGTATCATGGCTATCAACGCAACCTCCTTAACGTACAGGTCCAGAGGGGTTAGACCCCCTGATGACATCATATAGTAATAAACTGAGAAGAGGCAAAAAATTTCGAAAAAATGAACGGCATCAATGTATATAGTACAAATTTTTTATCGATCATTATAAACCACGACACAGTAGAATCAATATTTATTGAGATATGTAGCTACAAACACCATGACATTAAAACGGACGAAACTCAGGTTTTCACTGCCGGAGTCACGATTGAAGAGAAAGTGATGATTGCCGGTAGGCCGCGGTAGAATTGAACCTGAAGTACCTAATGTTTCGTCTGCTACTGCGGCAGACATCAGTGGTATGTGCGATGACGTCAAGATATAACCTTCGTCAATGTACAAATTACTGATGATGTCTGCCGCCATAGCAGACGAAACGTTTGGTTCTTCAGGTAACTACCAGCCCGCATTTTGTTTTCTCAAAAATATACATCATATTTGTTGGATTTAGAGGATTGGGTCTCTATGTATTTTAATTGAAAAGTCAAATGGATAAATTCACAATTTTCGATTTTTTTAATGAAAGCTGACGATGGTTGCTGAAACTTTCAATACTTGCAAAGTATTCTGTTTATTTTTTTTCCAATTTGAAAGTTTTCTAAGGCAACTGAATAGTTACTTCTGAGGATAATATCGTTAATATCTGAAAAATGTTTTTTTCAGTTCATGATAAGTAGTTATTTTTTCAAGTTATCAAAGAAAACAGGAGACCTTTTAGGAATAGTAACCAGCAGTAACCTTCTTAACCTTCAAAGAATATCTAAGAGAATTGGATCTGAGTAAAACACGAGTTTGTATCAGATCCAAGTACAAATACAAATATTTTTAAAATTATTGTCAAATACATTTGTTGAGAATTAGGAAAAAAGTTGCCCTCACCCATCCCATACTCAATTTCAAATTGATCTGGATATGTTAATAAATATATTGGGTTGTGAACACAGATGCTAGATAGTACACCAGATTGAATTTGTCAAATTTCCATTTTATATGAATACTTTTACATAAGTATATTATTACGAATGTTTCGAGCACTGACTGAATGACAAAAAGTCATTTTCGTGTAATTCAATGGCTATATTTGAAAAAAAAATTGTTTCGGATAAACTATTTCTTTCAGTTTGCATCTGAAATAAACTTCTGTGTATAATGAACACTTTGTAAAGGGTTTTCATTGTACTTTAACTAACCGTAAAACCTGCACATCCCAACATTCCGACTAACCAGCGATTGCCTATTGATACCATATTCATTGAACTTTCTTTTGTCAACCCATCTATGTGGCCCAGTGTGAACTGGAAAAGTGTCGTAATAATTATCAAAATTTAAATCATCTAAAAGAACAATTCGTTCAGGCCAGTCTCAACTCCCTACACTGTAGGTTAATTGACTGACACCCATCAGAAAACAACTACTCCTCTGGCTAATACCACAAAGGGCGTTAGATTATATCCGACAGGTGACAGTGCAGGATTCTTCATTGAAGTTATTCCTGCATATGACGTTGGCGATACAAGTACCGCAATAGATTTTCAATTATCGGAACACACTTGCAGACCGGTTTCGGGCTGTTTGACCACTCGTCAGTGCAAGGTAGTGTCTATCATCAACATAAAGTCGATGATTTCAAAAATCTGTTTAAAATTTGTTTTTCCGTTAATCAGCTGTCGCCCCCATACGAACGACAACTCTCAGAAGTTGAGAAACTTGTGCGAACTGAGGACTAACGAGGTCTTATCTTTTAACGTGTGATTCCTAATCAAATTCCTTCAGAGTATCATTCCTCTAACTAGGCTGAAGCGGACAACAAACAACTACTTTGTCATCGTCCCATCTGCCTGTGAACGAGGTAACCAACCGCATATACGATATTTGCTCAATTCCTTCTATGAAGAAAGAAAACTCTACACATTAGGTCAGTGGCTATAAATCAAATCATATAAAGAAACAATTCTTTCAGGCCAGTATCAACTTCTCCACACTGTAGGTTTAAAGTATGCCCACTGTAGGTTAAAAGTATGCCCACTGACTAAATGTGGGATTGGGCAAATTTCGGATATGCGGTTGGTTACCTCGTTCACAAGCAGATGGAGCGATGACAAACCTGTTGTTTGTTCATCCTAGTTCGAGGAATCATACTCTGAAGGACTTTGAGTTTCAATTATCGGAAATCATAGACTTTATATAATCGACTTCAATAATTAAAAATCTATTGTGGCAGTTGTATAGCCAACAGCATATGCAGAAATAACTTCAGTGAAGAATCCTGCACTGACACCTGTCGGATATAATTCAACGCTCTTCGTGGTATCAGCCAGGGGAGTAGTTGTTTTCTGATAGGTGTCAGTCAATTAACCTACAGTGTAGGGAGTTGAGACTGGCCTGAACGAATTGTTCCTTTAGATGATTTGATTTATAGCCAGTCTTGAAGTATGCCCACTGACTATATGTGAAAGGTTATTGAAGTTTTCTTTCCAGTATAATCTGAATGACTTCTCAATGCCAATACTCTAATTCAAATCGGAAAGAGAACCAATTAAACTTTTCAATCTATAACAAAACTATAGGAAATGATTTGTTCATTATCACTGAGACTGAACTTGTAGGTGACTATCAATAATACTGATTATTCTGTCCACACAGATTTTTAATTCGCAATAGGGATTTTCCTCGAGTTCGTCGATTCAATGCACATAATGCATTATAATTGGATATAGTCTCTCGTGATGCATTCGTGAAGAGCTTTCTCTTTGGATCGTCAACAAAACATTTCATTTGATGTTAACAAAATCATAAAATATCAAGTGGAACCATTTATTACAAGTTATTACATCACTTCAGGAAAGTGAACTTCAAGATAATGAGTAATTTTCAATTCTATCGAATTATTAGTTATTGGGGTTAAGAAACTCTTGTGAAACACCATTATACTCATTCTGTATTTGAGTTCGATGAGAAAAATGCAACATCAATTGATAAAAAGGGAAAAATTGACAAATATTCAATTTTTTTCAAATATCAACCTTTACCTATAGTGTGTACCTTCAGGCGCAATTTTAATTTGTAGTGATAGAATCTCCTCTTACAAATTTGTACTGTTTTTGTTATTGTATATTTGTATTTGATTAAAATATAAAATGTGAGGAAGTGAAAATCATATCTTATAGACAAAGAGTTCAGACACTTTTCACATGTCACATCGTATGCTATTTTCAACAAGTATAATAAATCAATCATTCTATCAAATGTTTTCCACTGAATAAGTTGTTATAATGATTATTTATTGAATGTAACTTACATTTTTTTCGAGGACAAAACACAAGCACTAAAGGAAAATCCTTAGGGCGGTGCCTATGCAAAAGTAGTGATTCACATTGGATTTGAATCGCTGGAGATTAAACCCGTTTGGAAAAACGTTATCAGGAAGTATTTCACATAAACGCCGTTTTCCAAATAAAAGAGTTTTCATACAGTGAAGTTAGAAGTATACTGAGTTGAACCTCAAAACGATGAGCAGCCACAGTCCGTCGCGTATTTCTGATATGTACCGTTCTTGGTGGAATGAAATGTGCCACGTTACTTTAACACTTTACGTGAAGTATCTATAGAAGAGAGACAAATTTTCAACCTCTCTTCGATGTTCCACACTATCAAGGTTGCAAGTGATGTTCGCATCTCCAATCAGGCGGATGGCTCTTTTCTAGGTAGAATCCAGCAGCTTCAGGGTATGCATGAGAACAATACTCGAAAGAAGGTCTGATCTGAGCTTTATAAAGCATCAAAAGTTGCTGAGGTGTGCACAGTTTTCTGATTCAGAACAGCGTGCTATGCTTTTGAGAAGCAGCCTTTGCAATTTCAGCAACATGATTCTACCAAGACTTATTGGTGTCCATTTTAACCCGCAACAAACTTATCGAAGCAGAAAACAGAATTGTCTGACCTGACATTATTATATTCGGTTCGAAAACATTTATCTTTTTGGAGAAAACTGATGCCTGGGTTTTTGTGGCATTGAATTGAACCTGGTTACTTTCACCCCAATTCGGAATTACTTCTAGATCCTCATCAAAATATTCAACCTCCTGCTGCCGGTGAAGATGTTACTGCAAAAACTTTCCTCCTTTCTTTGATCACTAAGGTTTCATCAATAGAATACAATCATGAATAATTATTATCCTACATAGTATTTCAATGTATTTGCCGCTAGGAATCATACGTTGAAAGGTAAGACCTCGATAGTCCTTAACTCGCACAAGTTTCGAATCTTGAGAGTTATCGTTTCTAGGGGTGCGACAGCTGGAAAAACAGATGTATAAGTTTACCGACCAACTCGATTACCATTATTAAAATCAATGAAATAACTTTGAGCCGGTTATTGCTCTGCTTTCTATGGTTTTTGTGTAGATAATGTCTTTGAATTCTTTGATTCATGTATATAGTTTCATCTCTATTCGCCACTTCTCGAATCGACCATGTCTTTATTTTCCATAAATAACTCCCTCATTTTAACATCCTTCCCATTTTCAATGTAGTGATTAGTCGTCTTATCTCTCTAACTATAATAATACTGGCCAAATTAAAGACAAAACTATAGGTCAAATTAGTTTACTTTCCAATATACTCAAATATCAACTTTTAACGTTTGTTATTCGATGATGACTTCAATAAATTTCATTGCGGTAAAAATTATGCTTAAATTTACCAAACTCTTCGAAGTAAAACACAAAAAACTCAATCAGTTATGTCAGTTAAAAAACAAAATATGTAAATCATTGCCCGTGGACGGCCGGTATCTAACAAATTATCGGATGTTTCCGGATTTATCAGCAGGGGTCTGCAGGTTTTTATACCTGACGTTTCGTCTGCTACTGCGGCTGACATTATCAAAAGGGATACAGCAACAGTCAAAGCGATCAATTGCATCGCAATGAGGTAGATCACTTCGACCATTGCCGCAACCCCTTTGCTAAAGTCTGCCACAGTATCAAACGAAACGTCAGGTATAAAAACCTGCAGACCACGGCTAATAAACTCGGAAATATCCGACAATTTGTCTATTCTACACCAGAAATTAAAAAAGGCAATCTTTAGATTTTTATCAAACTATACCATTTGTGATGCACTGTTTGGAACCTTCGGTGTGTAATGAATATAACTGGAGTTTTTTCCCAACACCAAAACGTTATTTCAACACCTCGACACGTGTTTTGATCACCAAGTTATCATCTTCAAGAGGATGATCAAACTTTGATAATAATAATGAAGATCAAAGTTTGATCTTCCTCTTGAAGATGATAACTTGGTGATCGAAACACGCGTCAAGGTGTTGAAATAACGGTTTGGTGTTAGGAAAAAACTCCAGTAATCTTCAAAGTATACCATATTTTGTGACTTAAGAAATGAATGGAATTATATAATGTAATTTTAACCTTCTGCAATCACGTACGTTGGTAATAACAATAATTGTATTTACATGAGTCAGTTAGATAACTTCCTAACATGGAACATCAAAATGTTATTGTTATTATCGTAATTTCGTAACGTATGATCGTAATGAATCTGAGTAAATTGAAGATAAGGACCCAGTACGAAAGGAATTGGAATCTATACTTTTGATATCAACTTCACGGTTGAAATTAGGAGAGTGGATAATGAAGTCATTACGAGAACACAGTTATATGTTAGAAATCTGGCATACCAGTTGATAATCGAACATGAGACGGAAGCCGGAAGGAGAAAAATAAAAGAAGCTAGAGAAGAGGAATGGATTAACTTGTAAAAGGTAGCAGGATCCTCAGGAATGGTAGGCAATTTACATATCGAATCTAGATAAATCTATCGTCAAATGCAAAACACAACTTTATGCAGATGACACATGTCACTGAAATTCTTTTTCCGGCCATAGTCTACTGTTGTTTATGTATACTGTCTTTCATCGAGTTGTCAGGAACAATGATGTTTTTGAACGCAACCATTCTAATATCTGATGTATGAGTACTACCTGTTGGTAGTTGCTCTTGTGACCAAGAATGGTAGCTAGCACTGTGCATTACAACGACAGAGTCTCTTTTAGTCAAATTTAGAACCAAATAGATTTCTGCTGAATTTGTCAATTGAAAAAGCATATGTTTTATAATTTTTCAAATTATGCCTTGGTTCATTTTGGAATAAACTGTGTCTTTTTTTGTGCATTTACAAACTTGACTTTCTAATAACTTGACCATGACACACAGTCCCCTACGGCTCTGAGGAATGATTGATTCTCTACAGCCCCCTACGACTCTAAAGAATGATTCTCCACAGCCCCCTAGGACTGTGAGGAACATATTTGATAGACCAGAGCTTCGGAAAGGATACACCGAAATATGTCCTGTGGGGTCCAATAAAATCATTGGACCCCACACGATCATGCATGTAAAAATATTTTCCCTTCCTATAAAATTTTACCACTTGCAAATTTGAATATTTTTGAAGTATGTGTCTATATATTCAAAAATATTGATAAATATCATAAAAGTTCCAATATTCATACATTGAATACAAGGCAAAAAATAATCTTGAAGTTCCATATGCGAGACTCAATATTACATCAAATCCTCCTAATTATTTTGGATTCAGGATATATAACCAACTTCCCAAAAATGTTAAAAGAACAAAGGCGTTATTTCGACTTACAAAAACTTCAAGTGACTTCCGATTGTAAAAATGTTTTACTCACTAGATGAGTATATTGAAGTAAAGTTTTGATATCAATTTGTTCTTCTTGTTAAATGTATTTTCATATACTTTCATTGTAACAAATTGTTTTTGTAGTATTTTTGTTTTGTTTTGTATGTACTTACTTTATTTCATTTTCTTTCTGATTGACTATTCGTATGCATTTTATGTGGTATTGGTGGTATGTGGTATTGGTGAGTATACCTTCACTGATGAGCCTCATTCCCCGCTTCAATACTCGACAATATCCAATGCTAGAAATGTCATTGGTGGTTTCATAGCCGCTTGTTAACACTCGGCTTTACAGTATCGTATACAAAATACTGCCATTTTAGTATGGTAACATGAAATGAGTTTTTGTTTCATTCACAGAAAAAGCACCAGATCTCTTAGAAGTTATCGATAAATTTTCTACATTTGAATTTTCATTGGAATTCCTATATCGAACTTGTTAGTTGGGACTATCAGACGGTAAAGCTGTTATATTAGGGTGTTATATACTCAGAAAAACAGACTCTCCAAAATCTTCCAGATTGGTTAGTGTACGAGTATATTTAGGGTTGTCAGAGAAATAGTTAATACTCATTAGAAGATAACCTCTAATAAATCTTATGTTTATTAGCAACTGAAAACCATTCTGAAGGAACTGGACAATAAATAATAAAAGAAAGTACCTATACAACAACACAGCACAACTAATTTATTCCTCCATAATTAGGAGTTGTAACGTACCTAATGAATGTCATTTCCCGGAAATTTGTATTACCAGCATCTGACTTGGGGATAACTTAACAACGATAAGACTATATTTTTCATTTATTGTCGTCTTGAAAGTTATCATGCCATTTTAATTATTCATTTCGAATGATTTATAACTGTATGCTTTTTGGAAATGAAATATACAAGGTGAAACACATTGTTTAGAAGACACAGGTTATCAACTGTTTCTAAAAAAATCCTTTTTTTGTATCAATAATGTAAATATCCATTGTCACATTTGCTGATTTCACCAATTTTCAATAAATTTCAGTGATGACGTTCACTCTTATCACGAATAATAGTTTGGTGACTTGATGTGTACCATTCGAATGAATTGCAAATGACAGTGCACCTTACTTCTATACACTTTTATTTTTGTGTCGTGAACAGGGTTGTGTCGGTTATGAATACATAACTCGATATATAATAAAAATCTAGATATAACTTTTTGCTCAGAACTGTACTTACTGTTTATCTGCGAATATGTTTCAATAATCTTCTTTCGAATTTTACTAACTTCTGCTACTTACATGAATTTTTGATCGAATATGGATAAATTATCCAATAAAATGAAAATATAAAAAAACAATAGAAGTATTTTATCTCTGGAGTTTTCGGCTGTTTCATTATCAGCAACTAATATCAAGATGTCGATGTAACTTATTCGTTTTTTAAAAAACTTTTATAAAATATTATGATTCAAATCATAATTTCAGTGCAACTTTAATGAACACGTATTATGCAAAAAGACAACCGACTGTTTTCAATAAATTTTTGAAAATTTTTCAAATCGATCCTATATCAGAATATTGAAATTTCAAAATAAAATTTGTATAGATAGATACATTTAGATAGACATATACTTTATTGTCCAAGAAAATACAATCTTATTGACAAATCTTATTAAAAAATCTGGTATATATAGAACTTCAAAGAATAAAAAAAAGAAACAATTCAAAAACACAAATACACAGAAACACAATTTGAGCAAAACTAAGTTCACATATCTAATGGATAAAATATAACAATAGAAAATAAAATTTAACGAAATGTAGACAAAATAGTTTGTATAGTCCCTTTCAAAAGATGTAAATAACAAATATATACAATTTGAACATAAGTTCACATGCCATGGCAATAAAATAAGATCTATCCCAGTATAAAACATAATTTAAAGTATAGGTGTCAATATAAACAACGAAAAAAACACCTATAATAAATCACAGCAATGTTCCATTGTAATATTCATCAAGATTGTAGTACGCTTTAGTTGCGAGGGCATCTTTAACATGATTTCTGAACTTTTTATAGCTTTTTCCATTCCTAATTTCGTAAGGTATGTGATTATACAGTTTTTTACTTTCATAAATCAAAGAATACTTTGTCTGGCTTGTTTTTGGAACAGGAAGATGTATTTTATTTTCAGTTACTTGCCGGATTATGTAATTTGTAGGTTCCGGAGTTCCAACCATATTATGTTTTTTGTAAATCAGGCAAACAGTTTCAAGTATGAAAATACAAGTAACATTGAGAATTTTTTCTCTCAAAAATAATTGTCTGCATGATTCACGCACTCCTACCTTGCATAAGTATCTAACCGCTCGCTTTTGCAAAACAAACGCTGAATGAAAAAGTTTTTGACTGCAAAATCCCCAGAAGGCAACAGCATATCTCAGGTGGGACTCAATCAGGGAATGATATACCATTTTTGTTGTGTATGAACTCAGTTCATTTGAAACTATTCGAAGTGCATAACATCCTGATGCCAATTTGTTATTCAAAGCTGAAATATGTTGATCAAATTTTAATTTGTTATCCATGAAGATTCCCAGGAATTTGGATTGCTTTTTATTCTCAAGAATTTGTCCATTCAAGTATAAATTGTTAATATGACAGGTTAAGATGAGTAGGTTTGTTTTTTCAATATTAAAGCACAAGTAGTTTGCGTTCACAACTTCTAAATCACTAGAGATAGTTTCTTTCATGCTAAAGGAGCGTGATAACATCCGCAAAGATGGTGAAAGTTCCTTGAATTGAGAGAGTAACCAGGTCATTTACATAAATAAGGAAAAGAATCGGGCCTAGTACTGATCCTTGTGGTACGCCCCATAAGATATCCTTAGTGTGTGATAGTTTTTCGTTTGATCCTACTAACTGTTTTCTATCACTTAAGTAAGACCTGAACCAGTCATTACACACTCCTCTAAAGCCATAGTAGTTCAACTTTTGCAAAAGAAGTTCATGATTCACACAATCAATAGCTTTGGAGAAATAGCAGAATACTACAGCTACGACCTCACCATTGTTGAGATGTCTGTAGACATGTTCAAGAAAGGAAAAGATTGCATCATTTGTGCCTTTTGCTTTCTGAAAGCCAAATTGACAGTTGGTTAATATATTGTGTTTATAAAGAAAAGCTAATACCCTTTTTTTCACCATTTTTTCTATGATTTTTGAGAGTGTTAAGAGCATGCATTACCACCTTTGAAAATAGGAATTACAAGAGCTGTTTTTAGACACGGAGGGAAATTTCCAAGGGAAAAAGATTTATTTATAGCCATCACTAGTGTATTCAAAGCGGAATCGGGAAGGTTATTTAAAATTTTTACTGAAATTTCATCATTGCCTGTTGCATTTTTGTTTTTATTTTCATGCAAGATTTCTTTCAGCTCTAATAAATTTGTGTCTTCAAAGTGAAAGTTGTTGGGCATATTAACATTAATTAAATAATCAATAGGATTTGAAGTAGGAACAAGGGATAAAGTTAGTTTTTGAGCAATTGTGCAGCAAAAATTATTGAGTGTTTCCGGATCTATATTGACGTGTTCTGGAATTGAATTTGATTTATTTCTTAGACTATTCACTATGGCCCAGTTTTCTTTGATTTTATTATCAGCTTTGTTTATTCTACTCTTGTAATGAATTTCTTTCGCATGTTTAATGACCCATCTGTCAATTTGACGATTTGTTGAAAAATGTTATAAAAAATGTATCGGAAAAATATTTTCGTATTGAGTGTAGCGATCTCAAGTTGGTCGCAGAAATTTTGATGCCCTGTGTAATCCACCATTTTTTTATCTTTTTAATCTTTTTTTTCCGTTTAGGAAGACATTCTTCAAAAAGTCTGGTTAACAATCCTTGAAAGGCGCCTATAGAATCGCTTGAAGACAAAACCTCTTCCCATGCAGTTTGCTCGCAATTGTGTTTAAATTTGTTAAAATTTTTGGAGCTATATATTCTACAAAACTTGAATGATTTCTTTGAGTTTTTACTTTTAATAGGGAATTTAAAAATTATACCTTCATGGTCTGATAGACCAGCTGGGACCACACTGCACGTCAATTTTTCTTCATCCAGATTTGTGCAAATATAGTCTATAGTAGAAGTTGAATGTTGTGAGATTCGTGTTGGTTCTTGAACTGACACGGTATGACACGGTAATGAAAGTAGAAATAGAAGCAAATTCTTTAAATTGACTATTACCATCCAGAATACTTAACAGATTGCCTCTGGTCTGGATTCATGGCCACACTGGCCTGGAAAGCGATAAGGCTGCTGACTCCCTTGCGAAGGAGGGTGCTGCAAATAACTTCATCCGACCAGAACCTGTCATTGGCATCGCTTTAGGCTTTGCCAAACAAATATTGAACACCTAGATGGCCAAAAGATTTATGGACTTCTGGCAGAATCTTTCAGGATTGGCTTACTCCAAGGTGTTTATTCACCCTTCGAAGCTTGATACGAAACGGTTGTTCATCATATGCAGAGACTCGGACTGTCGGAAGATAGTGTGTATCACCTCTGTTTGGGAAATGACTAACAGCAGAGCACATACTTTGTGCCTGCCCCGCTGACACAGAATCAGGTTTTTAGAGTTCGGCAGAGCCGTACTCTTTCCACCTGACCTGAAAGACCACTCACCATACAAATTAATCAGTTGCGTTGAGAATCTGGGTTTATTTGGTGGTATTTGGTGAGTGTGAATAGATATGAGCCACAATAAACCCTTGCGAGTTACGGGGGAGGGTCGAATAGACTCACTCACTTTGGACCTAACCTAACCAAGCCATCCAGAAAATAATGAACAACTAGTATGTTATTTCGGGTTTTTATTGAAGATATGGCTAATTGAAGCAAATAATTATAGCGATGAAAAATTTCTTTGATTTTTTTCCGTAAACCAGCTGTCGCAACCCTACGAACGGCAACTTTCGAAAGTACATTTTTCGGAAAGTTTCCTTATAAAGCTGCACTTGAAAATTTTCATAATAAATATGGGAAGACAACATGTATTTTCATTATATTTTCATCAAGGACGTCCATCTCCGAAAGGAGTCTTAAATACATGCAGATTTATACAGGTACGACCAAAAGTTTTTTTCAATTGAATTATTGAATTGGACTCCATTACGTTTCTGTCCTTTCTTGATAATTCATCAGTGTAATCGAATTAGGTAAGGATATTTTGTCCCGTACTTCATTTACTCAGTCTCTCAGTTCCATGATAGTTATTATAGGTTCCTTGCGTCTTCAGTTATTTTGTTAAGGTACCTACTTATGTAGTTATATCATTTAGGTGGGGAGGTTAAAACTAGTTATGAGGTAGACTCAAGTCTGTAGGATTGTTTAATCAATCTACAATCTAGAATTAATATCAGTTTTTCACTGGTTTAATGTCGCAAATTATACCTAACAGGTAGGATACCTTCTCTCCAGATAAAATTACAAATAAACGTGTAACACCACTAGGGCATTTTTGTTCAATTTCTTGCAAAAGATCGAAGAATAGAGGTCGGTTTTGATATCCATTAGGAAATATTTATTCCTGTCCTTTCCCCGTTAGATTTTTTAATACATGTTCAAATTATTGGAATAAATCGGGGGACGATCTCGCATATACTCAAGCTTTTCTGCAATCACTATCGAGACAATCATTTAATTTTCCAGTTTGTTATGTAACTACCTAATACATAATCTTAATTATTGGATAATGGTCGCTGCTCTTTCAGCAGACATTTTGTGATGTTTGCACCATTGCAAGAAAACTTAATACTTGTACTATTGCACTGACCTCTTAGGGAATGGAAATAGATTAGGTGCAAAATCATTATTTTCATGTTTTATGATCCTAATATTAATAAAATTAACTGTGACAAAAAAGGGACTTCAAATGTTTGATTCTCGTCATTTCTTCTCCATTTTTATTGTGAAGGATTTTTATTCAAGTAACACTTCAATATGAGATTTTCACTGGACATTTTATACTGTAGAGTGAAAGACCTATGGCGAAATGCAAAATGTCTAGTGGAAATCTCACATTGAAGTGTTACTTGAATAAAAATCCCTCAGAATAAAAAAATGGAAAAGAAATGACGGGAATCACATATTTGAAGTTCTTTTTTGTCACGGTTAATTTTATGAATATTAGGATCATAAAACATAAAAATAATGATTTTGCACGGTCATTAGGGGTTTATGAATCAAACATCCAGTTGATTATCTAGTACTTTGTACACTTTATGAATTTTTATCAAGTATTGGCCAGTTGCATCAAATGACTCTTCATACATTTCATATGATAACTATTTTTAAAACGTGATAAAGCTGTTTTCGATTTTCTCTTAAAAAGAAAAAACACTTTCAAAGCGTATGTAAAAATGTTCTCATATGATGTAGGTAATAATAAAAAGTGTAAAAAAATCGAAAATAGATTACGATTGTAGGAAAATGCGGAAGCATTTGAATGTGTTCACATTAAAATAAATATGACTCAATTGTTTACCTTGCTGCTGGTGGAACCCATTTTGCAAATAATGTAGATGGTCATAATAATGCTGGGCATGAAGAATGCATTCCAAATCAGTACAATTGAGCATGGTTCCGGTTGCCAATATCCCAATAACACACAATAAAATAGGTTAATGCACAGCAAAATATCACAGCACCGCACTCTAAAAATATTATGGCACACTTAATAAATACAATACCTATAAAAATTAACAATAACAATAATATTTACACTGTTAATCAGCGATCAATTTCCGCGCATGTGCCACGCACTGGCCTTAAAAGTCTCGACGTAATCACGACCTGGCAATTAGTAGAATCCCTACGATCAGGTGGGTTGTTCACCTGGCAATACCGTCCGCGACAAGGTTCGCGAAACGCACAATGTTATTCTTCACTCCACTGGCAAACACTGTCTAAGCCAGTATGTGGTTGATAGTACTGGGTCACTCCGAGAGATACACTAGGTTAGGTCCATTGGTCAATTGAATTAATCAAGCGACATACGCGGTGAAAGACCGACAAGGATGTGAATGGGCGGCTGTAATGTAACTCGAATCAGAAGAGATAGAAGGTTAGCAAAATAAGACATCGAGTCAGTCAGTGTATGGGAAACGGACTGATCCGAGAGGGGACAACTTTCTAAGTGCAGCTCAATCCCCAGACTGGTTGCCATTAACAGCAAAAACAAGATGACATCAAGTGGTCCTCACTTTTTCCGCGATGTATTGTATTGGTGTGAAGATCTGCACAGGATTTTGGAGATAACTCCGATCACGGTATTGAAAAGCGTGTTGCATTCGGTAGTTACGAATTAAGGTGAAGCAAATGATCTCGTTCAAACAAATATCAGATATTTTTTTGTACTGTAGAAGATGTAGATATTATAATTAGGAAATTGAATCGGATATTACGCTCTTCGTTTCATCAGAACCATGGACTAACTTCAGGCTCTGACACTGCAGACAAATTTTTACGTGGCTGAAGGTTTTAAAAGTATAATCCTACACCTAAAATAATGATAAAATCATGAACCATATTCATGACAATTCAGTCACCATCACTAATTTCGTTGAATCAGCATAAGCGTAAAAAATGTATACAGTACGGCTGCAGAAAGGACCGGAACTTCTATTTCAAAAACTGTGTGTAATCCTCAGAGGAAATATAGCTCTGGGATACATATCTAAAACATGGAAACTGACTAGGGTCAATCAGTCTAATGTAATTTGTATTGAAAACATTAGAAACATTATATTGAGGAGACGCATGCAACAGTCATTATCACAAGATGAACCGATGGGAAGAAGTTTAGCATGAGCCAAACGAATTCCAGGATATTATCATTCACCAAGACAACCAAGTCAAGGGGTGTAGGACCTCTGAAATTCGAAATGAAGAGAGATATATCTCTCAGTAAACTGTTATTTTAACACCTCGATACGTGTTGCGATCACCATGATCGAGGTTTGGTATTGGGAAAAAACTCCAGTACCTAATATTCATTACTACACCAAAGGTTCCAGGACAAATACCTGGGAGTCATACAAGAATCCCGTGCTAGGAGTCGCACATTAACAGATAAGACCTCGTTCATCCTTATCCCGCACAAGTTTCGACTTCCGTTCGTAGGAGAGTTAACGGAAAAACAGTTTCAAACAGAAAGAGTAAAGAGGTAGGCCAAAAGATATGACGGCTGAAATCAAACATTAGCTACACCATGGTAGTTAAACCCATTATAACATATGCATCCATGGCCTGGTAGTAAAAGATGAAAACAACCGACCGCTATCAACAACCTAAACAGACTTGCATGTTTGAGAACAGCGGGATCGATGAACACCACTGCTACATTGGAGACACTCTTGAATCTTTCTCCTTTACATTTTGTAATAACAGTGGAAACAAAGGTGGACCAATCCAGACTGGAAACCCCACAGAGTTACATGCCTTCGGACAAAAACAGAAATTTCGAAATATGTAGAGAAGCAAACATCAAATATGTTCAATAGAATGCATGTTCGACCGAACAAAACGGAAAAGCGAGAGAAAATAAATGCAAGCGGCCTGACAAACCGAGGCGACATGGCGGATGAAAAAAGATTACAATTGGGTCAGTTTTTTTTCATGTTGTGAATCTTTTTAAAGGTCAATGTCACATTTTTGTTCTGTATTGTCTTTAAAAAGATATGTACTTATCTATTTTGAAATTGAAAGTTGTGGACATACTTGTGGTTGAGTGAATTTTTTCAAAGATCATTATACTCAGTTACTAGCTTAGGTATCCGACTTTGCGCAGATTTTGTAATAATTGAATACAAAAATGACAGTCAAATTATAAGAGTTCGATTGATTTTACTTGATATACTCCTACCAATAAGTAGCTCCACTCATTAAAAATGGTTTCGAAGGTTCCCAATGTTCTAGAACTTTCCACAGCAAATCAAAACTGTTCTAGATTATTTCACAATAACCTGGTATGTTCTGGAATGGTCTCAAATGTTCCATACTATTCCCGATCATTCCGCAAAGTTCCAGAATGTTCTACTATGCTCTGTAATGTTGTGGAATGCTCTCAGATAATAATTTTCCGGACCGTTCTAGACATATCTTAAGGCCAAAAATTCCATCCACTATATATTCAAAAGCACCTCCTCCAGGTAAAAAAGAAAGCTTCCTTCATGAATGAGCTGATGTGACGCTATGATAGAAAAAAATTAAGGTATATATGTTCTAATACACGAAAACGAATCGGGTCGCTAGTGATAAATTATTTTCTTTGAATGAAGTTAAGTTACTTTTCCTTCATATTCATCATTTCAATTATTCCACATTTGGATAACTTCAATAAAGTTGTAAATCATCCCCTGGAAAAAATAACGCCGACCGCCGCTGGTCGTCGTTAATCGACTGTGACTGGCCAAGGTCGAGCTCAACTCTACTTGTGTTTCTTTATCGTTCTAGGTGTCACGTCGCTTCGAAAATAATTCTATCAGCTTCCTAAGACTAGTTGAGAGTGCAGTACGAAGTGATCTAATAAGGCGATAGACATTTTAATATTACTTTTAATATCAGTTAGTATTGTCAGTCTATCAGTGAAATGAAGTTAAGCCTTATTGTAGACTGTAGACAATTATTGGCAAGACCACGGGTAAACCGTAATAATTATAATAATAATGGTGATAACAATAATTCATACGATTTTCAAATCCATAGATAGATAGAACGATACCTTCCACAAAGATTATCGAACTTTTAAATTACACACCCTCGAAATATAGCGGATCAAAAACTTCAATGAAACAGAATAGACACCTAGTTCTCACTCTTCAACTGATCTACCCATAACTGGTCATCCCATTAGCTGTACGAATATATATCTTATATATGATGGTAGATGAAGATGATATATGCGCTGCAATCGAATTAGTATAATAGGAGAAAGACGGCTGGCAGCGTGGCAGGTTCTGAACAGTTGGAGTGGCAGAAACAGCCACCTGTCTGCCACCCTGTCCCGCGCTAGTGAGTGGCCAGCAAATCGGCTTTCTGGGTAGTTTATGTCACTATTTATTAATTTGAAGAGGAAACTCAAGTTCATAGAAATTCTCCTATCTTCCAATGATTTTATATTCAACTTGGTTAAGAGTTGACTGTACTCATATTCATTTCGTTGATTACCAAAGTGAAAAGCACAATTCCTTAAGAATTTGTTTTGAACATTCTCAATCAAATCGATATTTACATTATAGTATGGATCCCATATAATCGAACAATTTTCAAGAATGGATATTATGAGAGCACAATATAAAATCTTTTTTGTTCTAATTGAAAAATGAGCAGAAATTCTCAACACATAACCTAGCATTTTGAGACTATTTGCCACAATTTCTGATACTTGAAGATTAAAATTAATTTCACTATCAAATTTAACTCCCAGATCGCGAATAAATGTTTCTCTTTCAAGAGCTATATTATTCAATGTATATTCAAAGAATGCTGGACTTCTAATTTTGGCGAATGTAATGATTTGACACTTATCAATGTTTACCTCTAACAAATTATTTCTACACCACATGGAAAAAGCTTCGAGATCTTTTTTGAACTAATTCAGCATCTTCCCGGCAAGTAATTACTCGATAAAGTTTGAGATCATCAGGAAACAAGAAATTCTGAATATTTGAAAACAATTTATATGTCCGATACAAACAAGTTGACCAGCAGGGGCCCATATGGGATCCCTGCGGTACCCCTGATGGAAACTGAATGGACGTAGATGTTGTATCTCCGTATTTTACAGGCAGAGTTCTACCAGTTGAGGAGCTATTAATTACTTGCAAAACATTCCCGCATATACCTACCAAGCGCTTGAATTTTAGATATAAGTAGGTCGTGGTTGACTCTATCAAAGGCTTTTGAAAGTCAGTATAGATAGAGTCAACCTGTAGCCTCCTCTCAAGATTTTCGATTAAGTAGTTGGTATAAAGAGCAAGGTTGGTACCATAGGTCATAGTTCATTTACGTCGAAGACGGTTATGCATAATTTCTATTTAGTTTGAAATTGACCTATCTGAAACTGCTTTGAAAATTTTCTCAGTATCACTTTAACAATCATTCGGTGACTGAGACGTTTAACTCTCACTTGAACATTTCAAATACGCTTCACCTTCATTTTATACATTCGAACCAGTTAACATTTTTGACATGAAGTCAGAACTCGAAAACGTATGCCAGAAAATGGGTAATATTTTTAGAATTAATCGTATTAAATGTCATCTAGGTTATCTGAATTTGCGAAACTAGGCAATGTTGTAATCATTCAAAATGTCAACCAATAGTTTCACAAATATTTCAAACGATAAATAGTTTGTCACTTGATTTTGCTGTGGTTATAGATTTCGATCAGGGACGGAGCGAGTAGTTCGACCAATGTAGGATATTCAACTATTCTCGGGCCATGAAAAACTAAAAATAATACTAAGTATACTTCATTTATTGATTTTATCAGCATGTGAATAGAGTTACACGCAAAGCTTGAGTTGAACATGTTTTTATCTTAACCATAGAGAAAAAATACTATTCAACCACTAACTAATGGCTAACAGTATACAGTGCGAAACAGACACACGTAATACATTTATTACTCCAATAATTGTGCAAGTTCATAATTCATAAAAAAATCTGGAACACTTAAATTTTAGACCTAGAAATCAGATCTTATTGCGTAAAAATTTGTTTCCGGAACCCTTAGACTGTAGGATCAAATGAAACGTAAGGATTTCATTTTTAAACTCAACATTTGAAACAATTGAATCATCTCACAACAGTCAGAAATTCTGCAATCTCACCTATTTATAATAATTTGAAAAAATTAAGAATGCATTTTTTTCATTTGTTATATTTATTTCAGTACATGTAAAAGGTAGTACCTAGATAACACTTGTTTAGAATGTTTACCCCTTTGTTCAATGAAATTAAACGAACAAAATTCAAAATCTATTAGTTTTTGTATATGGAACATTATTATTAAACAAAAACATTATCTCTAATTTGTCAACTAGTAAAGAATATTTTTCATTTTATTAACAAATTTATGATTTGCCAGTAACTACAGTTAATTGACAAATAATAGCTTTGCAAATATTCACTATGTTTATAATAACAATTTGTTATCAATAATTGTCGAGTGTGTTCAAATTTTTGTTTGTTTGAATTCAGAAATAAACAAATTAATCCCGCTTGTTGGTCATTTGTTACATTATTTTTCTATTTTTCATAACTTTTATAGCAGTATCCCTCTAAAACTATTCTACTGAAACCTAAAATATTCACCAAAAAAAAAATAGAATGAACGGTGTGAAAGTTCAATCATTTTTAATAATTTGATGAATGTAGCCGTTACTACGTGGTAGGAGATCATAATGAAACGAGAAATGAAAATTTCTTTGTTTTTTATCACTTTCCATTGTAACTAACGTTACTGCATTCTCATTCAGAATGTCCATATAGGACGAAACTGCAGTAACGTTAGTTACAATTAAAAGTGATAAAAAACATAGAAATTTTCATTTCTCGTTTCATCAATTATTTTTGGATGTTCATTTTCATCTGCCTATGTTGTGGAAGAATGAAGGATAAAATAACCCCAAAAAAGTATTCTATGGGTGTACTCACTCAACCCAAAATGCACAAAAAAAAAGTTAACAATGCCTTGCAAATATTTATGTGAAAAAAGAAATCCAACAAATTGCTTGCTTCATTGTGAAGATCATTTTAATGTAAACGAAATAATAATAAACTAAATGCATTTATACTTATCCATGAACAGGGTGTACAAAACTTCATTCATTACCTGAATTTACCAGTACACTGAAATATATCGCTTCACTTGTAATTTTAATTGTTAATAATTCGACTTGAAATTGAAATTTTTTGGTGAATATATTCTGCATGACGCACATCATCATCAAAATATATACCTATGCACAAAATTGATTCGATTAACAGCCCCATTTTTCAATTCTCCAAATATTATGATAGAACAATGAAAATAATTTTAAGAAGATGAAAGAATTTTTGAACTATCATAAAATGAATTGTCTAAACCAATAATGTTCAGCCATGACATTGTTTTCAACATTATTCCTAATAATTTTGTTGTTCAGCTGGCACCTAACTGATAGTTGAGAACGATTAAAAATTCTACAAATTGATGTAGTCTTACAGAGAGTATATTTGAAAAGATTTTTATAAGGCTAGTATAGGAATACTCTACAGGGCGTTCCAACGAAAACTTAACTTCCTCCTGTAAGTCAGAAACGGACGTGTAATCGAAAATTTCAAAGAACACGTTAATTTTAATTTCTATGGGGACTTATTCTGATATGGAAATCATACACGAAACTTCATCCCCCTCTGGTCAGCAACTACCCTCCCCCCTATTTTTTTCAATGGCATGAAGGGTCAAGTGATATATCATCTATCACCTCTGTAATTATTTTTAAAATCGGTCAATTCGTTATTGAGAGTTTTAATGTTGAACGTTTTATTAAAGCAAAAAACAGAAAATTCGCTATCGCTCATTTTATTGAGGAAATCAAAAAAAGTCATATCAATGACAACACAATCAACGAATAAAGTGTTCAAAATGACCTCCATCTAGTTCCATACATTAATTCAGTCTACTTTCGAAAGCGTTCCTTACATTATTGAAGATGTCCGGAGTCAGAAATCGGCATTCCTGAACAATTCTCTCTGGTTTGTAGAATTCATTTGATTAGTAGTAAACATTTTAAAATGAACGACACTGTTAGTTTTTCTGCTCTGGTAGTTTCTGTTGAATCTAGTTGTCGCAGAACAAAAAGTAGATAGATGGCCACTGTCACTTCTTCACTTCACTTCAGCCATCCTTGTGTTCCAATGTGGTTTATTCTACTGAAGAAAGAATAGATATTGTTGCAACCTATTATCGAAATAATGAAAGTGCTTAAGCTGCTGCAAGAATTTATAGTACGAATCATCCAGACCACAAGGTGGGCCATCAGTATGTTAAACAGTCAATGAATAAGTTTCGAACTTCAGTTTCTGTTCACAACAGAAAACATGAAGTATCTCGTCCTGTTAGAAATGACAAATGGATAATCGACAACCTACAGACTAGTAGCTAGAGCATCTGGTGTATCAGCTACTAGTTTTTTTCGGATTTTGAAAGCCTACAAATTCCATCCTTCCAAGATAAGGCTAGTTCAGGAATTAAACGAAGATGATCCTGATCGTCGACTTTAGTTTTGTGAGATGTCCAGCGGGAAATTGACTAATAACCCAAAGCTATTATATAATACATGTTTTTTTGACGAAAGTTCTTTCATGTTGAATGGTGAAGTGAATAGACACAATTGTCGTTACTGGAGCGATGTGAATCCTCATTTGGTGATGGAAACACACTCAAAAACTACACAAAAATTGAATATCTGTGCCGGCATTCTTGGTAATCTTAATGTTGGACCATTCTTCATTGAAGGTAATCTCAATGGAGACACATACTTAAATAATTAATTTTTTATGATCCTATGATCATACAAATTTTAGAAAACTTTGACAATTTAGTAGAAAATGAAATAAGATTCCAGCAGGATGGTGCCCCCCCCCCACATTTTGATGTTCTGGTGAGACAGTTTTTGGAAGAACGTTTTCCAATGCGTTGGATCCGTTGATTTTGTTTAAACTGACACAATTTGTTGTTGATTCCGTCATTAAAATGAACGACAGCGAATTTCCTGTTTTTTCTTAAATAAAACGTTCAACATTTAATTTCTCAATAACGAATTAACCAATTTCGAAAAAAATCACAGAGGTAATAGAGGGACAAAAGACCTTTTAAATGATATATCACTCGACCCCCCGTGCCTTTGAAAAAAATAGGGGAGTAGTTGCTTACCGCAGGGGTGTGAAGTTTCGGCTATGATTTTCATATCAGAATTAGTCCCCCTAGACATAAAAATTGAAATTTTCGATAACATGTTCATTTCTGACTTACAGGGGAGGTCAAGTTTTCGTTGGAACGCCAGTATAATATCATGATGATAAACAGTTATGAATAATCCTTCAATTACAATAGTAGTGTCTGTCCTAAAGTGAACTGTGTCATAAGGGGGCGGATCCGCGCCATAATGGAGAATTCATGCTTGAGGTAAAATAGGCAAACAGAACTTCATCTATCTCCGAATTTTCGTCTCTTATCTATCAATAAATTCAAATGAATTCTTTGTTTTATCAATAATCAATTCACGGTCCCCTTACACCAAAACTTATACATGCAATAATTTCCTGCATTATGAATCAATTTCACAATATAGGGTTTTTGAAGCGGAATATTTTAGAAGACTCAATTTAACAACAGTGAAACTTCGAATGTAAACCAATCAATCCAGACGATAATTAACCTTTTCAATTTTTCAAATTAATATTAGTACGAAGTTTCGTTCGAGAGAATTTTATAAAATCAGTTGGAATATTTGAAACTCCTTTTTTATTGCACATCTACAACATAAAACGAACGTTCATACAAAATTCCAGCCTCCCAAAATATAGCGGTCCGGAAAAAACAGTGATGAAAAGGTAACTTTCATATGTAAACGTGTCACTTTTATCCCCATGGGGCGCCCCAGTTGGAATATTTGAAAATCCTTGACATAAGAAGCACTTATATACTAAATTTTAACTTCCTAGGATTTACCAGTACAAAGAAACAGAGATTAATGAGGAGTGTTAAGTGAGTGACTTTCGCATGCCCCAAAGAAAATAACGCCGGCCGCCACTGGTAGCCATAAACCACTTGTGACGTAGCTAAGAGCGCGCGGATGTTCGATGTTCGCTGCCGTTCTATATGTAGCAATAATGCTACCGGCTTCGATAGAATTCCGAGGAATGTTCCAGCGCCTTCATTTGCCAAATATAAGCACCATCTACTCGCCCATCGAGACAGTCAAGTGGAAGTTACATTGCGGTACGCGAAGCGATCTAGGAAGGCGATATACATTCGAATAATAGTTGAAGTTTTAAGTGAAGTGTTTGTTGCATTCAAAGTGAAATTAAGTTAAGTTTAATTATTGTTGAGTGCAATCAATTATTGGTAGACCCACAGAGAAAAACATAACAATAAGTATAGATAGATAACAAAAAAAATCAAAGAATTCAGTAAAAGTTAAAAATAAATTTGGTTACATATTTTTCAGTTGAAGTTGAAATGAAAAAATGTAACTGAACAGTGGAAAGAT
Organism: Leptinotarsa decemlineata; assembly: GCF_025532065.1. Taxonomy (NCBI): domain Eukaryota; kingdom Metazoa; phylum Arthropoda; class Insecta; order Coleoptera; family Chrysomelidae; genus Leptinotarsa; species Leptinotarsa decemlineata. The sequence continues at coordinate 3,374,354 of NW_027412587.1, forward strand.
TGTACCCGCAGGCCTAAGTTATTTCGAAAGAAACTTTCAAGAAGTCGCTGATCTGAAGGATATGAAATGAAACGATAAACAAACGAATTCAAACATAATGCACTATCGTTATATTGTTCCGGATTCCAACATAATGCACACATTGTTTTCGACTCAAAACCTGTAGCACAAGGTGGATTAGATTGAAAGGACACGTGTCATTACAACAGTGGCTTCCTAAGCTGAACTGGCATACGCTTAGAGAAAATAAAGTATATATTGTGAAAAGTTGTAATCATTATCATAAATAGGGTTATTGATTTTCACCAGAGTATTTCAAAAATATTTATTATAATTGCTTACTAATAACGACCTTTTTTGAATTTGCACTTTCATAATATTTTGAAAATTTTTCTATCAATTATTTATGATTATACAATTTAGAAAAAAGCGGATTCCTCTCCTTGGAATATTTAATTGTTTTTATCTTTATGTCAATAAGAATCAAATAACCCCTTAAAAGTATTTCAATTTATAAAGAATAATTATCCATATTCTTCATAGAGACTACCTGCCTCTTCCATTTATTTGTATGTGAATAAGGAACTCCAGTATATTTTCTATATTCGTTATTATTCATATAATTAGTCACAAGAAATTAAATATGACTCACCTTTCTGATATCATGTTAACTGCCACTGTTCAAAGTTAAACAAAAGTCATCACATTATTATTTAATTCAACAATATAAATATTCACACATATAGTTTGCTTCTTCTTTATCATTCACTGAACCCCACATAATTACTTAACACCAAATATAACTGAAAATCATCTTCATTATCCCAAAAATATCTGAAAACAAACATAAACTCTTATGATAAATTAACAACTGCAGTATATTTTGACGTTTTTCGGCAGAGAGAGGAACAAAAACTTGCATTTTTTTTTGTTAAGTGTACAGACTGTTTCAGGAGTTGTAGAACTGATGAATATGGATTCTTTCAGTTCAGGATGAACGTTTGAAATTTTTTTCTACCCAACAGATTATACTCAAATATTTCGTCAAAGACAAGCACTGTTAAAATCAATGTTTTTGGAACTGACACATTTCTTAATTTGGATTTCAAAACTATTCATTTTATTTCTCTTAAACAATTGGCAATGTAAAAGAATAGTCAAATGAAATATCGTACTAGGGTAGGTTTCTGTAAAAAGTGCAGTAGTTAATGTTAATAAAGTAGTGATATTACAGACAGTGAAAGAACGGAAACTTATAGGTATGGTTTTTGAAAACAATTATATCCCATAAAAATTTCATCACTCGAAAACTCCTCGAGAAAGTTAGTGTATTTGAGATGAAATTGGGGAATCTAAACAATGCAAGTCTACCATTATCGGCGCATATCAACCACAACTAAATAGGTCCAAAAAGTGACCTACAAAAGATTGTTTAGAATTTGGCAGTGTCTAATCTGCCGGTACCCAATTCCAAAATGGCTTTTGCGAATGCAACTAAAAACCAGATGAACTATCCCGATACCCACCACCAATGGCATCTTCATTTTAAACAGGTTGGAGCCTGGCTCCCTTGCCCTTACGACTGGCGTTTGTCAGAAGGACAAATGGCGTCATAACTGATCATGGGATAGCGGCATGAATGTCCTCAGACATCGATACCGCCCTTCACGGTGAACCCCTGCCTGGGTAGAGTGAGATGGATGAAAAGATTATTCATCTGTTAACGGAGGGCCTCATTCGAAAGAGTGTCTGTGCCTTCTATATCGGGAGGGGTCGTTTATAGCATAGTCTATAGCTTCCCTGACTAACGGATTTTCGTAAGGTTCCGCACTATCAAAAACTCGCTGATTCCTCGACTGAATGGACTGCTGAATGGAAGGCAGCTGCAAATATCTGCGGTTAGCTTTGTTCCGTTTGTACGGAACATATCTCCAGAATGGAGATATTAGACGGAGCCGCTTGTCCCCAGACGCCTGAAGCATACATGATAACAGGCTTGAACATCGTTTTGTAGGCTCAGTTTGGATCGTCTATTGATCAGAGGATTACAAACTTTTGATCCGACCCTCGATCTTTGCCTTCACGTTTATGATGTGCGGGTACCGGGGGAGACTACGGTCTATTGGAAGACCGAAGTACTTTACCCGCGCTTGCCAGTCGATCTCCTTTCCAGAGATCTTCACTTTTCTGACCGGAGAAGATATCGTTCTTCCCATGGTTATCGCCTGAGTCTTGTCCCCCCAATACCCAAAACTCCATTTATCCTATTATATCTCCGGAAAGTGTTGAAAATGCTATTCAAGAAGCGACGACTTCGAATCGTACTCCTAATGCTCAGCCTAACGAAAATCAAAAGAAATCTGAAAGTGACCCAAATTAAGGGTCCTGGACAGTTGTCAATAGGAACAGGAAGAGACGTTCATTTTTCGTAGGGAATACAGTAGATCAGTGTGTTGTCGAGACAGTCCCTACACTGGTATAGTTGCATGTGACAAGATTGAAACCTGATACCAAACCTGAAGAGTTGGAAACGTGCTTGAGGAAAAATCTAGACGGGGCTGTATGTCAGTTGCATCAGTCCAAACGGCCCGAAATCGATGAAAGTGACTGTGAGGCGGAATCAATTGAAAAAAGCTTGGAGACGCGAAGTTTCTTTTTGTGCCCAAAGAAAGAGGGTACCAACAGCTTTGGATCTTCAGGAATGAGAAATAAATGCATAATGATTTCTAATAGCATTCAGTGCATAACTATGACGCTACACGCTTTGATACTTGACATACAGCCAACACTAGTATGCGTATCAGAAACTCGCGTAACAGATCATATGCCGGGTGATTCTCTACGGTAGCTCATTCCTATACATTTTTTATTATTGAAGATAGAAAAACGAAATTTTTAGGTTGTGTATTATAGTTCAATTTACGTTTTTTGACATATTTACTTGATTTGGCATACTTCCGATTTGACCGGAAATAACCTCAACTTTCGATTTTTAACATCCTATATATTTTCACTTATTTCCATGGAGAATGACATTCTAAATCCAACAATACTTCACTTGTCAATATTTGAAAAAAAAATGTATACCAATTTTTATATTTTGTTCTAGAATGCCATGGATCGTGTAAATCGCTTCATTCTTGATCAAGTAACATGGGAAAACTACGACTTTGAGGCTTATGACTTCACAATCGGTTTAAGAATTATTTGATGCCACACACTAACACTTTATTCTCTATTTTTCTGAATAATTGCAAAAAAGTTGCAAATCAGTCTATTAAGGTTATAAATTTTCAAAATGGCTTCCCCCTTGATGACAGCAAAGTTCAACTTTTTCAATTGTTGCGCACATCACATTGATTGGCTGTTCCTCAGTGATGTTCCGGAATGTCACTCTTACTTTATGCTCTAGTTCTTCACGAGTAGCTGATGTTGTATTGTAAACCTGATTTTTAATTGTTCCCCAGAGAAAAAAATCCACCGGAGTAAGATCTGATGATCTAGAATTTCTAGAATATAAAAAAGAAATTATACATTCATGTAAAAATATGACAACTCAAGAATGTACCTCGCAAGCCACTGAATAGGTCCATAAGTGCCAATCCAATTTTCTAGAAAGGTGTCATTCAGATGTTCTCTTATGACTTGAGAATTGTGAGGTGGCGCTCCATCTTGTTGAAAATAGATATCAACTTGGTTAGCGAGTGGCAAATCCTCAATGAAATCATCAGTTTGATTCCTAAGGAACTGTAGATATCTTTCAGCAGTCACTTGTCCGTCGAAAACTATTGGCCCAAAAGTTTTCCTCCGATAATACCCATCCCGCAGTTGAAACCAAGTCGCTCTTGAAAATTTACTTCTTGCATCAGATGTAAATTTGTTTGAGACCAGTGCCTTTTATTATTCCTATTGAACACACCCGAGTTGTTGAATCGGGTTTCATCTGAATAAATAATTTCAAGTGGAAAACGTACATCTTCTCTGTATTTAGTCAAAAACCAGTTGCAGTAAGTCAATCTTCGGTTGTGATCGTTATCGTAAAGATGTTGGTGTAGTTGGTACTTGAATGATCGATAATTATATTTGTGAAGAATTTTCCAAACGGACGAATAACCTATATCACACTCAGAAACAATTTGGCTATTTGACGCCGTACTATGCACTTCAACATAGGCCAACACGAATACTTCTTTTTCTTCACTGACGATGAAGTGATTGGCATTTTCTTCTGGTTCATTGCGCCTTTTTCTTTCCAGTTTTGGAAAATAATGCCGAGTGTGATGGCGACGATTAGAGAACCTCTGAGCATTATTTCGAACTGCATCAGTTGCATTCTTTTTTGTTTCTCCGTAAATTAGCAACATGTCAATTTTCTCGTTTATAGTATAATTTGCCATATCTAATTATAAACTACACAGCAAATACATTTTTAAGTGACAACATATTCATTAGCCTATTTGTTTAGGTTGTCCTGGCAACAGCTTCAATTGTTTGGTACGGATAACTAGAATATTAATAATAATAATAATTCTTTATTCTCCAGAAGGACAATACAAGTATCGTAAACAAATCCTGAACCCTAGTATGTTGTTGTGTACTGCTCACATGAATGAGAGCTTTATTGTCATCCCCACTAATACTACTTTATGAACCATGTTTTTACTTTAACATTGTTTATTCTTCTGTGTAACTATTCCATCATTCGCATTCCTTTTAAACATTATCACATTTTACTGCTAAACAAGTGCAACAACATTACCGCTCATTAGCTTCATCCATATGTTTCGTAAGATAACACTTTTGTATCACAATTATTATTACTTACATAAATAGGAAGGAACTTAATAATTACTCTGATTATTATTTTATATACTATGTATTTGTTTATAAATTTTTTTCTATTGTTTAGTACTTTATATGTATGTTATAGTTATCCGTATTTTTAGGTATTGTATGGCGAAACAAGTGCAATAGCACTTATCACTCATCGGCTTTATTCACTTCATTTTATTGTGAGACATTTCTTTGTATTATGCAAAATTGAATAAAGAGTATTATATATATATATATATATATATATATATATATATATATATATATACATATATATATATATATATATATACATATATATATATATATATATATATATATATATATATATATATATATATATATATAGAAAAAACCAAGAAAGTACTTGATAAAAATAGCTGCGTAAACGCAAGCGAAACATAAGTGGAACCACCTATTGGTGTGACACCCAAATCAACTTGCCAAGTTTTTTTATATATATATATATATATATATATATATATATATATATATATATATATATATATATATATATATATATATATATATATACAGTAGAATGAAATAACGGGGTCTCTCAGTCAAAAAATCAAAAACTCTGCTTTACTTTGCCAAGCTTTCGCTTCTAGTAGGAAGCTTCTTCAGGGCCTATAATTTATTGAGTTGTGGGTTTTTTTGCCAATGAATAAAATTACAAATCATACTTACAGTAAAAATGAGTAAAAAACAATTAATTGAACATATAAATCGACGAAAAAAGTTAAACATTAATGGAGTTTTTTTGGTTTGAAAAATGTCATACCTTTACATGTCATTTTTCAATGGGCATGATGATTTGATAATCTTTGACTCTAAAGGGAAAGTTGATTGATACAATTTTCATTATTATCAATATGAGTTTTGGTATAGTTCCAGCAAGTTACTGTATATACTGCTGAGATTATCAATGTCAGTTCTCTTATTCATACAATTAGAAAACTTATTAATTTCAACCATTTCAAGAAAAAGGCGTTTGGAAATATTTTTTTCTGTATGTAAAACTGTGATATTAGAGTAATTTGGTTTATGTCCTGTTTCTATAGAATGTTGCGCTAATGCACATGATTTCTTATTAAGCTTTATATCACTTTTATGTGAAGTTATTCTATCTTTAAGAATTCTAGATGTTGTTCCAATATAATCCAAATTACAATTGTTACAAGAAATGTTATAAATCACATTTGACTTTTTGGTAGCATCCGTTTTATCTTTTAATTTGGTATTCAAATTCTTTATAGTTTTAATATTTTTTGGCATATTTTGATATTTTGTTCATTATGAAAAAGTTTTATGATATTTGAAGATAAATTTCCAAGATTAGGTATAGATTTGTAAGAAAAATTGATAGGTGAACTATTATTATTACATAAATTTCTGCTGATTACATTGGAATTTGTATTACTGCCAGTATTGAAAATTATTTTATTGAGAAGTTTTCTGGGATAGGAATTTTCGATCAATATGTCTCTAAGAAGTTTGAGATTTTTTTGCTTGAGGGAAGGGTGTACTAATTTTTCTATTCTTTTTGTCAAATAGAGTATTAAATTGATTTTAACTGATTTCTTGTGAAAAGAGTAGTAATTGATATATCTTCCTGAATTAGTAGGTTTCACATACCAATCAGTGATCAAAGAATTATCAGTTTTACGGATAACTTTTGTATCAAGAAAAGGAAGGGTCTGATTATTTTCTAATTCGATAGTGAATTGTAATTTTTTATCATATCTATTGACAACATCAAGAATTTCATGAGATTTGTTATAAGGTATTGCACAAATGACATCATCAACGTATTTCTTTAAAAAAGGAATTGCAAAACTTAGTTTAGGAAGTATGTTTTCAAAAAGATCATCCATTATGTATTGAGCTATAATAGGAGAAATAGTAGCTCCCATTGGTGTACCAAGAATTCGTTTATAGTATTCACCTTCGAAAGAGAAATAACTTGATTTGAAGATGAAATCAATTATTTCAATAAACTTTTTTTGGGTTATTGAACATTTTTTATTTATATCATTCCATCTTTTGATAATACTTTTCTCCACTAGATGCATAGGTATATTGCTAAAAAGTGAAATCACATCAAGGCTGATCAGAATATAACCTGGAGGTAATGATTTTTCGTTTATAAAATTGGAAAAATCGAAAGAATCCTTAATATAGAATCCATTTTCATAATTATCGGCATCAGTGAGAATTTTAGTGACCATTTGGGCAATTTTGCTATTTGGAGCATCAATGGAAGAAATAATGGGTCTCATTTTCATATCAGGTTTATGTACTTTAGGAAGTCCATAATATTTGGGTGATACAGAATTATAAATCATATACATTTTTGCTTCATCTTCTGATATCATTTCAGATTTTTTCAAATCTGTAATGATTTTATTTGCTTTTTGGTGTATTGTTGAAACAGGATCTCTATTAAGTTTAACATAAGAATCACTATCATTAATAATCTCAAGAGATTTCTCAATATAATCAGATTTTTTCATAATCACTGTCACATTGCCTTTATCAGATCTTGTAAGTATCAATTCTGGATGATTTTCCAAAAATTTTTTTGTTTTTTCAAATAGGGAATTAAGATAATTTTTATTATCATGTGGTTTCTGGAAAAAGTTAGTGACAATATTTGTAATTTTTGCTCTGAAAAGATTCTTTTTGCTATCACAAAACCCAGTTATAAGGTTTTCAATATCTGAAAGTAAATTTGGTATATTCACCTCTTTGGTAGTTGGTGGTAAGCTGAAATTGAAACCTAATGCGAGAAAATGTTTTATATCATCAGGTATAATGATATCTGATAAATTTTGTATCCAATTTTCTTTAGTTTTGATATCTGATTTTGAATTACTTCTGAGTATACTAAGTTTATCGATATTTCTCTTTTTTATGTATATATATATATATATATATATATATATATATATATATATATATATATGTATATATATATATATATATATATATATATATATATATATATATGTATATATATATGTATATATATATATATATATATATATATATATATATATATATATATATATATATATATATATATATATATATATATATATATATAAATATATACATATATATTAAAGATAAATGGATAAGTACTATTCTGGCCACCAAGAGGAAAGCTGTTTCAGTCTATTGGGCATCGTCAGTACCAGGCAGGCGGTCCTCGATTGAAGACAAAATGTGAATAACCAAGAAAAGCACTTAATAAAAATAACTGCCTAAACGCAAACGAGACATAAGTGGAACCACCTATTGGTGTGACACCCAAAACAACTTGCCAAGTGATTTGACCAATCAACCGACAACTGCGGTAGCAAAAATTTGGGAAACTAACCTGAAATGCCATCGGAAAACGAATCCACATGTTTCTAGATATATATATATATATATATATATATATATATATATATATATATATATATATATATATATATATATATATATATATATATATTTGGTGAAGGGCGCGTCGAGAAAAGTAATGCAATTATGTTTTTTGGGAAAAGTTCTTGTTTTGAACAAGTAGCTAATTTAGGGAAACCAAATCACAAGTTTTATAGGTAGATTGAAGAAACATAAAATCTTTGACTGAATTTTAACATTTAACAAATTACTTTTTTCACGCGCCTCGTCTAATAACCCACTGAGACCACTTCTGTACCCTGAGGTTCATCGATGAACTTATTGTGCTTCCACCATTCAATAGTCTTTCTAAATTATATAATCACATATTGTTGAGAGCACAATAGACCCAGATCAATAAATCAATTATGGATATAGTTCATTATTATTAGAATAATTCTGCAACTTGCCGCTCCTATTCATTAGTATTCTTGTAAAAAAATGTTCGACAAAGAAACACGATGCCGCTGATTGTAAAGTTTTGATCAATTCCTATTTTGAATAGACAGATCGGTGTACAAAATGTCAAAAGAACATAAAAAATCTCGTAAACTTCAATAATATTTCGAAACAAATGGGCCACGGTTATTTTACCACTAATTACCATATGAATGGCCCATCAATTAATGAAAAAAAGAGATCGTGCCGGCACCCATAAGCGGTGCCGCGTCATTGCGCAATTACCTAGTTTAAATTCGCATTGAAACTGATCCGGTTTGTATGAACTGAATCACGTGCAATTTTCATCAACAACAGGACCGGCCGGCTTTCAACAAGGTTCGAACCAGATGCTGTAGAAAGAAACAAATTAATAAATTAATTCTTCTCTCAATCGTAATACCCTGAGAGATGATGACATATCTGAAGAAGGTAATTTTGACAAATGGAAATAGTGTAATACCATTTTGCAAATTTCGAGTCCGTTGTCACCGAAAATTATGATTGGTTTTAAAAAAGATTCAATGAACAAAATAATTTTACAGAAATAATCATGTATCATTACGTGAAATTTTTCATTTAATTTTTTCTAACAAATTGATACATTGATACGAATTGATAATGATCAAATATTACTATCTACTGGCAAAAAATTAAACTTGATAAATAAAAGCCACGAAAACATTTATAAAAAACGATATTTTTGTCAAAATTCACTAATTATAATAATGACTTCATCTCACATTGTAATTGTTTTCAAACTAAAATAATGAGAAATTAACATAAATTATAGTGAATTTAATTAGTTCGGACTTCCATTGTCTGATATTATATAAAATGATTTGAAATCCCTGAAAGAACTAAAAAAGAAGAAATTAAAAATTAAAGAAGAAGAATAAAAAAGAATAGCCGAGAAAAAAAAACAATTATATTACAATTATACCTGAAATGAAATAATAGTGAAATAAAATACAAGTAAAAATGGAACAAATTGAACATAAAATAAATAACAAAATAAAAAAGTTTAGAGATTCCAAGCCAAGTTAATTCACGACGTTTCGATTGTTGGTATCCACAATCGTCTTCGGGTGATGACTGGACGGATTTCTCCGTGAGCTGACTATTTATAGGTCATTCGAGTACTTTCACTTATCTCTGCTTTCCTTTTTCCGCTTCACTGGTTTAGTGGGAGATTACCGTTTGGCGGGAGTTGGCCATTTTTCGCTTCATTGTGGGTTTCCAGATGTTGTGTATCTCTACACTAGCTTGGCTGAAAACATTGTTGGATAACATATATGCGGCTTCTTTGAATTTCCTCCTAAACCAGTGTTCCTCTTTGTGTATGATCGTCATGTAGATTTTAACAATAAGAAAATGTGAATATTGAGAATAGAATAAAAAACTCTAAAATGTTTTTTTTTATTTTTTTTTTCTCTATAAAGAAATAAATTGAGAAAATCATTCGTTTATAACAAGTAAAATGAGAATTGAAAAAAAATCAGACCACGAAAGAACAGTAGAAATATCGTTAAAAATAGTTTCTGGATATTATTATTTACCATGAAAATATACAGGTATAGTGTAATTGACATTTTTTTTTATTTTCTTCCAAATTAGTCAAAATCAGAGAAAATTATTTATATTGCATTTTGTTGAGAAAATTAATTGGTATAACATCTCAAATGAAATGGGTACAGCAAAGGAGAATTCGAGCCGGCCATACGACCCATGAAAGAGAACACCAAAGTTACCCCAGTTAGGGTGGTCAAAGCAAAAACTTTCCTTTCCAATTCTGAAAATGTTACAGACCGGATTGGGAGGATTTTAGAGAGACACGACCTGAAACCAACATTTAGGCCCAACAAAAACTATTAAAAAAAGTCTAAGGTCAGTTTGGCTATAGCCGAACATGCTCTAAACAAAAAAGGCATTCACATCATCTTAATCGAAGATAAAGTAATACTCGATGAAACTCAAGAGTATACATATTATATAGAGAGAAATTCAAAACCATGTGGATGATTTCAACAGAAAAGAAGAGGCAATGAACATCAATAAAATCTGGCTACCTCTCCTCACAGATACACAAAAAAGGTCAGGTAATTTTTTTTACTGATTTTGATATTTCTTATTATTTTGTATTTTGAATTTCATTTTAATTCTACCAAAACCTTTGTTTCATATTTTGTTTCTAAGCTCTATGAATTCATTTTCACTGTTTTCTCTCCAGTTTGTTTCAATTGAGTACCAACCTTATCTCTTGTCAATTCAAAGATTTTTTCACAATATTGTCTGACTACTCGATTTCTATTCCTTGTTATTTCATTCACATAAAAAATAAATGATTACATTTCAATTTATTTGTATAATAAATGTTTTGAATCTGAATGCTTTCTAAATACTTAGGAGATATTTTTGTAATATTTGAAGCGATATCAGTTTTTTTTTATGATGATTTCAACAGAAAAGAAGAGGCAATGAACATCAATAAAATCTGGCTACCTCTCCTCACAGATACACAAACAAGGTCAGGTAATCCAATTGAGAGGAACCAAGCCACGCCTACTAATAATAATATGAAACTAGAATCAAATAAGAACATTGTAGCGTTTACATTCGAAACGACACGAACAACAACTCGAGCACCAACCCGCCTTTGATAATGTCTACCGCAGTGGTAGACGAAACGTTTAACACCTCGACACGTGTTTCGATCACCAAATCATCATGTTCAAGAGGAACATCAAACTAATCATACTTACAAAGTTATTCTTATTTATATCTTCTTCTGCACGTCGTCTTGATTTCATTCAGGTTGGATCCCAGCTCCCTTACCCTTTTGGCTGATCTTTGTCGAAGAAGGACAAATGGGTTCATGACTGAGGAGAACTTCTTCTCTTCTCTTTACCTGCGTCTTTAGTGTCTCAAACTAATTTCACAATATTGGCTTATCTATTAGTCTTGAATTAATTTTACAATGTATCCTTATGTTATAGTCAGATAAATCTAATAATTGAAATATTATTTCAACAAGATATATAAAATTAATTTCACAATATTGCCTATAGATAGTTTCAATAAGTTACCTGATGAAATAAAACATGTAAATTCCTTAAAAGTATTCAAAAAGTTATTATTAGAATATATCAAATTATAATACGTGACGCACTGTATAATTATGTAGGTATATAAATTATTCATAGATGCATAACTATATATTGAATATTAGGATTCCCAAAATGAAGTCTACTACTACTACTTGTCTACTAGTCTTAAATTAATTTTACTATGTGTCTTATGAAATAGTCAGGTAAATCTAATAATTAAAATATTATTTCAATAAGCTTTATAGCAAACTATTAGGTATTGATCCACCATCGTTATTCATAATATTATTATGTTTACTTATTTCAACACTCTCATAGGCATCTAGACGCCTGTTGTTGTTAACTTGTCTTATTAATCTCAATGAACTGAAGTCTATGAAATATTTTTGTTGCAAAATATGATGGGCGACTGCAGGTCTTTCATATTTTAAGTGTGCTAAGTGTTCCTTATATCTTATTTCAATAGATCTTTTTGTCTGTCCATAATATTTTGCATCGCAGTCCTTACATTTAATTTCGTAAAATCCAGACTTTTTCAAATTCTCGACTTTGTCTTTTGGGTTTCCTAAAATGCTCTGTAGTGTATGACTCGTTTTAAAAACCACCTTCATACCTAGTTCCTTAAAAATATTTCCAAAGTTCTTCGTGTATTGATAGTATGGAACTGAGATATATTGATCTTGGTTTTTGTCGTTTTCAAAAGTCGAGATTTCGTTCATTCTTAACCTTAACATAAACTTCTTCTTACTTATTATGTCTTGTACAATACCCCTCGAGAAACCGTTAGTGGTTGCTATTTCCTATATTATACGTTTTTCTTTTGTGAACTTTCATGTGTCAGAGGAAAAGTCAAAAGACGATGCACTATAGATAATTCAGCCCAGCACGTTTGTGCTGTCCACAGTGATGTGAACTGTCAGGAATGTACCTGTACGTGCTTGTTTCGTCAAGAAATGAAAGTTGTCCATTATTTTTCAACTCATACATGCCAATTCACTTACTGAAATTATATGATTTCTTTAAAGATCAAGTTACTGACGTTACTAACATATTTAATTCTTATTTATCTACAAAAGTGAATCTCGCGACAAAATTTTATATCATATAAATTGTGTAATGTAATATTCAATTTTAAGTTTGACTAGAATGAGTAAATAGAAGTTGGTGTTTCAAAATTTTTTATTAAAAGATCAGTTTTAGTTTTCAATTTTGAGGTATCGCTGGACATATTCCTCAGTATGTTTTTTTCAATAAATAAATCATTGTTGCATGGTGGACCCCTAAAATATTTTTTCGAGCACCACCAAATTATCCATAATATTTGCCGAATTACAACTTTTAAAATTGGTGTGGTAGCCATCTTATGATCTTCCGTTTCGAATTTTTCCCCTTGAACCCTTTTATTTGAAATTGATATAACGAGGTGGCATAAAAAACAGAGAACACCGTCTACCATTTTGGATTTATAGTGACGTCTTTTTAATTCTCGTATTCTTTTCAGCAAACCCTTTCATTTCATACTAATATCATGGAGATGCATGAAGAACTAGTTCGCCATCTTGAGCGATCCGCCATATTGGATTTAGAGCGGTAACATGTTATTTTTCATATTTTTCAGCAAATCTTCTTGTTAAATATCCATGTCTTGGGGGCGTATGAAAAAAACTACCCAATAAACATTGTATTAGCAAAACATCGATTATAAGATGGTTATCCTTAGAAGTCTGCAGATAGAATAGAATAGTTCTAAGATCGTAGGAGATCATTGAAATGATTTATAAATAATTATTGATAGTAATCTTATTGACGTTTGTTATGGGATACTAAATATACATCATTTTCCTTAATAAAATATTTAGTAAAACAATCAACATCATGAAACTTCTCATATTTAATCATTTTCCTCAAGCTGATGAAAATACGTACTTTTCAAACATTTTGTAATCCAGCTGTCGGATTGGAAAAAAATGTTTTTCTGTTCCATACTATTACAAACAAAAAATCACAAATATTTTTGGTGATATAACTCATTAGTAATCCAAAAAGAAGTTATTTTTCACGAACATATCATGTCATCATGTCCAGCTTATGAGAACATGCTGATCGTGCTGTGTTGCCGCACTAAGGCAGAAATCTTAGACGGAAAGAGGCAGAAGGCTGATTCTCACTACGCTTGCTTAGGTCACTTGGTTTCCGGAACCAATGATCACTTACCCCACGGTTTGAACATGTTCGTCTTATATATTTTTTTTCATGTTTAATGATAATAATGTTTTCTGTTGGAAACATGCAGATCATGAAATGAGATGTAATATTCCAGTAGTTATATCTCGCTTCATCCCAGAGGTTTCGATATTCTTATATTAGAGCAGTCAACTGCACATGTGAAAGCAGTGAAACATTCTTGAGACGGCCCTGGATAAATGACCACGTTCGTGGTGGAACCACATTCTGCCCATGTATTAGAGGTTATTCTAGTAAACAATTGCGTTCCCGTCATGCTAGAGACATCTAGAATAGTAAAAATAGAACACACAAGGAAACAGAAACCTTCTGTACGGTGAACCAGATAACATCTTTGATTTGGGATTTCCGACACTAGACGGCATCTAACACAGACTTTGGTAACTACTAATAATCAAATTAAATATAACTATTTCTCTCAATTGAATGAATTGAATGCTTTCGTCAAAAACAATATTTAATATTCTCATTTATAGGTATACTATAAAATCAAGTTGTAGTGGATGCCGACTACAATTTTGTTCATCAAGACTCTTAAATTTTTCCTTTCGAACAAAATAATGAAGAATGGCCTCCACACTTATTTTTCAAACACTCAGAAACAGAAAAGTTTAAAAGCTTCTGGCTTTCAACTTCTTCATGAATGAATACAAAATGTGGTGATACGACAAATGTCCTGCCTTAAACTTTGAAGTTGGAGAATGATAATGTTTTATATAAATAACATTTTATATCAATACTTTCACATAATACGTAGTGTAGCGTTCCTAATGATATCTATGTCAATTTGTGATATTGATGACTTATTTATTTTGTGGAAATTCATCTTCAATTAAATGATGTAGATATAGAAATAAAATACTTCGTCTAATTTCCACTTACTTAATGTATTGATATTAATACGACCAAGGTTTCAGTTTTCACACCATTCTCAAGTATTTTAACACTACTGACCTAAGAGAAATATCGGAGTATATATATCTTAGAGTAGGTAATAAGATATCTACCTACATTCATTAATACCAACTACATAAACTTCAAACTGTGATTAATTGCGTTGTCATCTTTATAAATTCAAAAGTGGAGACCTACACAAATCTGTTTGTTCATTAAGGGTTCTATATTTTGAGTTTTTAATTGATTTATTGATTTCCATGGCCTCCAACAAATTCATTTTTCTTCCTTCACTACATGTAAGATTTCGAGGTTTTCCTTGCTTATTTTGTGGTTTGTTTCTTGTAGATGTTCATACATAGAAGATTTTTTCTCTACACCGACGTGTTCACCAAGTCTTATTTAGAAATTTTTACCGGTCTGACCTGTATATACTGCAGAGCATTCACTACATTCTATGTAGAATAGATTTTATTCTATATATGCCAGATTTCTTCATTCTGTCACGTCTACGTTTTGCATTAAATATGATTTTGCCTAAATTATTATTACTTATGTCAATGTCATGTCTATGTCAATACCATAACGAATGTTTGGAAAAAAGTTATTTCAGTGTAATTCAATGTTCATTTGAAAGTAGTTATTCAGAAAGGGTTTCTTCTTCCAGTTAATATCTGAAAGAAAGTTATGTATATGATCAACATATCTACATATATAAAAAGTATTTATTGTAGTTTTTTTTCAATTTCAACATGGTTTTATTGAAAAAAAGAAAGTAATACAAATTACGAAATTATGAAATAACAACAAAAATTAAATGGTGCTCCGGGGCTATACTTTTATTTCGACTATGTTAATAATTTTAAAAGTACCAAAGATGTTATTGTCGAAATTTTTTTTCGCTCCGCATCTTCGAAACAAAAATATCCTTAGAATAGTCCAAAGAATAGTCCCTTAAATTTTTGCCGCATGTTTAATAAACACCCTGTATACGATACTAGAGCAGGAAAACCTTTCTAACAGTTTCATTTCAATTCCTGAAAAAAGAACAGATGCCAGGAGTTTCAACAAAACCAAATGGCAATACTTGACTGATGAATTGTTCAATTTCTTTGGAATAGAAATAGTATAATATATCAAAGCAATAGTTTTGTTAATTTCGGAGTATCTGGAGCAACAACCACGTTAACTCTAGTCACGTTCTTACATCATACATGAACAAGCTATTCAATTGTTCTTATCTATAATTAGAACTAAATAGGCTACATCTATATATTAATATGTTACTGCCAAAAGTTACAAAATTCAATAACTGCAACAGTAGATTATTCATGAAATATTTGGGTAGGTATCAATACCTAGATTAAATCTGCAATTATAGATATGTTAAACTAGAACTGGAATTAAGGCCAATGTAGCTTTCATTAGGAACGACAACATAAGTAGATCAACGACTATGTTCAACAGTTAACAGAACAGGCCCTTTTAAAGTTCAAGTGCCAAACATTCCTCAAAAAATCATCAGCTATAATATCCCAAGGACATTGATAACTAACGAAATAATTTTATCACAGTTTTCAAAAGCACGTTATTTGGTAACATCCCGACGCCGAAGGCGGAGGGATGTTACCTAAAATAACGTGCTTGAGGAACTTGTGATAAAATTATGAGTTATTTATCAATGTTCGAGGGATATTCGGTGAGAAAATTTTTTGCAATTCGAACAAAATTATTTATTGAACACACAGTTATTAAAAGAACAATTCGTATAATGATATTCCGTTGATCTTGCTGTATTTGCCTCGGTTACTGCATAGGTGTTTCCTATTAGTTGGAGATCCATTGTTGTCCTTTTCGATATGAAAATAATCAACTAAGCAAGCAGCACCTTCACCACCTCTCCAAGCCAATTCCACCGCTGCTATGTGATAAAATTTGCGTAGGAGTCCTATAGGGGTATTTTCATCCCAAAAGTTTATAATTTTACTCATTTCATTTGAAGTTAATGGTACTGAGCTTGTTTTGCGTTTAGTGGGATCTGTTTGTAAATTTCTTCGTGCTGCGTCGCGTGCATTCCGCGCTTGTTTGAATGCAACACTTTTAAAGGGGTCTAGCATGATATTATACTCCTTGTAATACTTTTCTTGTAATAATTTGCTTGTTATATTCCATACGGTTTTAACAGTAGCCTCCTTAAACTCTGTGCTATCCTTTTTTCTCATATTAATCGCCCAATCCTTGAGTATTAATGCAAGCTCTTCGAGAGTACGATTTCCATCCAATTCATATTTTCTGGCGTCACAAAACTCCATAAATATTTTCTAAGTGTATTTTTTACTATTGACAGTATTTTTTGGTGTATTTTCTTCAATGATTTTGTCAATTGCCGCATCATTTTGAACACCAAAGCGAGGAAGTGACATTTTCGAAATAAATTGAATTACTGAAATGTCAAACAACTTTATTGTGTTGGTTGCTTAGCAATGTCATGACATAAGTGATAACTACCCGTGAAAACTATCCATGGGTAGTTATCAGTGTAATGATGGTTTCATTGGTTATTTCGACACACATGACTAGAAATAGACAAATTTGATAGGATAATTTTTTTGGCAAAAAATTTTCAGTGTAATGATGGTTTCATTGGTTATTTCGACACACATGACTAGAAATAGACAAATTTGATAGGATAATTTTTTTGGCAAAAAATTTTCAGCAAAACATATCGTACTGTTAAACTCAAAGAAAACATTCATTTGTGAAATTTTCAGTGTTTTCACATATTTATTTTTCCTCCACCCATACCCAAGAAAAACGAGAAGCATTTGCAACAATTTTTCCTATGAGAGAACTTGCAAAAATATTTGTGAGATACAATTGAATGCCCATCGTGATATTATCCAAGAAATTGTAGATTAAGGAGTTAAATATTCAAAGCATTGTGCATCATCACCATCAGCCACAACCGAATCAACAAAAATAATATTCTGCAGGATATTCGTAGTTGTTGCAGTGGTGAAAAATGTTCCTCAAAAGTTTATTGTCTTATATCCATACCGTCAGCGTTCCTATTGATTATATCTGTTTCAAATCGATTACAAATATTTGTAGTGCAAATTGAATGAGAAACAGTTATTTTCATGTAATTAAATGTTCATGAGACAGTGATTGTTTTGAAAGGTTTCATTTTCTTTCGTGTAATCCAATGTTCATGTGAAAGTAGTTGTTTCGAAAAGGTGTTTCCTTCTAGTTTGTATCTGAAAAAAACTTCTGTGTAAGCTTAACATACATATTTTCATAAAGATTTTCAATTGTAGCTATTTTATTTCTTCCTTTCTTTGGAATATTTCCACATTCTTTATTCAACGATAGAACCGTAGAAAGCTATAAAACAATTCTGAACATCTTTCAAAGTATAATTTAATATGTCAGACTATCCAAGGTCTGTAAATAACACATCGAATGAAAGCAACTTATGGAATACACAAATACACACAGACAGGGCAATAAAAGCTTATAAATCAGACATTGTACTGAAATATAAAAAATATACTCTCTAGATTCCATCAGACTTCAATATAACGACAAAAGAGGCTTCTTACTGTTTTTTTAAGTATATAACTTTCCGCAATCTGAAAAATTAACAAAGCTAATTCAATAGAGAATATGCTGAAGTGTAATACAGGACAAATTGAAAAGTCTAATTAGTCAGTAACTTGTATTCATAAATTTTGCCTACAAAATGAAAAAATTTTAATATTCATACTTAGCTTCCTTTAGTGGCCAGCGTTTCAGAAAACAATCATTTTCCATTTTCAAAACCTGAAATTCACTGTCACGTTTTTTATGTCACGGAATAAGTTTGATCTACTTATGTCATCGATGACATCGTAATGACATTCATTCACCTATTTAATTGAATCCCAGCCAAAAGGAATATTGTTTAATTTGAAAGGGTTGTATTTTTATGAGTGACTAATTTTTGGGAAAGTTTTGGGCTTTTTACTACTACTATAACCCTTTCAAATGATATACTGATGCTTTTTGAGAATTCAGTTAAGGTTCATATTACCGTTTCCAACCTCTCTTCTTAGTAATGGTATCCAGGTACGATTCGTTTCCACAGAGATATTTGAAATACACTTGTTACCTGCTCAAAGAATATATGCGGGGTCTTTGAGTTTTCTAATTTTTTCATAAGTTACTTTGGAAATAATTTTGTTTGACTCCATTCTATAGCGTGATCACCAGTTGATTTTAAAATATGATCCGCTATCTCAGATCCTGTCCTGTCTTCCCCTGATATTTTCACGATGTTAATTTTTTTCTCACATCTAGGGGTCTTGAGGTTTCATCTATATAATTTTTTTACAGGAACAAGATATATTGTAAATACAATCTCTCGTTTTTTTAACCGTATTTTCGGGTTTAGTTTGTATCAAAAGAAATCTCAATTTGTTGGTACGTAATTCTAAAAGTTGTTCTTACATTATATCTATAACCCATGCGTCTCAATTTCTCAGACAAACTGGGAACAGTACGCATATATGTGATTGAGATATATATTGTCCTCTGAGACCAATTGTCAGTTGTCAAAAACTTGCGAAATATCTTCTCCAAATTTTAAAACCTCTGTCTGAAAATAGAAATAGTGTCATAAAGAATACTTCTGATTTCATTGCAAAACTTTTTAGCGAATAATTCTGCTGAACAATTGACCCTTTTTATGAATCATAGTGAGAAGAATGTTTGACCAACTGTTCGGAATTGTTGAGGTTTCCATAATATTGTGGAATAGCTTTGTGAGATAGAGTACCCAATTATTGGTAAGAACTCGTTTGTAAATGCTGTTATTCCAGATGATTTATTATTTTTGCACTTCTTGAGGATATTGTAGAATTCGGTTTTAGTGATAGGCGGATCTGGAATAGGGTGTCTTGCATAGAAATATTAGTGCCAGCGACTCTGGAAGGGTGAATATTGCTATATAAAATTTCCTTTTCAGTAGCAGGAAGAAATGATGGCAAGAAGACAACGTCTTAGAGTTGACCAAAAAGTCCTTGGTTGTCGATAAAGCTGTTAATATATTAATTTCATACTGTTTAAAATCTGTTCTGTTTAAAATATGTTTTTCCGTTAACCAGCTGTCGCACCCCTACGAACGACAACCCTCAGAAGTCTAAACTTGTGCGAGCTAAGGATTAACGAGGTCTTACCTTTTAACGTGTGGTTCCTAACACGGGTTGGACGATAGCAAGTGGAGATCGATCGTTCAGACTAGGGCTTGAACCACCGACCAACACGGCAGTCAATTCGAGTGAGTGAACAAAGCACCCACGCCGAACCGCTTGGCTACCGACCGACCGATAAATGATTCCGATGACTGGAATCATTCATCCTTTATAAGATTTTTGTAAAAGCATTTTGATGTGAGTACTTTTGGAAACCGGGAAAATAACTTTGTTTTCATAATTTCTAGTCTCTTCGGATTCTTCTTTTAGATTCCGAGTATTCTTTATTAAACCAAAGTTTGTTTCGTTTCACAAAATACTAACTTGAAGTTGATTTTTTAATAGATGAGGAGCTTCGGCTGATTCAAATACAAATATACAAAAATTATTATAGAATACTTGGTTATCCGGGATGTACCTCACTCTGAATTTTGCATTGTGATTTTACACTCTAGCGTTGCTAATTCCATTTCAAATTTATTGTGGGAAGGGGTGTGTTTGCACGATTTTTTTGTAAAGGGCTTGATGTTTCAACAGCATGGCTCAAAAAAATGGAAAATGATCAGGTCTGATCAGGAAAAAATTCTGCGGTTGATCAAAGTAAAATAATTCTTATGCATGTACTCAATAATATTTCGCCCTCCTGTATTGTGTTTTTGAATAAATTGGACTGCCTGAGTCACGATTAGTTTACCGCGAATTTTGATATTACGAAAGAAACTGATAATTATATTTTATTCTAAAATTGACAATTGTGAAGTTATTTTATTGGACAGTTACGTTACAAGTCTAATAATAAGACTTGTACCCAATTGAAAATACGAGCAAATAACATACTCTAAGAACTGCTTATAAGCTACTACATGAAAATGTTCTAAGCTTTTACAAAAAATGGATGGACCTTAGATATGATAAGCGGGTGATCAATCGGGAAAGCAGGGTCCAGGCGGTACAAAGGTACAAAATTGCACCTTCCAAAGATCATAAATGTTCATTTGGAAAAACTCACTTCTTGTACATAATACATCAGGAAGGTTTTATAACATACGAGTAGAAGGCCTAGACCGTATACTTTCAAGAAAAAGATTACAATTTTACAATAACAAAAATGTTTCCCTTGTTGTTTGAATAGGCATGACAACAGGGCATTGGAAAGAATAAGGGGAAGATATATTGCCAAATATTCACTAGCATTTATGGCAGGAAAGATTGAAATGATCACAATTTTCCACCCAGACATATTATTTGTTTTTTGCAGTTAGGCTGACAAAGGCGTAATATCAGTGTAATCTCAACATAGTAAAAAATAATAATTATGTGTTTTGCATAATCTTTTAATTGTATTATTTATAGAAGTTAAATGTTAAAAATTTTCAGTCGTGAATGTGTTCAACCTCTCATTATCAAAATTTCATAATCTTTGAAGGGTATTTCTTTGCCCCCGAAGGAGATGTAGCATACTCCGTGAGTGGGATGAACCTGAAAAGAAAACAATTATACTATTACTAGAGAATTTCTTTGAATACCTGTAGAGCAATTATTATAATATTTTCCAAGAATCTAATATAATCCTGGTTTCTCAATCTTTATGATTTATAGATATTCATTTCGAATTCGTTTTCCAATTCAATTCAAATTGTAAAAAGGGAAAATGCTACTTTCTACAACGAATTGCCCCTTATATGTAAATCAAACTTTTTTCAAATCATAATAAATAACTAATTTTATTAATTAAAATAAGAATTAGGAAACGTCATCATTTATGGATAACTTCACACAACCTAAAAAATAAATAAATAAAACTATGAATTGAAGTTTCACTTATAGAAAAAATTACCTAATTAATTTAATATTTTCCTACCTCTCATTTTTTCCGTTTAGTAATTTTTTAACTTATTTTGATATTTCTTATCATTTTGTATTTTGAATTTCATTTTAATTCTATCAAAACGTATGTTTCATATTTTGTTTCTAAGCCCTATGAATTCATTTTCACTGTTTTCTCTCCAGTTTTTTCAATTGAGAACCAACCTTATCTCTTGTCAACTCTAAATATTTTTTCACAATATTGTCTGTCTACTCGATTTCTATTCCTTGTTATTTTATTCACATAAATAATGAATGATTACATTTCAATTCATTTGTATAATAAATGTTTTGAATCTGAATGCTTTCTAAATACTTACTAGATATTTTTGTAATATTTGAAGATATATCAGTTTTTTCTCATGTTACTGGCAATAATGCAACTTTCTACGGGTGGAATAATGTTTGAAATTGGTTAAGTAGTTTTGAAGTTTACCCATAACAAACATACACATACACATAAAATTGGTCAAAGAGAAACACAAACGTATCAAGAAAATAAATATTTAGAAATGAAACTCAAAACATTCACCTCTCCCAACATTTCTGCCCAGACGCAACTGGTATAAGCCTGCCGAAAACAACTACTTCCATGACTAATACCATGATGAACATTTATGCGAGGTCCCCGATAGAGGATAATCTTGTAGTTGCTTCTCGTTCATCTAGCAGCAGGACAATGCTGAAATCAATTGAATGATCACCTACAGACCGGTTTCGGAGATTACCCCTCGTCAGAGCAGGAAAAATCTTACCAAAAACGGCTGTGTATCTGGAACTCAACTGACTTCATCATAAATTGACTGCATTGAAGAAAGCTTCGTCTGAGATAAAGGGTTGTTGACTAGTAAGAGCTCCATTTATCCAACAAAGCTCCAAGCGGAAAAGAAGTATCCGATCAATGTCCTCCATGGCATTTACCAGATCCTACCGTGTAGAAACGTTTGGAGAGGTGAATACTTCAAATTCCAGTTCAACATTTAAACAGCTATTTCAGTGTATTCAGGGATGAATGTTAGATTTTGGAATATTTTAGGAATTCAAGGTTCGTTTCGCGAAGTTTCAGCATATAATATAGGTTTTTTTTCTGATTGATTCGGCCGTTACTTGATGAAGATCCACAGTAATTTCAAAAACTACACCTCACGATTTGATCTCCACAAACTTTATTTGAAAAATATATCACAAACTACCTGAGTCAATACAAATACGCTTCAATATAATAAGTGGTAATAACGTAAAAAAATTTCAACAGGTCTGAATTGTGGAATTACATTTCTTAACCGAGAAATCCTCGTGAAATCCCTCTTAGCTGTCACCAGTGTAATAAATGTTCCTTTCTGGTTTATTCATTCTTTGTAAATTAATTTTGACAGCTGCTATCACCAGATGCGAATTTCTCCATATCAAATTTTGGATGTTAGGCAAATCCGAAATACGCTTGAGTTCGGCCTTCTGCATGAAGAGGAGGTCTTTTTGAAACCTGATAATTTGGTATATATACTTATAGTTCTCGCTCATTATATGGTTCCAGAACAATACCGAATATGCTATAACTGAATTTGTATCTTAGTTCTTCTTCTATCTTCTCGATAGATAGACTAATAAATTTCAAATTTTTCTTTGTTTTCTTTACTCAACTTCATCTTACTCTGCGAGGATGGTATTTTTCTCAGTCCAAGAGAAAATGAAAGTCAGAGGCTCCAATATAAATTGATATTCTATATTCTATAAAATAAAAGAAAATAGAACAGAGAAAATGCCGCCAATTTGAGTGTGATATTTACTATTAATTCAACCTCTTAAACAACTACAAATGCTTCAACTCTGTACAAAATACTTTCAGTTTTACTTTAGGGAGAGTGGTGTACACCCTTAAATTTGCTTTCTTTTTTAATTGAAATCTGAACTCTAGCTAAACAACCCACACTAGGACCCAACAATAAATTACCTCTTTGCAAATAAGAAGTGAACTCAGTGACACCCCAGAACGCGGCAAGACTTCTCCGAACCTTCTGTCTTCCTTGCCTTCCAAAAAGCCAAAAAGAAATAACGGATTCCTCGCCCCCTCCGATTCTCAAACCGTTCTTCGTGACAGTCGTCCACGTGCGACGAAGGCCACCAGAAAATCTATTTCGCTGAATTGACAAAACTCTCGATTTCAATGCTAGGATATTGATATGCCCATTTTTACATCCTGAGCGATTTTCAGCTACGTGACAAATATATCTGACTGCATCTTTTCAAAATACGCCGATGAATAGTGTTTATATAAATACTCTCAGTCTGACCATAATTTTGCATTGTATAGGAGACAGATCCGGCGTTTAAAAAATTCTGAATTAAAGAAATCTGTCTCTTCCCGAATTTAAAATGTATATTACCATACATAGCTTTCACTAGGTATTACATCACGCAGCCGTAATATCCAGTCATCAGAAATTAACTCAGGATATATAAAGCTCTGAAGAAGCTAGCCACTCGCGCTGGCCAAACGTCAGGAAGAAATTCCAAAAAATCGTCGGCCTTGAAACCCGGCCGCGAAAGCCTTAACCATTTGAAATATGTATTCTTATTTTTTTGCATATTCTTCCATCATTACTTCATGTCTATTATAATTGTTTCTCTCCAAATATTTATTCTGCCACTGGACTCCCTCAAGGATCTAATCTTGGGATAGTTACATTCTTTACTTTTCATATTCATAAATGCTTTATGCAACACATTATACTGCAATAGATTAATGTTTGCAGATGATTTGAAGTTATACACCTCTGTTATCGATATAGATGACTGTACTAGATTTCAATACTTCAAATGTCTCAGGGATCTGAGTGTCCATTTCGATTATTAACTAACTTTTAATAATCACATTAATTAAATTGTTAGCTCTGCCTATCGCCCTTACGGTTTAACTGTCAGAAATTTTAAAAATTTCAGTAAATTTTTTATCTATTACTTCCCTATATTCCAGTTTAGTAAAGTCAAAGTTAGAATATGGATCCTCAACATGGAATCCCATTTATAATCAGTATATATCAAATATTGAGAAAGTCAGAAAGAAGTTTTTAAAATACTTTAGTTTTAAAACTACTGGCGTGTATCCTCAACAAATAATTATATAGAACTATTGAAAAGAGAAGAAAACAAGCCTCTGTTCTTGGTAGAACTGATTCTCTGGAATTACTTTCTACAATAGATTTTCATGTACCAAGATATTTCAGTCGTGGCATTTTTAACATTTCTAACCTTTAATTTACACATCACCGCAAAAATTTCCGTGGTTAGCCTCATTGAAATATTTATACCTTTCCAACAGTTTGAGATCCGGAATGTCTAACCCTTCCTATGTAGAGGGCTTCCCCAGTAGAAGTTTTTCCGCCCTCTATGGAACATGGTGGGACTCTCCCATTACTGGCTGAGACCCATTGGAATCGGTGTTGTGGTCCACACAGAACCTGAGAATGATTTTTTATAATCTGTTTAAAAAATTTGTTTAAAATCTGTTTTTCCGTTAATCAGCTGTCGCCCCCATACGAACGACAACTCTCAGAAGTTGAGAAACTTGTGCGAGCTAAGGACTAACGAGGTCTTACCTTTTAACGTGTAATTCCTAACACGGTTGCAGAATCATCCCAGCTTCAACCAGACAAACTATCTCGAGAAAAATATCGGGTCGAGGCAGGAATCGAACCCACGGTCTTCCGATCGTGAGTCGGGCGCACTACCACCGCGGCTAATTCCACAACTAATAATAATAATTATAATCATTATGATTTATTAACGTTTTTTTATCAAAGACATTATACAGGGTAAATGTAAGAAATCCCTGACTCGTCTTAACAAACGAAATAAGATATCAAAGAAATTTTTCGTGAAAAAGGAAACTTTTTAGTACTTTTTGATAACGAGTGTGGTATCACTCGCAGCCAAGAAGGTATTGTTTTAATCATTCGGTCATAATGATTAACGTGAAGTGAGAAGTGAGATACAAACAAGGATATGTATCCATGTTTGTAAGGATATCATACTTAGATTCGGTGGACGCCCTCTGTGAACATATTTGAAGTGACTGATGGAACAGGTAACATTGCCTGGGTTCTGAACTAAAATCCTATGTGTGAAAGATGAAATTTTGATAGGGTCGTTTCTGTACCTAGCTTCACATGAAGAAGAGGTAGTGGTGATTCAATCACCACTACTAATCACTAAGCAGGTAGTATTCCAAATTTGAAGAGTTCTGTCAGGCAAACTCAAGCAAATTCAGACAAATTCTAGCAATATATCAGACGAATGGGGACAAATTCAAGCAAATCCAAAAAATCAGGTGAATTAAAAGAATTCAAGGCGAAAGCAAGCTTGTCAGTCGATGTTGTAATCTGAGTCGAATCAAAATCAAGCTTGTGGTTAAAGATATTAGTACAGGAAAGAAACCAAAGTCGGATCCCAAAAGTAAAGACAGTCCTTGAACAGCTGGCTAAAATATATATCAGACCACCTAGATCCCACAGAACTGCTGATAAGATTGCCGGAATTCTAGATCGTATATCAGAGGAGTAAAAAGAAGAATATCGTTGGATCCTTGATGGTCCTTAGAGATAGGATTCCGATCAGGAGTTGTAAGTTTAAATGCATTAACCCCTGGGGTGAGCCTTTATATTTTGTTTCTGATCAGATTGATGAATATCTCTATCAAGGAAACGGATGAGAAGTACCTATAGAATATTTAATATTTTTTTTTCATCTTTGACTCTCTGAGTTAATCTACAGTTACGAGAATTGAAAAGATGGTACAATAGTACCACAATATTTCTGTAATTTACTGTAGATGGCGTCCAAATGAGATCAGTTAATTTAGTATTTAGTATTTTCAATACTATTATTTGAATTCCTATAAAAGTCGAAAGTCCAACTGCGCTCTTGCCTCCGCAAACTCAAGAGCTATTCATTTCCACCTGGGCAATACTACTATTGATTACGCACGTTAAAAGACAAAACCTTGTTATTCTTTTGCTCAGACAAGTTTTGACTTTTGTGGGTTGTCGTTAGTGGAAGGGTGATAGCTGGCTAACAAAAATATACAGGGTGTAACTAAATAAGTGTAAAACATTTGAGGAGGTGATTCCTCATCGAAAAAAAAAGATCTTTCATATAAAGAAATTTCATTGGAGCATCCCTTGTTAAGATACAGCAATTTGAATAGGGTACATAAAATTTGTATAACATTTTTTTTTCAGAAGCACTAAAAAACTTACAATGTTGAAATTAATCTGACGTTTTGTACTACCAAAGAGACATTTAGCCAGAAATTTATTTGGTTCACCCCATGGTTGTAAGGGGTGGAAAACGCAACCCCTAAAATTTATTTCCAATGTAACTTTTTGTCTTATTATTTGTTTACCATTTAAAAACCTATTTCCGATAGCCTGTCTTATTCTAAACAAAACATGTCTCTTGGACTTTTCGCCCAAAATAAACCAGTTCGCAGCAAAACATTATTTTAGGAACAACTATAGAGATACATCGTCATAAATGCGAAAATACGAAACTAATCTATGTAGTAGGTCACTATTAGCGATAGTGACAATTGAATTGCTATGACACTGTCAGTTTGTAAATTTTCGAAATTGAATTAATACTAACTGTGTGTTGTTGTTCTGTTCTTAATTTATTACTTTAATAATTCACTTGTTATTAAAATGGCATACGCAAATGAGGAAATGGCTGATATGCATTACGTATACGGTCTGTCGCAGGGGAATGGGTTAGAAGCTTCTTGAAGATATGCTGAAATGTATCCTCAACGGTAGCATCCTTCACATAGAATATTTGCTCGACTTCATCAACGACTACGAGAATATGGTTCATTAGACAAAAGAACGCAGGATTGTGTTCGCCATCGAGAAGTGCGAACACCACAGCTTGAAGAAGCAGTACTTAATTTGATTGAAGAACAACCTACTACCAGTACTAGAATGATTGCTTTCCAGCTAAATGTTGATCATATGACGGTATTTCCAATTTTAAAGGAACAACTCTTTTACCATCTGCAACGAGTACAGGCACTGTTATCGCGAAACTTTCCGAACCGTCTTGAATTTTGCAATTGGATGCTGGAAATGATTAGAAGAAATTGTGACTTTCTGAAGACGATAGAATTCACAGACGAATGTAGTTTTTCTCGGGACAAGTTATTAATTTTCATAATTACCACATATAGGCTGATGAAAACCCTCACGCTATTGTCGAAACTAACCATCAAGAACAGTTTTCTCTTAACGTGTGGCTCGGAGTTATTGGGGATGATTTAATTAGGCCTCATTTTCTATCTCCTCTATTAAATGGTGAGGCATACGTTCAATTTTTAAGAGAAGTGCATCCAGTACTTCTGGAGGAAGTTCCTTTGGGCGTCAGAAGGGATATGTTTTTTATGCATAATGGGGCTCCTGCCCATTTTAGTCAAGTAGCACGTCAGCATTTAACTGAAACATATGCAAATCAGTGGATAGGTCGAAGAGGACCACAGAACTGGCCCGCTCGATCCCCGGACATCAATCCTCTCGATTTCTCTACTTGGGGCCATTTACAGCATTTGGTTTATCGTACTCATGTTCGCGATGTAGAGGACTTAAGAAACCGCATCATCGATGCGTGCAGGGTAATCAGAGAGACTCCAGGAATATTTGAGCGGATACGTGGCTCAATGCGCCGAAGTCTAGATGCATGCGTAATGTCTGAAGATAGACATATTGAACATTTACTATGATTTCTACATGTTGTGTGTTTTGTTATTAATAAATTAGTTTTGTTTATTACTCTTTAATCGTTTAAAGCAGGTACTAACTGCAAAATAACAATAAATCCAGTTCGCATTTATGACGATGTATCTCTGTAGTTGTTCGTAAAATAATTTTTTGCTGCGAACTGGTTTATTTTGGGCAAAACTCCCAAAGAGACATTTTTTGTTTAGAAGGAAACAGGCTAGGGGAAATACATTTTTAAATGGTAAACAAATGATAAGACTGGCTAAGTGTCTTTTTGGTAGTACAAAACTCCAGGTTAATTTCAATATTTTAACTTTTTCAGTGCTTGTGAAAAAAATTGTTATACAAATTTTATGTACCCCCTTCAAGTGGCTGTATCTTAACAAGGGATGCTCCAATGAAGTTAGTTTTTTTATATGAAAGATCCTATCTTTTTTTCAATGAGGAATCACCTCCTTAAATGTTTTACACTTATTCAGTTACACCCTGTGTAAATATCACCACATATTCCATCCACAAAATACATCGATAATATTATACTTTAATAAAATATAGAAACTGTTGAGAATAAGTAGAAAAACATTTGAAAAATGTATTATACTGACCTGGACCCTATTTTTGGCATGTTCTTTTCCATTATACGCCACATAGGCTACATTTTTTATAGGAATAACTTTCGAAGGAATCCAGTCTCCTTGATGAAAAGCTTTCCCTACGTAAATATGAGATCCGTCCGCATCATATCCACCGCGTAAAGCATTTCCAGGCATTCGAGATGTCACATCTGTTTCCACCCAGTTGTAAGCTATCAAAAAATCAAAATTATCATATAGATCCTTCATTGTATTGAAGATAAAAACCAATAATTATAAAACCATGAGAATATATAAGAAGGAACGAGGATAAACTAGGCGCAAGTTCAAAGGAGATTTTCAATTCAGGTAAACTGAGCTCGGTCATTTGAGGAGAACCATAATTCAAGCATCAGCCATCATAAAATTTAAAATGATCAATTTCATCGTACAGAGTGTTATTTAATAAGTGTCAGATATTCTACAAGACGGTTCCTCAGTTATTCATATAAGGAATGCGGGATACTGCATCTGAAGCAACTATATTGTTTGAATGTTATATTGAAATATAAAGAAATAAAAAATCATGCCAGTTTACCTACGAATAATTATGGTACACGACAAAACAGCACATGTTGTTCCACAGATGAGCAAATTTGTTTGTCAGCGATCATTTTCTTATTTAGCACCCAAAGCGTTCAATTTTATTCCTTACCATATTGAAGAAATAATGGACTTTTACATGTTTGAAAATAAGGTAAAACGATTCATATACGAAACACCAAGAGCCAAATGTAATGATATCGTCGAACCAAATTTCTCCAACTGATTCATTTCATTTTATTTTAATTATACTCGCCTTTTTAATTCTTTATGCACGGGTTTAATTTTTATTTTCATAACTATTACTTATTCCAAAATGTTTCTACTTTTAAAATGTTCTTATTCTTATTAATGTGTTTGCTTTTTTAAGTAATCTGTTATTCCCATATATATTTTTAAAGCTTATTGCTTTTTTCGTGGTGTTCTTGTATTGGACTAAATATTTATTAGGTAGTTAAGTAATGTACTTTTATCTCGAAACAGCTGTTTTCTCACTTATCGAGTATGTATCATCTATGCAAAAAAAATATTTACTGTATAAATGTTCTCATTATTGTGTTTGCTTTTTATATTACACTGTCATTTCCATATATATTTTTTAAGTGCGATGCTTTCTTTGTAATGTTCTTATATTGGATTGGACATAGTTTTCTTTTTATGTAGTTAAGTAAGATAATTTTTGCTCGAAACGAGTGTTTGCTCACTTATCGAGTAGGTATCATTTATGCAAGACAATTGTATATCCTGTATACATTCTCTCTCTTTTCGTTAATAAATGATATTAGTCCTTAGCTCACACAAGTTTCTCAACTTCTGAGAGTTGTTCTTCGTATGGGGGTGATAGCTGATTAACGGAAAAACAGATTTTAAACAGATTTTTTAATTATTATTAGCGTACTCTTTGGAAAATCACTGGAGTGTCTTGAATCGATCTGCAAGAGTTGATTACTTCATTTCTTAATTCTTCTTCATTTGGTATAGATGGCTGGTAAATTGAAGATTTCAAAACTAAATTATACAGTTTTTGTAAAACCCTTTATAGTCAAAAACATACAATAAACTGTATTAATTAGTTTTAATATGAATTTTCATCAAGTATCGGTCAGTTCTATTAAATTATTGAAGTTTTAGATGTCCCCATAGGAAAAAATCCAAACTGTTGAGGTCTCGTGACCTAGGGGGGGCATGCTTGAGGCCCTCCTCGTCCTATCCAACGATTACCGAAAATCTTATCTAAAAATGCTCGCGCTTCAGGGCTGTCGCCATGGGGGGGTGAGGGGGAGCCTCTCCCCCTGCTTTTTCGACTCGGGAAAAAGTTGGGAAAAGTTGGGAAATTTTGGGCCATGAAGATAGAAAAAAATAATAGTGAAAAAATGAATAAAAATTAAAAAAATAAAAATGAGAGAAAAGAAAAGGAGAGGTAATAAGAAAAGGGAAAGAACCAGGAGAAGGTTAGGATTTCCCAACATGCATAACTTGAAGAGAATTCTGAGTTGTTTGAAATCTTCAAAAAATTTTAATTTCTCCCAAGTAAGAAAACAGTCCTGAACAGTCCACAAATTTTTAAGTGACAATTTTACAAAATTTATAATTTTTCGCTGTTTTTTTGAATTGGAAAAGTTAAGAAATTTCGGACCGTGAAGATAGAAAAAATAATAGTAGAAAACAATAAGCACAATATTATTGTTTCCTTTCATTTGTATTGAATATTCCTATACATGGTGATATGGTGGAAGACCAAGGACCTTGGTCCAGAGTAAAATAATTCCCATTATTATTTTAATAATCACCGAAATTTATTTTTGTTTGTGCATACCTTAACGGGCATAAGCATTCAGCCAATCTTTGGATAGCTAAGTAAGAAAATTAATATATTATAGTAGTAACAAATCCCTCGGCCTTCATTTCTTCGAAAGTTGGGAAATTTTGCTGGTGAGGTTGGGAAAATTTGGATTCCCTCCCCCCCCTGGGCGACGGCCCTGTCGCGCTTGTATGCTAAAATGTGCCAAGGCACCGTCATGTATAAATCACATTCCATTTTGTAGTCTAAGCGGCGCATCTTCCAGTAAAATAGGCAAATCTTCTTCAAGAAAACGAAGATATCCTTCTCCGTTTGATCTTCCCGGAATAAAGAATGGGCCTATAAAATAATCTCCAAGGATACCTGCTCACACTTTGAGAGAGAACTGTTCTTGAAAATTGTGATTCCTGTATCGCATGGGGGTTTTTCTCTGACCACGAATGATTGTTGAGAAAATTACGTATAGCGTTGCGTTGCGTCGGTGAACAGGATTTAATTTTCAAATAAAGGATTTTGAATAAGGCGTTGGAGAAGCCAACGACATTAGTCGATACATACCAGAACATGAGAAATGTTTAGCGTCGGACTATTTTTCAGGAGCTTCCGTAAACCGAATGTGAATTTTCGAAAAGGTTTTTCAATAAGGAAAGAAATATTTCGAAATAAATTTCGAAATATTAATCTCTCCCAACTACCTACACAGTGAGGTGTGGTAAAATTCTGTCGAAAAACAACTACTTCCCAGGCTAATACCACGGGGTATTACCTCTAGTCAATACAGGAAAGATCCTACCCAGACAGCAAAATATCTGGGACTCTATTAATTTCAACACGACTCTGACATATATGAAACATTCGTCTGAGAGAAAGAGATTGTTAACTAGTAACAACTCCATCTCTCGAATAAAGCCTCAAGCGGAAAAGAAATATCCCATATATCAAAACTTAAACGCTTGGGGCTCTGTTCATGAGATGGAAATGTTACTAGTTAACAATCTTCCTCTCAGACGAAGATTTCATATATGTACCAGAGCCGTGTTGAAATTAATCGAGATAGGATCTTTTCTGTACTGACGAGAGGATATACCTCGAAACCGCGGTGTGCAGGTGATCTACTTGAATAGTTTCAACATGGTCCTGCTGCTGGATGAACAAGAAACATTTGCAAGACTAACCTCTGTGCGAAATCTTGCATACATATATGTTGGATATAATTAAATATCCTGCATGGTATTAGCCAGTGAAGTAGTTGTTTTTCGACGTTTACCACACCCTACTGTGTAGGTAGTTGGGAGATATTAATATTTCGTTATTTTCTTATACGTATGTATAGTTTTCACTGTTGATTTCTGTAAGGTTTTTGAAGTAAGAATTGTGCGGTTAACGTTTAGCTTCATATGCATTCCCGTTAGCAAGTCCGTATGTGAAATGTATGTCAGAATACTCTGTATTGGTGAAGTTTACCGTTTTCAAACAAATGATCACACTATACAGGGTGTTGCTGGATTTCCTCCTTTACTCTCGGGAATGTATAGATGAGAAGATGAGGTCAAAATATCATCAGCACTTCATGTAACTATTGTTTCTAGAATCCTTCGTTACCAAAATACGGACCCTCAAAGTTACAAAATGAAAAATCTTTTTCTTTGATAACTTTTCAAGTGAATATACAAAATCAGCCAAATTTTGGTGATTAACTAAACAAATGAATTGCTTTGATGAGCTTTCATGCAAGAGTTAGTTGTGCTACAAAGTCAGGAACGGACTACCCCCGATGGTCCACATGACAAAACTTTGATATAACAGATATCCAATATCTTTCAACAAAATCAGGTTTAATAAACAATTTTCAGAATAAAAGTACTCGTACGAAAAATCGATCGGAACAACGATTTTTGATAAAAATGCACTTTTGTTCATTTTGAATGAAAATGGAAATGATAGGTGAAAGGTTCATAACGATTCATAACTTAATGCAAACACGTTAACTTAACAAAACTCATGGTGTAAATATAAATCGTAAACCATTGGTAGCGAAATTCACAATGAATTTTTTACAAAGTGTCCGATATTACACAAGACGATTCCTCGGGTATTTTCAATGTAAAAAATTTCACATAAGCATCGGTCCCCAAGGTTTTCATGCGGTGGAAGCTACCGCAACTCTTCTAAATATTTTCAATTCCCTTGTATAATGATTACCAATGAAGGTGTATGGAGTTGAATATCAACAATTTGAACTTTTTCATGTTTTTGTTTTTCGAAAAAGCAAGCAATTCAATAATGAAGATAAAACTTAAAACCCAAAATACCAATATATGTATACTATAATGTCATAAACAATTTGATAAGTATTGGAATTCCTATTTCTAAACTATTCTGAAATAAAACATTGTTGTCTATTATACAGTGCTAGTCAAAAGTCCCCTCCCCCCCTCGTATCTTTGGAACGGGTATACTTATAATAATGAAATTTGGAGGGTGGAAATAAACGGATGTAGGCTTCTTAACTGGTCATAACAGGTGACGCAATAGTCATAAATGACGTCACAAGGCCACTGTGACCAAAAATTTTAAATGGGACCCTATGGCAAGTGACAGCTCGTTTGAAAGGTATTGAAAATACCTATTCAGTCATACCAATTCTGTTTGGGTTTCGGCTGATTTTGATTGATAAATTGAAGAAATACGAAAATTATTGTTTCGCATTTAATTAATAAAGATTTTAAAGTACGCCTCTGGTTCATTGTCAAAAAGGTTGACGTGTTTGAATTATCTACTTGTCAAAAGTGTTTATACCTTGAAAATTTACCTAAGCTATTGTTTAACGAGACGTTTAAGTGTTTACATAGGCAAAATGGGACGTACTGTAGCCGACAAAGTAGCAGCTATCTTAATAATTGGTGAATGTAGAAACAATTTCCATGCAGCGGAACGACTGTTTAATGAGAGGTACCCCGATCGCCCTATATCGAGGGTTTATTTGAGGGAGCTTCTTCGGAAGTTTGAAGCATCAGGTAGTGTTCAAGATGCCAAACGATCTGGTCGACCAACAATTAGTGATGACAAAAAAATTGACATACTTGGAGAAATGGTAGTGAACCCTACTTCTTCCACAGCCCAAGTTGCGTCTATCTGTGAAGTCAGTCAAAGGACAGTACATAGGGTGTTGGCTAAAAACAAATTTCATCCATACAAACTAAAAATGGTGCAC
This sequence comes from Leptinotarsa decemlineata, assembly GCF_025532065.1. Lineage (NCBI taxonomy): Eukaryota > Metazoa > Arthropoda > Insecta > Coleoptera > Chrysomelidae > Leptinotarsa > Leptinotarsa decemlineata. The sequence continues at coordinate 3,409,374 of NW_027412587.1, forward strand.
CAACTTTCAGATGATGACTCCGACCGAAGACTAGAATTCTGTGAAACTATGTCCGATAAAATGAACCAACAATCAGGCTACATACAGACAATTTGTTTTAGTGACGAAAGTACTTTCTTTCTCAATGGAAATGTTAACACTCAAAATGTGAGGTATTGGAGTGACACAAATCCTCACATCTTTCGTGAAAAACATACTCAATTTCCAGAAAAAGTAAATGTTTGGGCAGGTATTTTGGGAAACCACATAGTTGGGCCTCTTTTTCTCAATGCTAACTTAACCGGTGAATTGTATCTGGAGATGTTACAAACTGATATTGAGGCGTTAATTCTTGAAATTCTAGAAGATAATCCAGATGAATTCGACAACTTGGAAATAACGTTTCAACAAGATGGTGCTCCTGCACACTATTACGGTGCAGTAAGACGTTACCTAGATGAAGATTATCGTGGTAGATGGATTGGACGACGAGGTTAGATCGAATGGCCAGCTCGGTCACCGGACCTTACACCATTAGATTTTTTTCTATGGGGGTACTTGAAATCTAAGGTTTACGCTACAGCACCTGACAGTATTGCCATTCTGAAACAACGAATTGTTGAAGAATGTAGGGCAATTTCCGCTGACACACTGGGACGAGTACGACAAGAGTTTAGCAATAGGATGCATTACTGCCAGGAAGTAGATGGAGCACATTTTGAACACTTATTATAAGAACTGGTTCTTAAATCTTTATTAACTAAATGCGAAACTATAATTTTCGTATTTCTTCAATTTATCAATCAAAATCAGCCGAAACCCAAACAAAATTGGTATGACTGAATAGGTATTTTCAATACCTTTCAAACGAGCTGTCACTTGCCATAGGGTCCCATTTAAAATTTTTGGTCACAGTGGCCTTGTGACGTCATTTATGACTATTGCGTCACCTGTTATGACCAGTTAAGAAGCCTACATCCGTTTATTTCCACACTCCAAATTTCATTATTATAAGTATACCCGTTCAAAAGATACGAGGGGGGGAGGGGACTTTTGACTAGCACTGTATGAAACCCATCCACGGTGTAGATTTTGAAAGCCAATCCATCAGTCAATAGACTTGAAAAAAGTATTGTAATTTCATCAATTCAATGCTTGATTTATTTCAATCGGTTCATAAATTAAAAAGTTATGACAGTTTCAGGAATCACATTAATCATTTATTTGTAATGCACTGTTTGGAACCTTTGGGGTAGTAATGAATATTACGGTAATCAATTGTTAGGGAAAAAACTATAGAAACTTGGGTTGACTAGGTTTATGATTTGAAAAACGTTTTTTTTTTCTACATCAAAGATACGCAAATGATGAGAACTGTTTGCTTAGAAGATGCAGGAAAGCCAAAACTATCGCAATTAAACTCCACTAGCGATACGCCCCGATTGATTTGGCATGGTTAGCAAGACATTCTTCAAAGATAGACAAACGCTATGTCAGATTTTTTGTAGACCTAGAGAAAGAATCACACCATACTTTGTTTTGTTATGTCTTGAAGGAATTAGGCAGCGATATCGATGAAGACTTCCATATTTTGAACATTTCTCACAAAAAATCATTTAATTATACAAATAAACCTTTCCCATGAATAATTTCGTCAGTTGGTGGAAACCTTATGGAAATCCGTTCTCTCTCTCTCTTTATAATACGTAGTGATCATGATCATATAGGTAAATGAACATTTTCTTTTAGTAATTTAGTAAAATTATCATTATAAATTTTCAGTAAATTCAAATAAATTCGACTTTCTCCTTACACACATGAAAATAAACAAAAATGATATCAAGTTTAGTCAAATATGTCGTTGCAGTTGAATTCAATTCATTCACCTTAGGTTAGGTTAGGTCCGAAGTGAGTGGTCTATTCAACCCTCCACCGCAACCCGCAAGGGTTTATTGTGACCCACGCCTATTCACACTCGACCAAATAAACCCAGCTTCTTAACGAAAACATTTAGTATGCATGGTGAGTGGTCTTTCAGGTTAGATGTTAAGAATACGGCTCTGACGAACTATAAAAACCTGATTCGGTTCCTAGCGGGGCAGGCACAAAGTATGTGTTCTGCTGTTTCATCATTTCCCAAACAGAGACGACACACACTCTTCCAACAGTCCGACTCCCTGCATGTAATGATTCAAATGACAGTTACCTGTAAGAAGGCCTGTTAGATAACGTAGTTCATCCCTACTGTAGTCCAACAACTGTTTGGTATCAAGCTTCGAAAGGTGAATAAACGCCTTGGAGTGAGCCAATCCTGAAAGATTCTGCCAGAAGTCCATAAATCTTTGTTTGGCAAAGGTTCTGGTCCGATGAAACTGCTTGCAACACCCTCCTTTGCAAAATAGTCTAGCCTCATTGCCTTCCAGGCCAGTGTGGCCAGGAATCCAGACCAGAGACAATCTGTTAAGTTTTCCTATCGAGGAGAGTCGTTTTTGGCAATTTGCTACCAATTTAGACGTTGCTCGATAGGAGCCAAGAGCTTCCAACTGCGCTTGACTGTCCGAGAATATTTTTATTGACTTGTGAATGAGGTTGGATTCATCCAATCTCTCCGCACACAATTGAATAGCGTAAATTTCCGCTTGAAATACAGTCGCATAGGTTCCTAGGCAAGTTGATATCTCTGTTCACCTTAAAACGATTCCTGCTGATTAATGCAAAATCAACCTAAAGTTATAGATTAGTTTTGTACACAGTTCGTCGATCATACGTGCCTATCATTCGTGATGCTGCTTCAAAATTTTGTTAGAATATAGTTGAACTACAAATGAATATTAACGAAAAGGATTAAATCATGATTATGACTTATGACTGAATATGTGATGAGACTGTGCCATGGGAAGCCCCGTAAAAGTGTATATTTGGGACGAATGTACCTAATTCTAGTCATACAAAATGAAAAATTCTAATTATAGCAATAAACTGTGAAGCTGGAATCGTGATTTCTCCAACTTCTGCTACTACAACAAGTCTTATAGAATACAATTTGTTTTATAAAACTACATATATGAACATTTGATCTACTGAAAATATCTAAATGTTCATAATATACTGATAAAGAAAAATTACTCTGAAAACAATAATTTTCATCATAATTATAAATATGTGCTCTGAAGTCTGAATAATATTTAAAAAACATATTACACTTACCAGCCATAACTTCGGTTGTATTTGTTCTTGCTCGTTCGAACGGTTATCACACTCTGCGAAACCTGATAAAAAAATATGATCATATCTCTATATTGAACATTTATCAGTCAGATAGGAACAGCGTAGAATCACCACTTCAAAATTGTTTGAATTGGTAGTCGATAGATGTAGAATGCAAGGAAACTTGTCCAATACAACTGATCTCTAAACTGTAAATCAAGTGTTATATTTCTTACCGAAAACCGAACAAGTAAGCTAAAATATATTACGTGAAGATAAATTTACTCAGTTAATACAGATCCGTCTTTCAAACGGAAGTGAATGCAAGCTTGCATTGCGCAAGGATAATCAATTTTTGTCCTCAACGAAATGTGAAGATCAATGTTCTTACATACATCAGACTAGCGTGTAAAAAACACCATTTTTTCACAAATGGTAAGGGTGCATACTTGAAGACTGACTGTAAATCAAATCACCTGAATGAACAATTCGTTCAGGCCAATGTCAACTAAGCCACACTCTAAATTGATGGACTGGCAATACAACTGCTGTTGGCAATACAACTACCAGAATATATTTTCAATTATTGGAACATACTTGCAGACCGGTTTTGGGCTATTTGGCCCCTCATCAGTGCAAGGTAGTGTCAACATCAACATGAAGTAGATGATTTCCCATGATTAAAAATCGAATTCCTTTCAGAGTTGTGTCAAAAGCCAAATTGTCAAAAATACTAATTTTCGAAAATATTCAATTTTCCGGCGCCTCCACCACGTGTCGCGTCCCAAATGGCTCGTGAGTTGGGGGTTAACTTAGATGGTAGGATTTATATGAATATAATAATCATAGATAACAAATACTGAAGTTTATTATAATAAAGGTACAACATAGCCCTCAACAATGTTACGATACTTCAAAAATATGGTTCAACAAGCCAATAATACAAAACATAAAAAATACACTTACCGAAGGTACATTTTCAGGGGTGATGGATGTGTTATCTTCAGAAGGTGGCAACCGAATCATCAATGCCCAGACACTCTAGTTCCCGATTTTAGGTCGAAGTCTAATATTGCCAATCAGCATTATTGCATTATCGCTAATTGCCGAATATCTTAATTTTATAAAGGTAATTGAACTTTTACTAGATCGACCCTTACAGTGCGGTGCACTGAGGCTATGAATTTGGAGAATTGAATATTTTCGGAAATTAGTATTTTTGACAATTTGGCTTTCGACAGTATCATTCCTCAAACTAGGCTGAAGCCAACGACAAACAACATATTTGTCATCGCCCCATCTGCCCGTGAACGAGGTAACCAACCGCATATCCAATTTCCTCGTATAAAAAAAAGGAATGACACACTGAAAGGAATTCGATTTGTAATTATGGAAAATAATCGACTTCATGTTGATGATGGACACTACCTTTACCGAAACTGGTCTGAAAGTCGCTCCAATAATTGAAAATCGATTCCGGCAGTTATATCGTTAACAACATATGAGGGAATTACTTCTGTGAAGAGTTCTACAATGAGATCTGTCGGATATTATCCAACGCCCTTCGTGGTATTAGCCAGGGAAGTAGTTGTTTTCTGATAGGTGTCAGTCCATTAACCTACAATGTAGCTGAGTTGAGACTGGCCTGAACAAATTGTTTATTTAGATAATTTAACATAACATTTGATATACATACCATTATACAATACAGCTACCCACTCGGTCAATACAGATCCATCTTTCAAACGGAAGTGAATGCAATGTTGCAGTGTGCAAGGGATGTCAATTTTTGACCTTAACGAAATTTGAGAATCAATATTCGTAAAGACATCCAAGCTACTCTCGGGGCATTGATAAATCCCAGTTTTTCACATTCCCGGCCCGGGAATGTGAAAAACTGGGGAAACTGGTGGTCCGGAATAAATTGACTCTAAATTGGAGGTCTGGACACTTAGGAATCACAGCCGATAAGTGTGCTAGACACGAAATTATGGTACGATATCAGATCAGAAAATTGGTCAAAAATTAACATAAAGAGTACTGAAAAAATATACCTGGAAATGCTCTGGGACCACTGACGACAGAATGATTACATGGCTAGTCGGTGGATATCATCAATTTAGATTTAGAGGATACTTGAACAAAATAGAGCTGTTCAACGGAAAACTCAGCTACATGCAATGCAATGAAGAGACAAAGACTTGTTTTAAGTGAATGTCAGATGCTGAATCTCAACAAAGCATATTATAGATTGGCTCAGAACAATCACTGGACACTGTCCATCAAGAGGGCAGGCACCTAATTAAATAGGGCTGTATAACTGCAACAACTGCAGGCAAAGCAACAAAGGGACAGAGGTAGCTCGTTATATTTTATGGGAATGTGAGACGTTTGTTCACAGGAGGCAAGCAATTTATGGACAACCTAAAATTTAGGTTATTTAATAATGTCTAGTACTAGAAACAGTATTGTTGAAATGGATTTCATGGAAAGATAGGAGAAAACGAAATATATTAGAAAACGAAATGTATTTTGTACTCTAAAAACACACCTGTTAATTATTTTAACTGCAGCATACTGATGTTGTAGATCTTTTGAATATTTTATAATGTTAGTAACAAAGAAATATTTTTATAAATGGGAGAAATTGAATGGAACTGGCCGATTATTGATGAAAATCCACATCAAAACTCACTAATTCAGTTCACTGTGGGATTTTCACCATTAAAGGTCGATACAACCGCGACACGTGTGTTTCGCAGAAATGCTGCCGATAAAAATATTGGGAAAGTGAAGGAAATTGGTATGGAGTATCGGCGAATCACAATTAGAGAAGTTGCTGAGGATGTCGGCATATCGGTTGCCTTATTTCAAATCCGTTCCAAAATTACTGAATTTTTACAAAAAAAAAAAAAACGGCGATCCAGATTTGCTTTAGAGGGTCATAACCGGGGACGAATCATGGGTACATGGTTATGACATCGAAACCAAAGTTCAATCGTCCCAATGGAAGAGCCCAGGGGCGCCAGGACCAAAAAAAGCATGCCAAATTCGATCAAATGTCAGAGTTTTGCTCACTGTTTTCATTGATCACCGTGAAGTAGTGCATGAGAAGTTCTTGGCATATGCTCAGAAATATTATTGCATTAAAACGAAAAGATTGTTGTCAAGGTTGTGATTCTATGTATTTTTTCATCATTTTTCCTCATCTGTTCAGTATAATTTCCGTACGCCACTGCTAAAGACAGAGTAAGGCAAAAACATCAGTTATTTTCAAGAATTTAGTACCTACTTTTTGGAATTATAGTATAGACACGGCTGGCATACTATGAGTGAGAGGTAAGAAATTAATACGAGGTATTATCATTGTTTTCATGTGCGAGGTTTCATAAGGTATTATTAGCTAGTAAATTTATCAGACCCGGTACATTACTCTTTTATTTAGCTGTTCGCATTGACTTCGTATAGACTATACCTGTAAGAATAACTGAACATGGTCTTAATTGTAAAAAGTATCATACACACAAATAACAGCAAACTAATCACAAGTTGAATACTTATTTATAATGGAAATTCCATTGTTTTGAAACCCTTAACATATATATGTAGTTCGGACTCTGAGACTGTTCGATATCCTTTAATTCATAATATTTGTATATCACATGTAATTTCGAAATGACTCACCGTATTGTTATTTTCGTTTTCTGAATTCAGCAACTTATATTCATGAATTTATTTCATTCGCTAGCTTCGCAAATATCACATTATGTTTGTGAAACTCGCTATCAGTATATATTTGTATCCGGTCAAATCGGGAATGTTTTCAATATTAAATTTCTGTATATCGCGCTGTCTCGATGTCCTTGAAATATTGTGCTGTGCCACAGGATTCTGTTCTCCAATAAGTATTTTAACTGACCTTTGGCGGGAAAGACTGCGCATCTTCGTGCTCTTCCTAAATCCCGGCTCAAATTGGCCTGTGGTGCTGTGAAGAAATGTTATGATGATGATTACAATTTTTTTTTTATTCAGGTCCGAACAAATAAGAAAGAATCTGAATTCTATGTAGGTAGGTTTTTCACTTAGTTCAGTTTTTTGTGTTTTATTGCAGATGGTAGACAGTTATATAGGAAACAGTTGTATGCATACGGTAACAAAAATATGGAACACTCGCATTGATAACTAATAATTTTTTTATGAAACATCCAAAATTGTTTTTAGTTTTGCATTTTGATTAAAATTTTCAACACTTTGTATGAAAAGCACTTTTTGATGTATCACATACCTGTACAACTCACTTGATTGAATCAGGTTGGTATACCTGAGATATTTTCAATATTCGCTGGAGAAGTGGATGACGTCATGATTCGATCAGATCCTATTTTAGGGACTCTATTACCTAATACAGTTTGGAACATTTATTGAAAATAACAATGATAAATCAAAATGCCTGTGGCAAATTGTGAAAGAAATTAAAGGAACAAACAAATCACATATAGTCATTGGGCATATTTGACGACAGGATATAAATCAAATCATCTAAAGGAACAATTCGTTCAGGCCAGTCTCAACTCCCTACTATGTAGGTTAATGGACTGACACCTATCAGAAAACAACTACTCCCCTGGCTAATACCACGAAGGACGTTGGATTATATCCGACAGGTGTCAGTGCAGGATTCTTCACAGAAGTAACTTCTGCATATGCTGTTGGTGATACAACTGCTGGAATATATTTTCAATTATTGGAACACACTAGCAGACCGGTTTTGGGCTGTTTGGCCACTCGTCGGTTCAAGGCTCAGAGTAATAAGAAGACATAGAGTTGACATGCCTGTACGGTGCCTATACCAATACAGTACATGTGTTTTGAAACGGGTATCGTACTATCCTGTTCTGTACAACTTATGGGCGCGGGGGGTGGCGGGTAATGAGAGATTATGGAGAGTTTATTTACATTTGAAGTAAGTTGGACCATTTCCATAATGATTATGGAAATGAAGCCAGTCTTTCAACCACCTACTAGATTTTTATTAATGTATGGCTTTATAATAAAGCGCGTGGTTTACTGGGTTGAAATTAAATTATTCCCAATGATCTAATTCATAATAATGATAAATGTTAATTTCAAAAGTAATGAACTTTGCTTTATGATGAAGAAATTTGTGATTTATTCTCAGATTTGATAAACAAGAGGTACGGTTTGTAAAGTCCGATATAAAGAATTTTCGATTGGAAATCATGAATATTTATAATTACGATTGAGGTTTGATATAATTATGTGATTTCATTCTCATAATGTGGACCGACATTATGTTTTTTTTCAATGATTCATGCTGACGAATTTTTTAATTACGAAAAATCGTTAACGTAAATGAAAAAAAAAAACTGTATTCAAAAATGAAAAATAAGTTTTTCATATGTGTGCCATAGGTCATATCCATTCTGTGATCAACAGATTAAAAAGTTTTCTGCTCAATGTTCAGTTTGTATACTAAATAGTTATTCTTGTGCAACCGGTGATATTTATTATTGCTCACTTAACAACTAACTTACGTCACACAAAGAATATGATCTCTGTATTGGTTTTTCTTTCTTTGCACGAGGCTTTCGAATTTCATAAAGACAATATTCATTTTTTCAACCTCTTTTTGGTTGGGATATGTCAAATAATGAAATAATGAAAACCTAGTTTCAAAAACTTCATTTATAAGAATAAGATCAAAAAATGATCATTACAAACATCAAAAATATCCCCTTTCATAATGTCGGTCCACAAAGAACCCTACATACCAATTTTGAATGAAATCACAGAATAATATCAAACCTCAATCGTAATTATAAATATACATGATTTCTAATCGAAAATTCTTTTTATTGGACCTCTTAAACCGTACCGTTTGTTTATCAAATCTGGGAATAAATCACAGATTTTTTTCATCTTTTTACTTTTGAAATTAACATTTATCATTGTTATGAATTAGTTCATATGAGATAATTTAATTTCAGGCCAGTATTCCAGTAGGTGGTAGAAAAACTGGCCTCAGTTCCATAATCATATTAATAATGAATCAGATTTCCTTTAGGAACTATTTGAACAGAATACATTTTCACCTGAAATGATTTATTTTATAAATATATACTATCCCTCCGATTATCAACTGAACCAACCGCCACTGTTTTATGGTCCAACTTACTTCCCGTAAACAAACAAAGTTATGCTGCATTCAAGATAAGGATGCAAAAGGCTACTCTATTGTCTTTTGTTACTCTGAGGTTCAAGGTAGTGTTTATGATCAACATAAAGTCGATGATTTCCGATAATTGAAAATCGAATTCCTTCAGAGTTTCATTTCTTGAACTAGGCTGAAGCGGACAACAAACAGCAGGTTTGTCATCGTCCCATCTGCCTGTGAACGAGGTAACCAACCGTATATCCGAACTTTGCCCAATTCCTCGTATAAGGAAAAAAACTTCAAAAATTGAAAATCAATTGCTTCAGTGAAGAATCGTGCACTGACACGTGTTGGATATAATTAAATGCCCTCGGTGGTATTAGCCAGCGGAGTAGTTGTTTTCTGATAGGTGTCGGTCTATTAACCTGCATTGTAGGGAGTTGAGCCTGGCCTGAACAAATTGTTCCTTCAGATGATTTGGAACAAACAAAACCGAAAATTAATTTAAAATAGAATGTGACCCATATACAGTTAGTAACAATTTCAACAGTTACTTTTTTGACGCAGCCCCCAATCTATTGAAAGACCTACCAAATATTGAATTCAGAAATATACCATTAAGTGGAAACTAATTTTTCGTGATACTGATTACTATGTAGGAAATAATGAAACTGTGTTCAAAACTAAAGAATAAAACAAGTACTGGATATGATGAAATATCGAATAATATTATAAAACTATATGCCTGTGGATTAGCTATACCATTATGTCACATAATCAATGGCTCGATTTCAACCAACCAGACAACTTGAAAATAGCATTAGTTGTGCCGGTGTTAAAAAATAACCCGACTCATGGACAAACATAGACCAGTAAGCCTTCTACTATCTCTCTCCAAAGTTTTTGAACTCACAATATTATCCAAACTTCTAAACTATTTCTACACTCGAGAATTATTGAGTCACTCGCAACATGGCTACTTGAAAGGAAAGTCCATCGAAACTGGCATATATGAATTCATAGAAAAAGTTACTAAATCATAAAAATATATCAATATGTATCTTTCTAAACCTGTCAAAAGCTTTAGACAGTATGAATCATGAAATTCTGTTAGAAAAGATGGAGGAAAAGCTGATGACTGTAAAAAGTCTTATTTGATACAACGCAAACAAAAAGTAGTTATAAATTTCCAGAGAATTGAATATCTCTCAGAGGAAATTACGACGGTGATAGGTGTTCCTTAGGGTAGTATCATGGGCCCTTTGTTATTGAAATTTTTCATAAATGATTCAGTCTAGATATTGTGAATAATGAAAATGACACAAACATTCTCACAGTGAGTTGGTCATTAAACAATCTCTCAGACATCTAAAATAAAACAGTGAAAAAGATACAGGAATGGTTTGTTTATCATTACCAAACTCATATTAAACAAGTGTGCAACAAATTATATTTGTTTTAGAACTAAAATATAAAATACATTATACCTGAGGCACTTCAAGAAAAAACACAGATAATAACACCAGCAGAATACACGAAATTTCTCTACGTAACATTGACCAAAACACGTATCTGCTTGCATTTAGGGTAACATCAACATATTTGAATATTACTGGAGTTTGCACCTCACTACGTGTTTCGATCACCAAGTGATCATCTTCAAGAGGAAGATTAAACTAACTTAGTTTAATCTAAACTAGGTTAGTTTATTCTTCCTCTTGAAGATGATCACTTGGTGATCGAAACACGTGTCAAGGTGTTAAAAATAGAGATTTGGTGTTGGGAAAAACTCCAGTAATATTCATTACTACACCAAATGTTCCAAACAGTGCATCATAAGTATCAACATATTTGGATGATGGAGCAAAGTCAACCATTTATTTTGCCAACTTCCACTGTGATGCGTTGTGGCATCATTTTCTGGGGAGGAAGTAGCTTGGCAAAAAATATTTTAAAGATACAAAAAAGCCATCAGGATTTGGCTATCTGAACTACAAATAATCATATAAGGTAAATTCAAAAAATTCAATGGCAATACATTTGAATTGCATTAGATACAACATAGTCTAAACACACGAAACCATAACTCCGACTATAATATCCCAATCCACAGACTTTCATCAACAGAAAAGACTCCAGAGTATGCATATATTAGATTCTTCAATAAACTGCAACAACAGTTAAACAAGAATACAACATGAAAGCATTCAAGAGGCTTATAGTCAATATTATAGTGGATCTTACCTTACCCTATCAAAAAATATTTGGGAGAATAGATATCCTTATGAAGCGAACGTACAAGGGAAATAAGACAAAAATGTTTTTTAACACTTTATTCATTTTATTATTTGAATTTATATAAATGGTTTTGATATTTCAACCCATACAAATAATTATCTTCAACGTTTGTTTGAAGGTGATTGACAATGTTTCGTGGTGCATTTACTTAGTTCGGACTCCATTGTCTAATATGATATAAATTGATTTGAAATCCCTGAAAAAATCTACAAAAATTAAAAAGATTTGCTGAAAAAGGATAATTATATTAGGCGGAAAAACTGAAATTAAAATGAAATAAAATACAAGCAACAATAAAAAAATTGAACTATTAACACGAAATAAAAATTTGACGTATTTAGACGTATTGATGAAGAGAGCCGACACTAAATGGGACATCCACTCACACGGTACAGTATCTAAACTAGGAATCCAACCACCATCAATCGACTAAGATAGGAATTATCAAGACTCTACTAGACCGTGCTTTCGGGCTCAGTAATGCACAGGAAGGTCTGGAAAAGGAACTAGGCATTATCAAAAATGACCTTCAACGGAATGGTTACTCCAAAGTGACGGTGGACCAGACTGGCTAGAAGACAGCAAGAGCTCCACAAGGAAGAGAAGCCGGCACAACTAGTACTTGTACTTTCCTACATCAGAGGATTGTCGGAAAGGAAAAGAAGAATTGGGTCCATCAGAACCTGCTTCAGATCTGGAAACACTAATATCCGTAGCAGCCTCACGAAAACCAGGACAGCAAACGCGGTCTGCGATTCCAAGAATTGCATATTTACCACATACCCTGCGAGTGCGGAGAATCATAGATCGGTGAAACTAAGAAGCCATCGAAAGTTCGCATTGCCGAGCACAAGAAACACACACAGCGAGGAGAAACCGGCAAATCAGGAATAGCAGAGCATGCTTGGACTTATCAACATAACTTCAAGTGATCTCAAGCTGAAATCATCTACAAAGAAGCCGCATATATGTTACCAAGCTAGCGTAAAGATACATAACATATGGAAACGTATAATCAAGCGGAACACGGTCAGCTCCCGCTAAAACCGATTAAGCGGAAAGAGGGAAGAGGGGGTAGGTGAAAGACTCGAATAACCTATAAATAGTCAGATCTCGGAGGAATAAATTATCACCCGAAGACGATTGTGGATACTAACAATTGATGATTATTAACAAGGAATTTTCATTTTTTATTTTCATTTTTTTATTGTTGCTTGTATTTTATTTCATTGTACTTTCAGTTTCCTCCGCTTAATAATTGTTCTTTTTCGGCTAATCTTTTTAATTTTTATAGATTTTTCCAGGGATTTCAAATCAATGTATATCATGGAAGTCCGAACTAATGAAATGTAATTGTCTTCAAGTTCCTAAATTGATTCAATCAATTGTACCTGACATTCTTTCATTTAATTTTGATTACTGCGCGAGATGTTCTTAGAGTTAAATTCACTGTGATTGACATTCCTGAAAATAAAGATATATTCTATTATATTCTAATGATTAAGCCCTTACGTCTTAATCAGTACTGTTTTAGTACTTAGCATGTATTCGACGCTTTCATACACCAAAATCCTTCATATACCGTTGATACTATACATGGGTTGAAATTTGAGCCTAACACATAGATGGCGCTAATCTTATTGCATTTACCGTTTTTCATTTAGTACTAACCTTCAAAAGAAACCTGATTAAATTTCATGATATTCTATTCATAAGTTCGTGAGTTATTGTGCTAAGAGTGACATTACTTATGTTATTTTCAAACAATGGATCAAAAACAATTTCGTGTTTTAATTTTACACTGCTTCTTGATGAGAAAAATACAGTAGGCGAAGCAATGGCTTAAAAATCGTTATAAGGACCCCGCTCTACCTGAAACAACAATTGAACGTTGGTTTGCTGACTTCAAACGTGGTCGTAGAGACACTGATTATGCAGAACGTGGACGTCCAAATGAGGCAGTAACATCAGAAAACAAAAAATCGAATAATGAAGTTGCGTGAGTTAGCTGACATTGTAAAGATGTCAAAAGAATGTGTTGGTTTCATATTGCATAAGCATTTGACTGTGAAAAGGCTCTGTTCAAAGTGGGTGCCGCGCGAGCTCACTGTTGACCAAAAACAAGAACGTTTTGATGATTCTGAGCAGTGTTTGGCCATGTTTAAACATAACAAACCGGATTTTTTACGTCGATATGTGACAATGGATCGTCATCTGAGTGGAGAGCAACTGGTGAACCTCGTCCAAAGCGCACGAGAGCCCAGCAATTGTTTGGAAGGGTTATGGCCTCAGTATTTTGGGATGTGCGTATTGTAATATTCATCGACTATTTTGAGAAGGGAAATACCATCGATAGTGCTTATTAGCGTTATTAGAGCATTTGAAGTCCGAAATTTCGGAAAATCGACCCCCTTCGAAGAAAAAGAAAGTGCAACTTCATTAAGACAATATACAGTGTCACAAATCAAGAAAAACGATGGCAAAATTGCATAATACGGGATTCAAATTTCTCCCGCCAGATTTGGCCCTCAGCGACTACTGGCTGTTCGCAGACCTCAAAAAAATGCTCACCGGTAAGAAATTTTGCTCGAATGAGGGCTGAAACTGAGGGCTACTTTGAGGCACAAGATACATCGTTCTACAAAAGTGATATTGAAATGTTGGAGCGGAGCCTGAATGATTGTGTGGCCCTTGATGATTAAAGACAATTTTGAGCGAAAAAAACTCGTTTCTTTTCTTAGGCCCGAGACTTTTCGGCCCAGATGTTACCTTGATGGAAATGTGTTCGCAAATCACGGTAGTTTCGAAATCATTGATATATAAATTTAAGAATGACAGGAAAATGAAGCTGTGAAATCATCAATACTTTCTAGGAAAAAAAAATGCCTTTAGAAGAACAGTACAATCATTTTATTTAGAGAGAAATACCGACCCTCAACAAAATGGTGGTTGTCTTTTGTATTGTCATGTTATTACATGTGGAATACCTGTATATAATAGATTCCCTCAATGGAGAATGAAGGATGGCAGCACGTCATTTGATTATTTTAAAAATGACAATTTTCGCTGATCTGTAATATCTTTCCGATTTGATAGCCATTGTAATGCACTAAGCATAGATCATATGCATGTATAACGGTTGCATCGAAGAAAACACCCTTATATCTCTCTTTTGCAACTTCTGATAAAGACATTAGTTCATTTTGATGAAAATTGTACTCCATTAGGGGTGCATTATGATGTTTAACGTATGTAGTGATTTTAACATTCATAGAAAATCAGAAAACAAAAGTCTCCAGGCAAGATTGACGATCTGTCAAAAAGTCACAAAACTTACTATTTTGTTAACAATGTTCATATCAAATAAAAATTGGGTAACTGTTGGAAAAGTTACAAATTATATGGAAAGAGATACTACCGTATAGCATTTCTTTCATGTATAATTGCCCTGCATATGAGAAATAAGTGATAAGAGTTCGAAAAAATTAATTCTCGTTACCAATGAAATTCAAGATCTGAATTTTGCGAAATGCTGTATTTATTTTGTGTCACTAAAAATGACAAACTGTGAATGTTTATTCATTGAGTCAGTGTTATGTATGAAAACACCAGAAACACAGAAAGACTGTAAATTGCAAAAAATATATTCGAAAAAAGTAAAAGTCCCTTGAATCTTTTGCATTCCGTCACGGCCTGTAGTATAACCGGAAAAATTTGTATATTACGTTTTTGTCAATATAGCACAGTTTTTTTCTTTCGGGCTTGGCAACAGTGTTGGTTACATAACCACATTTAAATGAAATGAGCTGACGTTTGTTTTTCATAACCTTACTGTTTCTTTGAAGGTTCGACCTCTTTCACCTTGAGTTCTGACATGTAAGTTTGATTTTTCAATAACTTTTTTTAGTTTTAATCATCGTATAATTATAATTTTTCACTTTTCAGAATATCTATTAGACATGGCGTCTATAAAATCTTTGACTTTATTAGGAAATATTAATAAAACTTTGAATAGAAGAACCTTTTCCACTTCAAATTTAGTAGCCTCCAAGCAAATGACAGTAAGAGATGCCCTCAACTCTGCGATGGACGAAGAAATGGAAAGGGATGAGAAGGTTTTCATACTTGGAGAAGAGGTTGCCCAATACGATGGAGCATACAAAGTTACTAGGGGTCTGTGGAAGAAGTACGGAGACAAAAGGGTTATCGATACACCAATTACGGAAATGGGATTTGCAGGTTAGAAGTTTTTTGTTCATCATTAAAGGGTCTTATCAGGAGGGTAAGCTAGGAAATTGGAGGAAATAAGATTTGGTAGAGAAAGAAGGTATAGTTTGTTTCAGAAAGGTTGTTAAAAGCAAATCAATAGATAGGTCTTGATCCAGAGTTTGAGTGCCTGGCTCTTGATCCTGAGCTCGCAATTTTGAGTCTGCTTTCTATCAGACATTTTTCTCCTGAGAATTCATCCAATTGAAGGAAGATTGATTCTGCTATGTTAGCATGGCTGATAGATTGCAAATAATCATGACGCTGCCTAAGTGGCTGGCGAAGTTATTAGTGTAACATACTTAGAACATAGATTAATGACAAAAACTAACAAAGACCACTCTCTTAATCATCAATAAATGGAGTAGTAAAAATGGCTTTGGTAAAAGTGAGTTCATGAATACCAGGTTTTCTGGTTTACTCTAATAAGAGCGAGTCTCATTTGTCAACTGCTGGCAACTGGCAATTCTTCCACAAATTATCCTCTGATAGAGAAATAATATACATTATGTTGAAATGAAAATTATTTAAAAATTAGATCCAAGATAAAGACACAATGCTCAATACTATGAGAAAGATTCAACATTCATTTTTAAAAAGAACATTTCTTTGTTGCAACTGAAACATAACAATTTTTTTAATTATTACAGTGGCTTATTTTGTCTTTGTAACAAAGGATCACAAGTCAAAAAATCTAATTCACCATCAGTTGACACTTATCTATACCAATTGTTAACATATTCCTGAATATAAAATAAACATTTACTTATTAAAACAAATAAAAAATATATTTACTTATCTCAGTATTACAAATCTTATTTTAATATGCTGCTTATCAACATCGAAAGGTTTTTCAAATTTGTACTTAATTCTATCACCCATAATAGTCAACTTTGGTATGTCAAGAACCTCTATTATTTGAGAATTACTTTCCATTATTTTCCTTAAATAAGCTTTTACACTCATCACAAGTTTTTATCCATAACCCCTACATTATATTTTTTGTAACCTTGGAATTATACAGATCTTTTCTTCTCTGAAAACTTAACAATTACATAATCATTCTGCTCAATACACGTCTGTTGAAAAAAAAAGGTGAAATTTCATCACCAAACCCTAATTAATACCGCTATAGAAAATGTAATTCCACAAAAAATGATTATCATTTTTTGACCCAACACAACAGAAAGAAATTCAACAGAGTATATCTCCAGATATACAAATATTCTTATCATCACAGAATCGAGCCATAATCGATACATAATGATACTATATACCAAAAAAATATATTGTTGGTTAAAGATATTTACATTAGAGAACTTCAAAACATATTCTTCTTTGAATGCAACTATTATTTAGATAGAGCTTGTTTTAAACAAGGTGGATTTATGAACAACAGAGGTAAACTCTAATCCATATTGAAAAATCCAAACATGAACATTATAAATGTTATGAAAAACACAGAAAGTCTTTAAGCATAATAAAAATATATATAGATGAAGGCTCCATCAATTTGCAACAGGAATTAATTGAAGTAAAGCGGAACATGTTCACAGAAGAACACCGAGACACTGGAAGTAATGCCAACTCAAAGATTTCAGAAGAACATTTTTTATATCCCCGTCTATCTCAATTGACGTTGGACCGTTAAAAGAACACGATAGTCCCCACTGTAATGCAGGCTTTAATATTCCAAAAATTGTGTATCAATTTGATAATTCCAGTGATAATAGAGGTAATCCTACTATGCTATTATTAAATATTCAGTCACTGCAAAATAAAACTGATGAAAAAGAAAGTTTTTGGCTTTCTATATATACAAAAATATGTGGGAATCTTCCGAAGAAAGGAAGGAAGTAATCAATTTGAAAATAAGTAACTCTATTGTAATTGATTACTTCCTTCCTTTCTTCGGAAAATTCCCACATATTTTTGTATCAAGATGGAGTAGAAAGTCAAAAACTTTCCAAAAAATGAATCACTCCCAAAAATATAACCTCTTCAATTCAAAACTGATGAGTTATTCACGTACTTAGAAGACTCAAATACAATTGATTCTACAAAACAAGGTAAAAAGTGAATGTATTGTAGAATTTACAGTACAGCAAACTATAAGAGAAACTATCTAAACTGTTGTCAAATTAATTGGGAACATACTCAGGAAATCATTGATCCTCTTCAAACTTTTTATAATCAGCTCTGGTCCATTTTAAACAAATTCTTTCCTCATCAAGAGATGAAATTAAAATTTAAAAAAGAATTGGCTTAGCAAAGGCATATAAATCTCATCTAGTAATCAACGATTGCTTAACTACATTAAAAATTCACAAATGACACAGCATTTCATAAGTATGGCAAACAATACAAAAACATTTATAAAAAAATTAATAACCATGCAAAATGTAACTTGTATTAAAAAAGGATTAACCTAGAAAGTATTAGAGCTAAAGAGATTTGGTCTTTCATAAATAATTTTCGAAGTAAGTGTAAAAATAAACAAGTAGAAATACCAATACCACTAGTTGAACTTAATAAATCTGAGTCACCGTATGATCCCCTTGAGAAATTACACAATGTTATTTCCTACGAGAAACTAATTTTATACCCTCTTATGATTGCGAATTACGGGCGATAATCGGTTCATTTAAAAATAAAACGACATTTGAAAACAACGCATTATCGATGAAAATCTACCTGTTACTGCCGCGTTACTGCAGTAACGCAGTATGTTACTGCTGCATTGGCGAAGGCAATCAATTTATTAACTTTCAATGTCTCAAAAACCAAAGTTTTATCCTTCAATTCCATTTTTGGCAATATTCCTTTAGCTTTGAATTCGAATGTGATTGATAACACGCCATGCGACAAATTTCTTGGGTTATCAATTGATAATAAGTTGAAGTTTGAAGACCACACACTATCACTTAACAAAAAACTTTCGTGTGGATGTTATGCTGTGAAAATAACTTCTAACGAACTAGAACTAACTGAAACTAAAACTATCATATTATTCACTATAAAAATCACATCTAAGACATGGGATTCCTTTCTGGGGTGTATGAAATCAAACTTGACTTGAGTCGATTTTTGTTCTGCAGAAAAGGGCATTAAGATTTCTTAGTAGTGGCAGGTGACGAGATTCTTGTAGGCCTTTGTTTGTAGCAAACAAAATTTTATCAGTGTATGCTCTATTCATTGTAGAAACAGTTTGTTTAGTGCATAAACATAGAACAGAACTTCCCTCAATTGTCTCTCATTATACCGAATGTCAGACCCTAAATTTAAGTCTTCCGATATCTAGCTCAACTTTAACTAAAAATTCTGTATTGTTTAATGGTCTCAATATGTATAATCATCTTCCGAACTACCTGAAACTACTAAACTACTGTACTGTACTAACTAAAGATTTTCTTATCGAGAGGCCCTGTTATAGTTTTCAAGAATTTCAACTTTATGTTATGGAAGGCACAAATCTACTCATATCACAATGATAGTATGTAAAGACATTCATATGCTTATTTGTTTTTCACAATTTTGTATAAAAATGAAGAAGTAGAAAACCAAAAAGCTTCTTTTTCTCAAAAACTGATGTCGCCTAAAAATATACCGCTCTCAAATTCAACAGAATGGCATCTTTCTTCAGATTTTACTAATATATTTGACAAATAAGTTTTAGCTCTGAGAACTGATAATCAGCATTTTCTGATCAATATATTCCTAGAATTGCAGTTAACTTTCACCCACGATACATGTTGATGTTTACATTTCACTGAAATAAT
This sequence comes from Leptinotarsa decemlineata, assembly GCF_025532065.1. Classification (NCBI taxonomy): domain Eukaryota; kingdom Metazoa; phylum Arthropoda; class Insecta; order Coleoptera; family Chrysomelidae; genus Leptinotarsa; species Leptinotarsa decemlineata. The sequence goes on from NW_027412587.1 coordinate 3,429,078, forward strand.
TGAACTTTCATTCAACAGCTTCAGGAGAACATCATCAAAGATTAATTCATCAAAGAATTGAATTTTGAACACAGCTTAATTGTTGCTCTTTCCTTGACTAATGTCAGTTGCTATAGGAGAAAGGGGTACTTGATGAAAATCTAGTATGAACATATTTTATTTTATTATTATTAGTATATTTTTTTCATATCATCAAGCAAGCAATCTAGAAGTATAACTCGATATGGTTTTAATTCAAATTCATTTATCCAACAGGTATTGCCACCGGAGCTGCTATGGCTGGATTGAGGCCAGTTTGTGAATTTATGACTTTTAATTTTGCCATGCAAGCTATCGACCACATCATCAATTCCGCAGCGAAAACATTTTATATGTCAGCTGGTCGTGTCAATGTACCTATTGTGTTCAGGGGACCAAACGGAGCTGCAGCTGGTGTAGCAGCACAACACTCTCAGTGTTTTGCAGCATGGTACGCTCATTGTCCGGGTTTAAAGGTAAGAAGATAAGACTGTAACTGTGGGTTTAAAATAGAATAAAAATTCAATTGTCTCTATTTTTTACACATACACATTTTCAGAAGCATACAAGAAAAAACTTATTGGACTAATCAAAACATGTAGGTACTTATTCAAACATTGAAATTATATATCCTACTAAACCTTCCTAAATATGAAATACTCATAATAACTAAAATCTGAATTTATGTGTAAACATTCAAACACAATATTATATTTTAATTTTACTTTTGAGCTAAGATCCCGTTTTACACACCCCTGCTACAATATTTTTAGCTGTTCTTATGTGAAAGTCTAGTTAACAATGTGTATTTGTGCTAAATAATGTTCTTGCATTCAAATATTTCGGTTTTATTGATATAATTGTCAACGTTATTCAGACAAAGCATGCCTGCTAAAAATTAAGTGTAATTTTATATTGTTAACACGGTATACATTTGTAAGATCATTAAAAATCATGGATATGGTTTTACTTTCATTTAGGATCAGTTCATCAGGTACAAATCACGCCACAGCCTTCTTCAATATAAGTGACAAAACTGCTTCGAAATTCACCTGCTTGAAGTCCATCTTTAAAGTTGTATCGTATACTGTTGATAAAACATATTAGGAACAGAAGAAGGCCTATAAACGATCTTTGTAGTACTCCTCTTCAACTGCAATACCACATATTCCAAAAAAATAAAGTTTAACTAGCAGTATCAAATAATTACAATTATCAAATGCACCAGTCAAATCTGTGAATAATGTTAGATATTTTTTTCTGTCATTGAAAGTTTTCTCAATAGATTTCGTTAAGAGAGAACTGCATCCTTAGTTGACAACCCTCTCCTAAATCCATATTGTTGGCAGAATTGATATTCGACAAAAATTCTGGGAAAATTATTGATCACCTCTTTTAACACTCATCGGGTTACTGAAAGAAACACTAGAAGATAAAATCATATTATTTTGAGACAAGATTCTCTGAAATATTCACAAAAAATCTGACGTAAAACACAACTGAAGGATTTGACCAGCGGTTTTTTAAAAATGGGAATAATGTTTTTCGAGTGAGGTTATTCTATAATAATGTGAAGAAAATTCACTGTTTCTGAATAAGGTATCTTAATGAATTCCTAATATGTCTTCACCGTGAAAGTCTACCAAACGAAAAAAAAAAGTCGATAGTGAGTGATGCTCCACTATTATTTTTGTTTTCAGTGTATTGAAAATTACTACTTTTTAAAGTAAACTTTGTCCGATCTTGATATGTGGTCCCTTCCAAAAGTTGCGAGAGTGGATAATTTTTATGTCCGAACTGTATAGTAACTTCTTTTTTTACTCTAAATCATCTTGAACATTTTGGGTATTTATTCAAATTTTTAGGTAATATCCCCTTACAATTCTGAAGACTGCAAAGGATTACTGAAGGCAGCAATCCGTGATCCTGATCCAGTAGTATTTTTAGAAAACGAAATTCTATATGGTGTTCAATACCCAATGTCTGATGAGGCATTGAGTAAAGATTTTGTTTTGCCTATAGGAAAAGCAAAAGTACAAAGACCTGGTAAGTAGTGTCTTTCTTGTATTATAAAGTTCTTCAAAATGGATTGTTTCAGGAAAACACATAACCATTGTGGCACATTCCAAGGCTGTAGAAACTTCATTGGAGGCTGCAAAAGAACTAGCTGGTAAAGGTATTGAAGCTGAAGTTATCAATTTACGAAGCATTCGACCATTGGATACAGAAACTATTATGAAATCAGTAGTAAAAACAAATCATCTCATCTCAGTTGAACAAGGGTAGGTTTTTCCAAGCTCTTGTTGCTATCATAGTACTTTTTTATGAATTTGAAGAGTCAAGACCTGTATCTTACCACCAAAAAAACCTTAGAGATGAAAAAAGTGAAATTGAGAATGGCACAATGAAATATTTTTATCTGTGTCTCTACAACTAATGCTACCAGATGGTAGTGTTATTTCTTTTGTGAAAAATGAAACTTTCTATGTTTTTGTGACTTTTATTTATTACTAAAGTTTACTGCATTAAACTTATTATATAAGTTTGTATAACTTTGAAAATGTCCCTATAGGACGAAACTGCAGTAACATTAGTTACAAATAAAAGTAGTAAAAAACATGAAGTTTCATTTTTCATGATTTCCTACCATGTAGTAAAGGCTACATCCATCAATTTATTGTTATTTCTTTGGATACATATTTTCCAATGGTATCAATGTAGTTAGCTTTTTCAAACTTCTGGTTAAGAAAGAGTAGCGTTTTATCAAAAACATTTATCGATTACTTATTGTGGAACAAATCTTCAAACAGTTGAAACAGTTTACCTAGACTAACTGAGCTGACATTTTACATACAAGTTTGGCTCTCATCACAATATATAATCAGTCAAATGATAATTTCAAATCCAGTCATCTGAAACCTTTACAATATCATTGATATACAGTAAAAATAATAGCCCATTCCATTTCTGCTTTCTTTTGTTCAGATAACTATCCATAACACTGCATCTACTACAATACCATATTCTTTATGAAAATGGGAAAACTGCTTGGTACTTTGTAACTTGGTAACTAGGAGGTACTGTATATATATATATATATATATATATATATATATATATATATATATGTTTCAAAAAAATTTTTTTTATGAAAATCTGATTATTCTGAAATCTTGAATAATTTGTACAATACATTTTCTAAATTTTTGTTTTTTTTTAGCTCACTATATTGATAGAACACAGATCACATTAATGAAATTTATATATTGTGTTCTCATTGTCACATTCTTATTCCCCTTCATCACGAAAATCATTGTATTGTATTTTATATATATTTTTAGGTATTAATTCTATATAATACGTTCTGAGAGTATTAGACATTTTTTGTACATCAATAATCATTTGTTCTTCATCAATTATAAAGCCGTTATTATTAGTAAGAAACAAACTGTAAGAATTTCCTATAGTTGTACTAAATCACCTTTATTTTTGTCAACTTTTCATTTCAAAATACTAGTTTTTCTTCTAATTGTTGCAAATACAGAACTATGTTTTATTTTATAATCATATCTATTGTCTTCAATATTATTCACTCTATTGAGAGAATACTGTCTCTCGATACACTTTTTGCTACCCATGTTAATTATTTGTTTAATCATCTTCTGATGATGCCAACTTGCTTACTGCCCATGTTAGTTAATTTTTTAATCCTCTCCTTATGACGGGAAACATAATTGAATGCTGCCATTCTGAATCCAATCAACAAAACGAACAAGTTGCAGAGGAACTCAGTATCTTAGAAAAAACAATCAACGATTTAAATGAAGATAGTTTATATAAAGATAATTATATTAAAAAACTAAAAAATGATCACCAGATGTTCACCCAAATTGCCGAAAAAACGGAACACGAAATGACCGCCTTGCTAGAACAACAAAAAGCTACTATAAAAGAACTACGAGATAAGATCGTTAAGCTTACTAAAAAAGAAGTTAAAACATCTTGCTTCACTCAAACCGACACTATATCATACAGGGACCAATCAACATTTATCGATCCAGTCAATATGAAACACAGAGACTCCACTGAAATGAATTGCAATGATGTTTTCACGCAGACACTTCCAGTAGATCTTAACAAGCCCATTACAGAGAGCCTAATGTATAAAACTAAGAACAAAGCTGAGCCAACTAAGGTTAATACTATTATTTTGGTAGCGGGACGAAATGGTAGAGACATGGCAGAATTTCTCAATTACCAAGCAGATAACAAGTATTCTGTTCAGGTAATTCTTAAACCTAACGCTAGTGACGCGGAGTTTCTTGATACCGCGGAAAAAATTGTTGAAAATCAACAAGAAAATGATGTAGTAGTACTATGGCCTGATAATTTAAACTCAAACCTAATAAATGAAGTACCTAGAATCCTTGAGAGGTCGCCTCACATACTGTTTATCACACAACCGTACCGACTCGGCTCTTCTACAATTAATAAATCAATTTACAATAATAACTTGAAATTAATGAAAACCTTACACGAGAAAAATAGATCGCAGAACATTTTAGATTGTAATAATATATTCAGAGGAAGTAACTATAAACGTAATGGTTTTTCTTTAAAGAAGTCTGCGAAGCGGTTCTTGAGTAAGTCTTTACTGAAACATTTCGAGACCCGCATGAAATGTCAGGAAGCACCAACAAATTATACCCTTAGCGAACGTAAAGAAGATACCCTTGAGAGCAAACAATACGTGCCAGCTACGAACCACATTTACCCAAGATTATCATGTATCTCTTTAGTTTCGGACGACAATCCTGCTTCCCTCGCGGAAGAAATTTATGAAGCTGAACATCAGAATGAAATGACCAATGGAAATGTTTCAAATTCGTTTCTACTTCACAATGATCAACCTGAGATATCCTCAAGAGACACTGACTCCCAAGCTCATTATCAATGTAGTTCTTTTTTAGAGATGGTAATGTAGAAGTTCATAACATAACGAATACTCAAGACTTAACCTACCATTTGTTTAAAAATCATCACAAAGTAAAATCTTCACTATATACCGATAGAGCTAGTTGCAGCTCCCTCTCTGATTCCCTTACTTTGGTATTGCTGAATATTCAATCTCTGAGACATAAATGTAATGAACTTTATAGTTTTTTGGATAGCCTAACATTTCCTAGCTTAGTATTGTTAACTGAACATTGGTGCAACATAAATGAACCTATTTTTATATCTGACTACTCTGTTATATGCAGAAACTCGCGAACTGATTCTAATTATGGCGGAACAGTCATTCTGATTAATAATAATGCAGCTAGTAAATACTCTTTCATTCAAATAGATAAGTATCAGGACCTCTTGGTGGATAAAATTTTTGAATTCACAATATGTTTTAGTAAAAAATATAATTTATATATTGTATGTCTATACCGATCTCCATCATCGGATGTTAATATTTTCTTAAACAACTTAGAGATATTGCTTTCGGACTTACCACTTAATTGCTCCTTGATATTAACAGGGGATTTTAATATAGATTATAATGACTACGTATCTATTGCTAGAGAATCACTTAATAATTTATTTTTGGCGTTCCACTTGGCTATGCACGTAGAGCAGGATACTCGCATTTCTAGATTCTCTGCAACTCGGATTGATTATATTTGTAGCAACTTGGATGCACAAAATATTACATGTTCAGTTACTCCTTCCGGTATTTCTGACCATGAAGCAATTACTTGTTCGGTACTCATCAACTCATCAGATAAGCGGATTAAATCTAAATATGGGAGGCTGTTCAGTGGTTCGAACTATAATAGGTTCTATATGAATTGTCTTGAGGTCAACTGGCAAAATATTCTAACTGAATCTGATCCATTCTTATCTTTTCATTCTGTATTATCGAATGTTTTCAATGCATCATTCCCGAAACAAAAAATTAAATTGAAATCTAAGAAACCGTGGCTGACAAAAGGTCTAAAAGTATCTTCTAGAAATTTACGCTCACTGCATTATGTTAAGAAGTACATAAACAACCAATTCATCTCTACTTATTTTAGAGAATACCGCAAAATATATAGATCCACTATCAAGCAAGCTAAGCATATGTATTTCATGAACAACATCAAGAAATCGAATAATAAAATCAAAGAGACGTGGTCAGTTATTAATGAGCTGAGAGGTAAATCGAGAAAAACAGTTGTTGATGTTCCTATGAATCCTAACACAATCAATGAGTATTACTGCACGATTGCTCAAAAACTTAGCGGTACTATCAATGCGCCTTACGATCCTCTGATCAATTTAGATAAAATTATAATTAGTGAAATGCTTATATTGTATGACACCAATCTTTGTGAATTAACCGAAATTTTGTATGATATTAAAAACAAAAGTGCAGCTGGATATGATGAAATTTCTGCAAAGATAGTTCTCAATTTACCTGTTGAAGCTCTGGAAACTATAGTAGCACTAATCAATTCTTCCTTCAATACTGGAGTGTTTCCCACAACCCTGAAAACTACGATTGTTATCCCTCTACATAAAGGAGGGGATTTGGAGGACCCTTCCAATCTACGGCCTATATCTCTGATCCCGACTTTGGCGAAAATCATTGAGAAATTGGTCAAGAAACGTTTGAATGAATTTTTGAATCTCAACAGCATCGTAAGTAACAACCAATTTGGGTTTCAGGCTGAAAAGGGTACTCACCAGGCAATTTTCTCACTTTTGTACGAACTTTATTCAGAAATAAACGCTGGTGATGTAGCCGCAGCAGTTTTTCTTGACCTTTCTAAGGCCTTTGATTGCGTTAATCATGACATACTCCTTAGGAAACTGGACCGGTATGGTTGCAGAGGAACTTCTCACAAATGGTTTGAATCTTACCTTTCAGGACGTGAACAAATGGTTAGAACAACTGAAGTCTCAGAGAGGAGGGTAATCAAAACTGGGGTGCCTCAGGGTTCCGTGTTGGGTCCCATTTTGTTTTTATTGTATGTTAATGATTTGACAACAATTAATATATCAGGCAGCTTCACGCTATTTGCGGATGACACCACTATTTTATGGAGAGAGAAGAACTCATTTGAATTGCATAGAAAAATATCTTCTGACTTGCAAAAAATAAAATCGTGGTGTGACGCTAATATGTTATCCTTGAATGTCTCAAAATCCAATGTGATATCATTTAAATGCTCGCTTGATGAACTTCACATGGGTAAGGGTATCTTACAAAACAAATCAAATACTAAATTCTTGGGTGTATTTATTGATAATAAGCTCAAATTTGAAGAACACGTTAGACATCTTGGGAGTAAGTTATCCTCCGGTTGTTATGCAGTGAGAGTGGTTTCAAAGGAACTGAACTTCAGTATTGCGAAAATCGCCTACTATTCTTTAATTGACGCCCATCTTCGATATGGCATACCATTTTGGGGAGCATGTAGTCCAACCCTTTTGTCTTCTGTTCTGGTACTACAGAAAAGAGCTATTAGATGCCTTTGTAATGTTAAACCCAGAGATTCATGTAGAGAACTCTTTAAAACCAATAAAATATTAACTGTGATAGCAGCGTTCATCTTAGAGACGGTGTGCTTAGTGTTCGTAAATAAATCAAAATTCACTTCAGTAACCACTCCATATTCGACTCGAAGTAGTGAGTTTACTTTTAGGCTCCCTATCCCCACCTCAAGTTTAGTAAAAGATTCGATAATTTATAATGGAGCCAAATTATATAATCATCTGCCAGTTGACATAAGGTCTACTACTAACTTATCTATCAGGGTTTTTAGAAGGACCGTAAAAAAATTCCTTGTAGATAGACCGTATTACAGCTTACAGGAATATTTTAATGACTCCTTTTAAAAGTTTTGCTTTGATGTGCATATTGAAAGAAAGATCTATTTACCGGCATATTTTATTGTAGATTGTATTAGTTATTTTGACATTTGACATTTGACGTTAAGTTATCGAAGTATTTGATAATTTATAGTTTTATTTTATAAGGTGTTGTAATTGAATATATGTATCTTGCTTTGTCAACAAGTTTTTCTTATGACAATAAAGAATATTTATTATTATTATTATTATTATGATGCCAACTTGGGTAGAGAAACGCGGGTTGAGAGACAGCACCTTTGTTCTGATGAGAGAAACGTGTTTTCATTATATTCATTTCACACCAGAGATTACAAATTCCTCTCATCAAGTTATTCACTCTAATCGGAAGGACCACGGAATGGTATTCCATACTTCATGTGGGAGTGGAGATATGCAAAGTCAGTGTAAGCAAGACATTTTTGCTGCAATGGTCTTTCATATACTTTATGCTGTAGCAACTACTTCTCAGCTTATTAGACAATAGTTCTGTATGACTTGCCCATTGCAGATGTTTGTCGAAAATTACTCCCAAAAGTTTCACCTCATCACTACAAGTTATTTGTTTTTTTGTATTTTTGAATAACACAGGTGATCTTTGTTTGAAGCGCCCAAACATTACTGTGACTGTTTTGTTGTTATTCGGTAACAGACAATTCTTTTCAGACCACCGAATGATATCTTCATAAATCCTCTCAGTTTTTCTCAGTAGCATGTCTATGCTTTTTTCGAAAATCTTTCTTTCTTTCCATTAGACTGGTTATATCATTCACGAATATATTAAACAATAAAGGTCCCAATTCAGATCCTTGAGGTACACCTTGATTTGTTTCACGGTAACTACTCAGAACTTCATTCAATCTAACAACCTGATTTCTACCATTTAAATATGATTCAAATAATTTTAGTGGTATTCCCCTAACTCCATACGATTATAACTTACTATATAAAAGCCTATGATTGACTAAGTCCAAAGCTCTTGAAAAGTCAAAAGACCAAGAGCATATTTTCCCTTATCAAGATTGTCTACAAGACATTTTTAAAATCACACAGAGCAGATTCTGTGCTCATATTTTTACAGAATCCATGTTAATTTCTGGATAACAGTCTCTGACTCTACAAGAATGATGAAAGTTGATTAGTGATGCCCATTTCAATGAGTTTAGAGAGACTTGACAATAAAGTGATGCCTCTATAATTGGAATTTTTTGTAAAGATTGATCATATTCAATAAGGCTAAAGTGGTGCTCCGGTTTTATAATTCATTGTTTGCATTAATAATTTTCGTCATAACTGTCGATATCATTAGTCTGAATAACTTGAAATATACAACATATTTGAACTTAACAAACCTATTAAACCCAGCAACCCCTTGATTCTTATTGAATTTGGTCAAATTAAAACTGAATTGAAGAAAACTTTAATGAAATAAATTACTACAAAATAAACAAGTCATCAATCACACATATTGAGCTGAAGAAATTCCATGTGGCTCCATTTATTGGAAAAGGAAGGAATAAATAATAATAATAAATGTCATTTATTGGTGAATACCGAAGGGATGCTTGTCCTTTGGATGGTTGTCCTTCAGCTCTTTCCCCACATAATGCCTGTAGGGTCTCCATGTTAGTTTCATTTTTGGCAAAGCGGTTTCCTAGGTCTGATAGTCTCTCCTTTATAGGTTTTACTTTTGTAGTTCTATAAAGCAGTGTGTTTGGGGGATTGTGTAGTATGTTCTGAGGGTGACGCATTTTGGTTATACTCATTAGTGTAGATGTTTCAGCTGTTTGGAGATTTTTTAATGCAGGATTGCGAAAACTTGAATAAATTACATGTGCATATTTGAGAAGTGGACGACAGATCATTTACATTTTTTAAATGTCAGACTCCGAAAGTGTTTTCCTCTATTGATGCATTTTTTTTTAATCATTTTTGTATGGCTGTTCAAGTTGATTTTGTGGTCAATGTTAACTCCCAAGTATTTTACTGATTGCCTGCTTCTTACCATTTCGTTGTTAATGTTTATTGTTGGTAGTGTCTCTGAAATGATGAATGATGAAAAATGATGAATTGTGATTTTTCCGGGTTTGGTCTCAATCTCCATTTATTGAACCAGAGTGTTGTCCTGTAGATTTTGCAGTTCCTCTATTATGAGTGCTAGCGTGCGGTTTCACACAACCGCACGCTAGCCGGTTGATTATGGTTTGACATTACACGTTTTTTTTCCTTTCAGCTGGCCAACATGTGGAGTAGGGGCGGAAATTTTGGCAAGAATCATGGAAAGTGAAGCTTTCTTCCACTTAGACCAACCAGCATTACGTATTACCGGTGCCGATGTTCCAATGCCTTACACCAAATCTCTGGAAACTGCTTGTTTGCCACATGCGAAAGACGTTGTTGAGGCAGTTAAAAAGTTATTGAAAGTAAAGTAATTGGGAATACTGAATCAAATGAGATTCAGACTTCAAGAGTGAAGTTCAAAGTTAACTCAACAACGGTGGTACCTCTATATAACTGTTCATTGGCTAATTAAGTATACAAGATTGGTGGGCTTGTCAAAAAAATTCTATATAATGGGGTGTGCAAATATTAAAGATATCATGGTTCTTATGTTAACTATTGATTCAAACGTATCTTGGCGAATGTTCGATTTCATTATTATTAATTTCTTATTAATTTGGTGGAAAAAGCATCAGATGGCTTAAACGAAAGCCATACTTTTCTCATCAATGATTTGAATATTTAGTTCATCTCCTAAGAAATTACGTTTTCAACTGTCATATATTTTCACTTCACAATTATTGTGAGAGTTGACTGAAATTATAAAAAAGTAAAGAAAAAACATCACTTGAAGTTAGTTTTCTTGTTTTGAAGCAGCTTAAAGTATCTATAAAACAACAAACATTCACAGATATGAGATACACCAATAAAAGCTTACAAATGATACTTTGATTTTTTTATTGCGTACACAGAAAAATAACGCTTGGTTCAAAAAGAAGAAAATAAAACTTGCTATTTAGACTTCCAATAGTCCTTCTTGTATCAACACTTTTTTAAATATAGTGATAATTTAACCAAGAGTTCAACAATTCAATGTCATTTAAATTTCCTAATTATTACTACAATGATGTGGTATCACCCTCATGTTTTCTTTCTAACAATAATTTTGGAACAAAATGTGAATAAATCAAAAATAAAATTGGACCCAAAATAAATCTATGTCGAATTTTGCAAGTTTATTTGTGGCTGTATCTCAGATCTATGACTATTTCTCATTTTGTATATATTTCAAACCACCTGAACACGGGAAAACTGACTTTTGATAGTTATTTGTTTTCACATTATGTAGTTTTCAAAATATATTTTCAATATAATATAATGTAATTTCCTTACCAGAGCTCTGAATAGAATTGAAAGACATTTTTAGCAAGAAAACTGCAGGTCCACACTTTCCTGCCAAATTATCAATCTTATAAATGTGTTTTATACAATGGTCCCTGTAAAATTAACCTCTTCAGATTTTTATCCCAGTATTGCCTACCAAATAATCATCAAACATAAATATCAAACAAATATACCGCAGGACATTTTATTTGCAACATAAAACTTGAACCAGTTCGTTCTTAGTGTTACTTAGTACATTCTCTTTTGTGTCAAATCAGGATCTTCCTTTTATCTAATCAAATTTTTTGTAGATATGAATAATAATTAGTTTTTGGGATACTCATTGTGATCTCTGTTATATCCCAAGTAAAATGATGAGATTCTAAAAATATTCATTTATATATATATTTTATTTTGATGAATTGCGATAATGAAAATGAGCAGTAACAATATTGCATTTTATTTATACCAATTCTATTTGTTGTTTACCTACATTGTTTTTTGTATATTCCATCCGACCCTACAAAAATTTGTGAAAATAAATTATTTATTATCGATTTTTCTTTAAATGAATTTAATATTTTCCTTGGAGTTGTAAGGGCTACTGAAAAAGTTTCAAAGGCTGGCAAATTGCTCTAGTAGTATTAGACATGCCCATTGTATTGTAGTACTGGGCTTTTCAGATGACTTCCTGTTCCAGGGCATATACGATAAAATACTGCATGCAGCAGACCTTGAAGATATTCTATCCACCAGTTACGTTACTGCTATATTGACAGATGGTTCTATGTTTATCGGTTTAATCAGTGTAGATCTAAGACTTTACTTGTATTATGTATAGAAGCAGTATTATCTTTCTTCACCATGTGAATCATTCAAAAGTACAATAATTTGAAATATGTTTTTTACTTCGATAGAAATAATGAATTTTCTGTTTCGATTTGATTTCCTGTAATGAGGTTTACAAGAAGTAAGAAACGTATATTGCATGACAAAACTGCATTCATATGTTTTGTATTTCATTACTTACTCTGAGAGATCTATTTAAATGATTTGAATAGGGATAGTAATAACAATAATGATCGGAAATTTGCTTTTTTGAAGTTGAGTGAGCCGAAATTTGGCGTCTTCAACACCTGAGTCTAGCGTAGTCATGTGATGTTATGGAAGATGGAAATGGGTATAGAAGCCCAGATGAAGGGCCTACTGTCATGGTTATGAATACATTGAATACCTTGAGTAATTCTTTGTAATTTTACAAATAAAAAATGAATGAGTACTTTCAACTTTTCCATCTTCAACATTATGCCAAGCACACAAAAAGGGAGGCCAAGGTTGTTTAAAACCATAATACAAGATATGTGATGGAATCGGCGAATACTGATGAAAATCCATAACGTATCCAAGAAACACTTTATTGTGAAATACTCACCAATTGTGAGCTTTTTACATATTTAGGAAATATCTCACAATGTAGTGTTCCTTAGAATTAGTCAAGACCACCTTCACCCCCGACTGGTAATGATTATTTATTTACGGGCAAGCCCATTTAAAGTATAAATTACAATGTAAAATTATAATTGAAATAAAATCAGATAAGGTAATGAATTACAAATTTCAACTAAGAAAAGCTTAAAAGGGGTAAATTTGAAGTTTAAAAGGGGTTAATTTTAGAGTATATAACGACAAAAAACAATGAGCGTCAATAAAACATATACCACATACTTAAACTATACACTAAAACATTAAAGCACAGTGTTCTGTAATTGAGTTTTAAAATGATGCAAGATGTTAAACATCTCAAGATCAACGTTACTATTGGCTAATCTTAAGATTCTTGGAATGCAGCTATTGAATGTGTGGTTCAAACGATAAAATGGTACATAAAATGTTTGTTGCTGTCGAGTTGAGCAGTTTTAAACATGTCGATAATTTTTTTTGGGAGTTCAGCACAACTGAATTTGCCGTTAATAATATTGAAAAGTAGTGCCAAGTCTCTCTGTTTCTTCTTAGTTTCCAGGGAGGACATGCTCATAGATTGCAGTAGCAACTCATATTTGCAACGAACACGCGATTTATATGCTATGTATCTGAGGAAGTTGTGTTGGCCATTTTCGATGTTCTTAATATAAGTTACACAATGAGGGGGACCAGACATAAGAACAATACTCCAAGTAACGATAAAGGGCTTTAATAGAAGTTGGGTCAGTGAATTCTTGGGTTAGCCATTTGATAAAAACAGGATATGTCCGACTTGCTTTCATGTGTACCATCCGTGTATCATAGTTATTTTAGCAATCTGATTACATAATTTGATTCTTTTGCAAGTGCTGATGATTCGGAACTACTGACATAAGATTAGATCCAAACCTCATCTTTATAAATTAATTGAATATACACCACCATCAAAAGTTACACATAGATATTGCTAGATGATTTGTAGGATAAATATGTTTTTTCCTCGTGTTTTTAATAACGGTATATATCAAACCTATTAGTTCTCTGAATGGTGTTAAACTGACCACTTTACTAAGAAAACATGCTTTTGTGATAAATATGACCCAACCATCTGGCCAAACAACAAAAAATACATCTTTGGTTTGGTGGTCAAAGATGAAATAAGGGACCACTGGTAACAAACTAAACAGAGAGCAAAGTTTTCTAAACTCCAGTTACAGCAATTTTCTTTGCTGAAAATTGAGTTTTAAATAGGAACGATGAAATGCCATACCCTCTTTCATTAAGTGAGTGGGAGAGGTTGAGTGGAAGAGCGCTGCTTCTCAACTCCTGTTGAGAAGCAGCCTTTTGCCAGAAATGTAAATGTTATATATGTATATATATATATATATATATATATATATATATATATATATATATATATGTATGTATATATATATATATATATATATATATATATATATATATATATATATATATATATATATATATATATATGAAATCTAGAAAGGTTAATGCAGTCAAGCTGCTGGAAAATAATTCCATGAAAATCAAAAAATAAATGGATAAGTACTCTTTGATCATTCCCATATTGATTTCAATTTAAGAGCCACCGGTATACAGCTGTTTCAGCCTATTGGGCATCGTCAGTACCGGGCAGGCGGTCCTCGATTGAAGACAAAATGAGAAAAAACCAAGAAAGTACTTGATAAAAATAGCTGCGTAAACGCAAGCGAAACATAAGTGGAACCACCTATTGGTGTGACACCCAAGTCAACTTGCCAAGTTTTTATGTCAGTGTTGGTGGTTTGACCAATCAACCGACAACTGCGGTAGCAGAAATTTGGGAAGCTAACCTGAAATGCCATCGGAAAACGAATCCACATGTTTCTAGAAATGATATGAAATCTAGAAAGGTTAATGCAGTCAAGCTGCTGGAAAATAATTCCATGAAAATCAAAAAATAAATGGATAAGTACTCTTTTATCATTCCCATATTGATTTCAATTTAAGAGCCACCGGTATACAGCTGTTTCAGCCTATTGGGCATCGTCAGTACCGGGCAGGCGGTCCTCGATTGAAGACAAAATGAGAAAAAACCAAGAAAGTACTTGATAAAAATAGCTGCGTAAACGCAAGCGAAACATAAGTGGAACCACCTATTGGTGTGACACCCAAGTCAACTTGCCAAGTTTTTATGTCAGTGTTGGTGGTTTGACCAATCAACCGACAACTGCGGTAGCAGAAATTTGGGAAGCTAACCTGAAATGCCATCGGAAAACGAATCCACATGTTTCTAGAAATGATATGAAATCTAGAAAGGTTAATGCAGTCAAGCTGCTGGAAAATAATTCCATGAAAATCAAAAAATAAATGGATAAGTACTCTTTGATCATTCCCATATTGATTTCAATTTAAGAGCCACCGGTATACAGCTGTTTCAGCCTATTGGGCATCGTCAGTACCGGGCAGGCGGTCCTCGATTGAAGACAAAATGAGAAAAAACCAAGAAAGTACTTGATAAAAATAGCTGCGTAAACGCAAGCGAAACATAAGTGGAACCACCTATTGGTGTGACACCCAAGTCAACTTGCCAAGTTTTTATGTCAGTGTTGGTGGTTTGACCAATCAACCGACAACTGCGGTAGCAGAAATTTGGGAAGCTAACCTGAAATGCCATCGGAAAACGAATCCACATGTTTCTAGAAATGATATGAAATCTAGAAAGGTTAATGCAGTCAAGCTGCTGGAAAATAATTCCATGAAAATCAAAAAATAAATGGATAAGTACTCTTTGATCATTCCCATATTGATTTCAATTTAAGAGCCACCGGTATACAGCTGTTTCAGCCTATTGGGCATCGTCAGTACCGGGCAGGCGGTCCTCGATTGAAGACAAAATGAGAAAAAACCAAGAAAGTACTTGATAAAAATAGCTGCGTAAACGCAAGCGAAACATAAGTGGAACCACCTATTGGTGTGACACCCAAGTCAACTTGCCAAGTTTTTATGTCAGTGTTGGTGGTTTGACCAATCAACCGACAACTGCGGTAGCAGAAATTTGGGAAGCTAACCTGAAATGCCATCGGAAAACGAATCCACATGTTTCTAGAAATGATATGAAATCTAGAAAGGTTAATGCAGTCAAGCTGCTGGAAAATAATTCCATGAAAATCAAAAAATAAATGGATAAGTACTCTTTGATCATTCCCATATTGATTTCAATTTAAGAGCCACCGGTATACAGCTGTTTCAGCCTATTGGGCATCGTCAGTACCGGGCAGGCGGTCCTCGATTGAAGACAAAATGAGAAAAAACCAAGAAAGTACTTGATAAAAATAGCTGCGTAAACGCAAGCGAAACATAAGTGGAACCACCTATTGGTGTGACACCCAAGTCAACTTGGCAAGTTGACTTGGGTGCTGTATACCGGTGGCTCTTAAATTGAAATCAATATGGGAATGATCAAAGAGTACTTATCCATTTATTTTTTGATTTTCATGGAATTATTTTCCAGCAGCTTGACTGCATTAACCTTTCTAGATTTCATATCATTTCTAGAAACATGTGGATTCGTTTTCCGATGGCATTTCAGGTTAGCTTCCCAAATTTCTGCTACCGCAGTTGTCGGTTGATTGGTCAAACCACCAACACTGACATAAAAACTTGGCAAGTTGACTTGGGTGTCACACCAATAGGTGGTTCCACTTATGTTTCGCTTGCGTTTACGCAGCTATTTTTATCAAGTACTTTCTTGGTTTTTTCTCATTTTGTCTTCAATCGAGGACCGCCTGCCCGGTACTGACGATGCCCAATAGGCTGAAACAGCTGTATACCGGTGGCTCTTAAATTGAAATCAATATGGGAATGATCAAAGAGTACTTATCCATTTATTTTTTGATTTTCATGGAATTATTTTCCAGCAGCTTGACTGCATTAACCTTTCTAGATTTCATATCATTTCTAGAAACATGTGGATTCGTTTTCCGATGGCATTTCAGGTTAGCTTCCCAAATTTCTGCTACCGCAGTTGTCGGTTGATTGGTCAAACCACCAACACTGACATAAAAACTTGGCAAGTTGACTTGGGTGTCACACCAATAGGTGGTTCCACTTATGTTTCGCTTGCGTTTACGCAGCTATTTTTATCAAGTACTTTCTTGGTTTTTTCTCATTTTGTCTTCAATCGAGGACCGCCTGCCCGGTACTGACGATGCCCAATAGGCTGAAACAGCTGTATACCGGTGGCTCTTAAATTGAAATCAATATGGGAATGATCAAAGAGTACTTATCCATTTATTTTTTGATTTTCATGGAATTATTTTCCAGCAGCTTGACTGCATTAACCTTTCTAGATTTCATATCATTTCTAGAAACATGTGGATTCGTTTTCCGATGGCATTTCAGGTTAGCTTCCCAAATTTCTGCTACCGCAGTTGTCGGTTGATTGGTCAAACCACCAACACTGACATAAAAACTTGGCAAGTTGACTTGGGTGTCACACCAATAGGTGGTTCCACTTATGTTTCGCTTGCGTTTACGCAGCTATTTTTATCAAGTACTTTCTTGGTTTTTTCTCATTTTGTCTTCAATCGAGGACCGCCTGCCCGGTACTGACGATGCCCAATAGGCTGAAACAGCTGTATACCGGTGGCTCTTAAATTGAAATCAATATGGGAATGATCAAAGAGTACTTATCCATTTATTTTTATATATATATATATATATATATATATATATATATATATATATATATATATATGTATATATATATATATATATATATATATATATATATATATATATATATATATATATATATATATATGTATATATATATATATATATATATATATATATATATATATATATATCTACTTTTCTTTCACTTTATCATATGTATAGGTATCTATATGTATATGTTGTAATTTTTTCTGTCAATAAAATCGATTATTATTATTATTATAAGTGTTACACACAGGGTACTTGGGAGGGACAATACATCTCATACCTTGCTTTAAAGGGGTCTATTCTTTAACAGGGGGCTGCACACTAAACTAAACAAGCCACGTATGCAAAAATTTTTATAAAACTAAATATAATGCCCTGTGGTTCTGTGAGAAAAAACTTGAATCGTTTTATATGTTACTCAGGCATTCAATGATTAAACCTCGGAAATAAATAATTCAGATTCTAAAGACGAGTTAAAAAACATCAGATGAAAGAGTGAAATGAGACTTGACGATTTTTATCGCCCCCTTTTTTTTGTTTTTTTTTAGTTCCATAATTTGAAGAATGTAAAAATTTTGATGGATAATTTCATACAGGTTAAGATAGGGCAAGCTTTTTGGTAGACCTTGATAAGTTACTGCAAAAATTTAAAGGATTTTTCACAAAGAAAATAGTTCTATTTAATCTAATAAATCCTGCATTTTTTTTGTGATTTTTTTTTCACAAAAAATTACTTTCGTTCAATATGCTGACATATGTTAATAATATATTTGATGAAAATAAAGGTCCACGAACCTAGCCTTGTGATACTCCATATTTGAAAATTCGAAGCGGAGAAATATCTATACCTATTTCACTAGTTGTTGTCTAGGTAGGGTAACAATAATCGATACCATAAAACTCTAACTATAATAGAAGGATGTAAGGGACACAGTTGAATGCTTTGGCCAAATCGTACACGCTTATAGTTGCACACATATGATACTTGAGAGACAGCTTAATTAAGTCTCTTTCAAGGTTGAAGAAATTGGAATAAATTAATCTTCTCCTGATAAATATGCAACATAGTCCTCAATAAGGTAAATATAAAATTGCTATACTATCAATGATTGATTTCTATATTATCAATGAGTATTTACATATTATGTGTGTTCATATGCTTTTAAAATTTATTATCATTAATGCACTCAATTTGAGTAGAGTACAATATGTATTGTATGTATGTATTGTATAGTTGTATTACTACTATATGTTTTCATTGACAAAACCTATATTGTGTGCTTCAGGCAAGTAAATATTTATATATCATCTCTTCAAGAGATTCAAGAACACATCCTTCAAATTTGACTACTTTAAGGTCTTTATTACTGTCCATTTCAATAATTATATATTCAGTATCTTGGGAATCAACTGGACTCAAAAACACATAATGTATGTGTTGACAAAACATCTTCGTTATCTGCTTACTTTTTCAACCTATCCTCAACCTTTTTGTTATATATGTTGATAAAATCTATGCATTTAATTTTCCAAACACTTGTGTCACCCAATAAAATATATCAGAACATTTAAGATATTCAACAGTGGACCATGCTCAAGATGATTTCTGAGCCTAAACATTTTATTTGCAAATAGACTGTTAATTATTTATGTTTCTGTTTTACAAAAATACAAACCACTGGTGCTTTTACTCGAGAAGCAATTTTTCAATTATAATTTTTTTCTTTTGATTTCAAAATCTCCAGTGACAAAAAGTCTCTAGTGACAACAGTATTTGTTGAAATGATTTTATTATTCATTACCCAATAATATCTTTGTTTGATATATGGTCGTGAAAATATTTTTCATTTACAATAAATAAACAAACAGTATTTTACATTTTTATTGATAATCAAAATAGTGGTTCACTCTTGCAGGGAAGTTCAAATAGAAAAGATACACTTTACACTTTTTCAATATTATCAGTATTTAATAATGAAATATTTCAATTTCAAACATAATTGAAATAATTTTTTTGGTAATTTAAGAGTCAGCACATACTAGAGAATAAATAAAATAAACAATTATCACCTTCTCCTTTTTCTTCTTGTGCTCGGTCCTGGTTCGTTAGAATTTTCATCACTATCAGTATTCATATGAGTAAAGTTATTAGAATCTTCAGACTGAGATATTTCTGAAACCAAAGTATAAAGACTAGGTTTTTCACGATATTTTTTGAAAATTACTAATATGGGTTTATATAATTTTACAAGTTCATTATTACCATTTTACACCTTTGTAAAGAATACAAACGTTGTGTATATATCCATGATAATATAATTACACAATTTTCACAAACATTTCAATTTTTAGACGTGTTTCGCTAACACAGCAGCTTCCACAGTAGAAATGTATATATTTAGTTATTTCAGAAGCTGCCCTTCTTGCTAGGAATAAATACCGAAGGAGTTGAAAAATACAGAAACTTAAAAGGATTTGGAAAAGCTGAATACACTTATTTCAATTAATGAATCGAAGAGGTTTTGTATTAAAGTGTATAATATATTAAAATTCTTGCAAAGCGCTTTCGACTTTTGTCATCATCAGTGCTCACCTGAAAGTAAGTGATCTAGTTGAAAAGGGAATTTAGTGAAATTGAAGTTGTGAAATTTTAAGGTTAAAAAATTTTTTTGGAAAATTGTTTGAGATTACTTACTTGTCAGGCAACAGGAAGTATCATGATATTACAATATCATGATATTACAATGTACAATTCACTTATCATGATACTTCCTGTTGCCTGACAAGTAAGTAATCTCAAACAATTTTCCAAAATTTTTTAACCTTAAAATTTCACAACTTCAATTTCACTAAATTCCCTTTTCAACTAGATCACTTACTTTCAGGTGAGCACTGATGATGACAAAAGTCGAAAGCGCTTTGCAAGAATTTTAATATATTATACACTTTAATACAAAACCTCTTCGATTCATTAACAGAAACTTAAACAAGTTGAACGCTATTAAAAAAAAGTTGTACACCATTTCAAAGGGCAATAATTGGTCTGGTCAGCTTTATGCTATGACCTTGTTGATCTAGTGTTATACCGCAATAAAATTTGTTTATCAAACTGGTAACAAGGTTCACAAGACATTTTAATGGCAGAAGTGGTAATCTGTGTCAATATTTCATAAAAGAAAATAATTTATTTTATCCATGTGGACAATATGCACTCATCTAGGAAACAATCCTGGAAAATAAGCTCAAAAACAAAAAACATAAACTATTTACATGAATATTAAGTCACAGAACCACTTTTTACTCAGTATTTGTGATTGAACATCATTCACAAACTAATCAATCAATATTTTGGTATTAACCACCATAATAATAATAATAATAATAATAATAATAATAATGTTTATTGTGCAAAAACAGGTTTTATACACAAAGGGAAAAGGGTTAGCCGGAGGCTATCTTCCACCCGTCCCATAATTAGGAAAAAAAAAATAAGCATACAGTAAGAAAGACTACCTATAACAATAACAATTACAATAGACACAAAAATAATATAAAACAAACTATTATGAGATTATAAAGATAACATAAAAGATTACAATCGTTTTTGAACATCTAAGAAATTAATTTTCAAAGTACTTTTGAATTGATATATAGACAAATGCATATACGGTAATAAATTATTTAGATACTTTGGTGCAAAGTAAGAAAAACATCCCTCAAATTTGGTGGTAACATGATATGGAATGGTAAATGTATCTTTTCTTAAATTGATAGAATGATTATCAGATCGCTTACTAAGTAATCTGAACAAGTAATTAGGAGTTTTGCTTTCCAATAGTTTATATAAGAATACAGATATGAGATAACGAATTCTAAACTCAATATTCAGCTGATCTAATTTCAATAAATATGGAGTTACATGATTACGGTAGTTTATGCAGCACACAAATCTCATACAAGCATTTTGTATACGTTGAAGTTTGTGTTTATTATAGTCTGGTAAGAAGTTGTAATACACTGAGCTGCAATATTCAATATGGGGATAAATCAATGATTGAACTAATTTCAGCTTTGTTTCTTGAGAAAGCTGGAACTTAAACTTGTATAAGGATTTCAGTTTAAAAAAACAAGTTTTGTAAATGTGTTTAACGTGCTCGTTGAACGAGAGATTGTTATCAATATATACCCCTAAATTTTTTGCTGAACTCACCCAGTCAATCGGTTCATTGTCAAGAAAAAGATGAAAATTTGTTTCAACTTCATTTCTTTGTAGATCAGATCCCAAACATAGGGCTACTGTTTTATTTGGATTAATTCGAAGGCCATGATTTTTGGAAAATAGAAATGTATTTTCTAAATCCAAGTTCATCCTGGTGATAGCATGGTAAATATTATTAGATTGACTTGACAGATATAATTGAAAATCATCAGCATATAAATGTACGTCGCACTGGGATAACGTGGCAGGAAAGTCAAAAATGAAAAGAGAGAACAATAATGGACCTAGAATGCTACCTTGTGGTACACCAGAAGAAGTTTCCTGAAGAGATGAGCATAATTGACCATTATCCAGTATAACCCGTTGAGCCCTTCCTGTGAGATAGCTTCTCACCCAATCTAAAGAACTGCATTCAAACCCAATGTATTTTAGTTTACTCAGCAATAGTTTGAAGTTTACCAGATCGAATGCTTTGCTTTGATCAAGCATAACTAAAAATGAAACCATCGATTTGTCCCGAGAAGTAGTGATATCATTGATAACCTTCAACAGAGCAGTGTTGGTACCGTGTTTCTGTCGGAATCCAGATTGCACTTCTGGAAGTATGTTAGCTGTATCCAAATATACTTTGATTTGTTGTGTTATTATTTTTTCAAAAATTTTTGAGAATGCTGGTAAAATACTTATTGGACGTAACTCGTTGAAACAGGTGGGTGTAGGTATTTTGGAAGTGGGTAAAATATTAGCAATTTTCCAAAGATCAGGAAAAATGCCTTGCCTCAGAGACTCATTAAAAATATGTTTTACTTCATCTATGCAATATGGAATAATGAATGAAATCATTTTAATATTGATATTATCGATACCGAAAGCATTTGATTTTATTTTATTGATAGCTTCAAAGATATCCTTATTGGATATTTCCATAAACGAGAAACTTGCATTGACATTGAATCTGTTATTACTATAGAATAATAAAGTATCACTGTTAATTGTAGAATTTCCAGTGACATTAAGAAAAAAGTTATTGATTTCTTCTGGATTACGCAGTTCTTGCGGTAGTCTGTTGATTTGTGAAGAACTCTTTGTATTCACACCCCAATATGACAAATTTTTCCAAATTGCTTTAGAGTTTTTTTTATTTTTGTTTAAAATATATTGCATATATGCTGTTTTTTCACGTTTCAGAGCGTCATTAACGTAATTCCGTAGGGTTACATAATACTTCCTTGAAGCCGGTGTTCTCAAAGTTAAATATGTTTTATGAGCTTTATCCCTGGTTTGCATCATGAGATTGAGGAAAGTATGTGACGTAAGGCAGAAATTTCTTTTTACAATTCAACCTGCGGATAGGAGCATGTTTATCAAATAAATGTATTATACAATCATTTAAAAAGTTTTCTTTAGAGTTCATGTTTTGTAAATCAACAATATTGTCCCATGGCATGTTCGCAGCGTCGTTATGAAAATTAGTGAAATCTAAGTTTTTGTAACTTCTGAAGTATATTGAATCAGTAGGTAATTGTTCATGTTAAAAGCTGGTTACACAGCTGACCATTAAGTGGTCTGTAATACCATTCATATCAATAGTATTAAAACTTCTTACCAGTAATTCCTTATTTATACAGATGACATCTATGAGGCTTTCAGATGTATTAGTAATACGAGTGGGATTCTCTACAATTTGACACAAATCAAAAACAGAAAGCAAATTAATGAACGATTGAGTATCGTTAGAATTTGGATTCAGGAGATTAATATTAATATCACCCACTAAAATTATAACTGTCGTTTCTAAGTAGATTTGTTCTAAAATTTCACATAAATCATTGAGACATAAATCAACACTTGTTCCTGGTGGACGATATACAGTTCCGAAAGCAATTTTATATTCATTTAAGTGAATGATGATCCACAACTGTTCCAAGCCATTAGCAGTGATGCCTGAGTGATACACTTTATATTTGAGAGAGGACTTTAGATAAATACAAACACCTCCGCCTCTACTGTTGCGATCTAGCCATACCAAGTTGAATTGAGGAATTGAAACAAACTTATCTGGGAATTCTGGGTTGAGCCATGATTCTGTCACACCAACAATTGCAAACTCATATTCAAGTATAATGTCTTTGAATATATCAAAACAATTATTTAAGGAACGAATGTTTATTTGACCAATTTTGAAGTCTAATAGTTTTTTGAGGAGGCGATGGTGGGAGTACCATTTATGTATCTAATATATATATCTTCATTTCCCTTTTGCTTGCGTTCGTTCAATTCCTGCAATATCTTTTTCAGGTAATCTCTTTGAAGTTTTGTTTTGTCTGTGCTGATTTGAATGTTTATTTTGAGATCTTTCAGTTCATGCTTATTTTTCAGAATGGTAATTACAT
Organism: Leptinotarsa decemlineata; assembly: GCF_025532065.1. Lineage (NCBI taxonomy): Eukaryota > Metazoa > Arthropoda > Insecta > Coleoptera > Chrysomelidae > Leptinotarsa > Leptinotarsa decemlineata. The sequence goes on from NW_027412587.1 coordinate 3,453,165, forward strand.
CTTCTTTACTATTGAGCGTTACTTTCAAAGGTGGAGGGTTGGCCCCATTCCTTCGGCCAATTCGATACGTAGTAATATCACTGGTGCCTACAGTTGGTGCTATGGTCTTGATGATTTTAATAGTTTTGTTCAGATCGGTGTCTTGATCATCCCCATCAAGTTTGTATATAATTAGATTTTTTTCTCTGCGCTGTCGTTCAGATACTTCGTTTATTATAACTTCTGTAATATCCTGGTTTTTATTCATTTTCAATTGCATCACCTCCTGTTGCAGGTTTTTCACAAGTTCAGATAACTCCTTAATAGCTTGGGAGAGTTTTAGACAACTTCCACAATTAGTACCTTCAGTTTTTTCCGTACCTCCGCCTATGCATTCTTCGCATTTATAAATAATTCCTGGAGTATCGCTAAATAAAGCACTTTGCTCTCTAGAAAAACCCAAACATCTGGTATGAAATACTCGAGTACAAAAACCACATTGAATGCCTGGTGATTTCTCGCCTAATGTTTTTGTGCATTTTACACATTTGCTTGACATTTCGATGAACTTTATAATTTCAACTGCACTTAAGAGGAATGAATAATTTTTACTTGAACTGCACTGATGGATTCTTCACACTACGAACTAATGGAGATCCAATATTCACTAATTTTTGATAAATATTAATAAGAGAAGCTTGAATTTATTGAAGAGCGATTGAAAACACGTCTAGCCGTAAATAGTAATGGATAGTAAATCTTATGGTCTTCAAAATCCTTATCAGAGTTATCGTATATATATCATCTCCAAAATTATTATCTCCAGGAAAACAAAGACACTTTTCATTTTTATTATAAGAATTTATCGATGCCACATTTACACTAAGAGAAGTTGTTTATTTTTATTGAATGATCGAGTAATCATTGAAATAATAAAAATTGACAATATTTGTTTGAGCAGTGCCTCTAACCCAAAAATTACGAAAAACTATGAACGATTATTTCTCACTATAGATTTTCATAAACCTCAAAAAATTAATTCCTCTCCATACCTTACCATAAGAATCGATCCTTTAACTACTTTCTGTACAATCTTCCATCGACCTGGAAAGTTATCATCAAGAAACTGTCGTACTGGTACTACGCAATGAAGAGGAGTCCCATCTTTTCAAAAAAATATCTCTTCATTATTCAGCAAATTGTAATACCCTTCACCATTCAGATTTTTTTTAAAAACAAAACACAAGCACTACGGGAAAATCTTTAAGGCTCTATAAGAGCAGTGCCTGTGCGATTCACATTGGATTTGAATCACTGGAGATTATACCCATTTGGAAAAACATTCTCAGGAAGTTTATTCCATATGAACGCAGTTCTCCAAATGAAACAATTTTTAAACAGTGAAATTCGATGTGCACTGAGTTGAACCTCAAAACGATGAGCAGCCACAGTCCGTCGCGTAATTGGTGGAATTGATGGAATCAAATGTATCTAGTCACTTGAACACAAATGAAAGAGTTCTTGAACAGCGAAGTTCAAGGTGTACTTCCGGTGAAAGTATCTATAGAAGAGAGATAAATCTCCAACCTTTCTTCGATGTTACAGACTATTAAGGTTGCAGGTGATGTTCGGGTCTCCGATCAGGTGGATGGCTCTTTTCTAGATAGAATCCAGCAGCTTCAGGGTATGCTTAGGGTGAAGCTGCATACATGAGAATAATACTCCATAGAAGGTCTGATATGAGCTTTATAAAGCATCAAAAGTTGCTGAGGTGTGTACAGTTTTCTGGTTTGGAACAGTGTTCCAAACTTTTGAGAAGCAGCCTTTGCTATTCCAGTGACATGATTGTGCCGAGACATATTGGTGTCCATTTTAACCCCCAACAAACTTTTCGAAGCAGAAAGCGAAATCCCCAGCCACCGCCATAGATTGAGGTGAGCACTTCTGTCGAGCTTCGGGATTGGTTTTTGTTGTGTCTGTTTTGTTTATTTCATATGTGTGTGTTCCCACAAGTAGCAAGGGAAGAGTTGGTCACCTCTGGCAGAGCCCCGCATTACCAGAGGAAGGCTGGGTTTTTGTGGCATTGAATTGAACCTAGATACTTTCACCCCAATTAAAAATCACCTCTACATCCCCATTAGGATATGCAACCTCCTGCTTCCGTATTCTGGAATCCAAATAGAATGACGAGACAGGTGCGTTGTCGTCAGCAAAGCAATATAATGGATTCTTGGTTTTTTCCACTAAGTTGTTGATATACAATAAAAAGAGGGTTGGAGACAATATGGATCCCTGGGAAATACCATCGTTGATGATATAAGTATTCGAGAGATATCCATCGACGGCCACTTGCAGGGAACATTTTTTCAATAAGCTGGAGAGCCGTACACAAAAATGATCCAACAAGCCATACATCGAAATTTGGCCAGCAAACCCTCATGTAACACACGGTCAAAAGCCTTAGAAATATCAAGTGCAACAGCTCTTGCTGACAAAAAATCATACTACCAAAACATTTAGTTTTTGGGAATATTTGGTGTAAATTTGGGGAGCCACTATTAGATTTGAATCACTCCAGTATCGAAGATTTTGAGGATTTACTTACTAGTTCAGATAAAATCTACATTGATTCCACATTACAGAAATATGTGGTGTACAATGACGTGTTCTGAGAGGATTACACATAATTCAACTTTTTGGTTGAGATAATGTAAGACACTGATTAGTTAAACATTGCATATACATTAAGACCTGCTCCATATAGAATGAATAAATGAATGTTTTTTCTGATAACCACATTATGTTGATAATATTTACACTAGTTCTCAGATGGGATGGAGGGTTCTCAAAACAACAACCAGTTAGTAAGAAACCATCTGTTTTCTAGCCCTGAACGAATTTTTATTACAAAAAAAAATAGTATGGTTAAGGCTTTTACGGCCAAGATTTTCAATGACACTATTTTCGGGTTTGAAGGCAGTCAGTTTTTGGAATTTATCCCTGACATTTTACTGGCGTGAGTGGCTAGCTTCTTCAGAGGTTTATATATTCTGAGTTATCTCCGATGACATCAGAGATAAATGAATAAACCTCTGAGAAAGCTAGCCACTCCAAAAATCGACCGCCTAGAGTGTTATATAACAAATGTATATACTCACTATTATTTGATTTGTTTACTGATGATAATTCTGCCATCTCTTCTTCATCGTCTGATCTGTGCCCGTTTTGTGATTGATAAGCTAAATCCAAGTCGGTACCACTCCAACGCTTATGGCAACAGGGACATGTTTCTTGATTTACTAAATACTTGGATAAACAATAGGAATGTAACATCTTATGACATGACTGACACTGATTTCCCTGAAAAAGTTGATAATGTCAGATAAAACGCCTTAATTTTTTTTTTTCAATTATGAAAATGGTATGAATGTATTTGACATTATTTCTTGTTGAATTAACATAAAACAAAACGCCTCGAATTTTTTTATAAATCATATAAAATGGTTGATTCATTTTAATCAAATATTCTTAACCTACCAATTAATAATTGAATTTTCCAGGACTGACTCAATTCCGGTTTTCTGCTCTATTAGAATTTTTATTTATCCATAATGTCTTTTGGTACCGTGAGATTCAACTTACCGAAAACACCAATTCCGAACAGAGATTACACATAGAGTTTGGACAATGAGTTTTCAAATAAGAAGTAAACTCTAAAATAAGTCTTGGACCCAAATGGACATGAGCATCTTTTCTCACAAAATATCCTGCCTTTATCCATTTATATAAAACATTCTGACCATTATCCCTTGAGAAAAATCCTGTAAGTGTAGACGTGATATTAATACAAACAATGAAAGTTAACTTGTAGTCCTCTGAATTCAGAATTTCATGTAGTATGGTGTGAAAGTATTCCAGTTCTAAAGCTGAATAGATATTTTGTAGCCTCGATAGCTGATCATTTTTAGTATTCAACCAAATAATCATATCATGGCACGTAACTTCACAGGTACTGATTACTATTTTGAAGAACTGTTTGGATATTTCTCTATTTATTTCAATAATTAATGTTCTCAGGTCCGTTAGGTTTTCAACTTTTTCAGTAGCTCCTAAAACAAATTACCTCTATTTACACTCTTAGGTCAATTTGGATAATTGATATGAGACAGTAATATCAAAGTGTTATTCCATTGAGTTAATGAAAAATGTATTTTTGTTGTTGAAAAATTTGAATTAATTTTGATTGTAAGATCTGCATAACATATGTTTATATTTCAGAATCAAAATATTTAATCATTCACAAAAACTAGATGGGGTCCAATGTTTACCCTGTTTAATAAGTAGCATATAAAAACACTAAAATAGTAGTAACTTTGTACCGTATGTTAGGCAAACTAAGTCAAAATTTCCCCGTTGGTTCAACAATGATTTGAAGAAACTCATTATTGAAAAGAAAAAAGCTCATAAAACCTATAAACTTAGTAAATCTTGGGATGACTAGCAAATATTTTCAGATTTCAGAGCACGATGCAAACTGGCGTTAAAAATTTGTCATGATGATTATATTAAAAGAATTGAAAATAACTTGACATCAAACATGAAAAGCTTTTGGAATTTTGTTAACAACAAACGGGAAAATTATGGCTTTCCTGATATTATGTACTGCGGGGATAATATTTATAAGAATGGAAATGACATTGTTAATGCAGACCAGTTTCAATCAGTTTATAGACCACTTAAAGATAATAAAATACCAATATTAGGTTATGAGAAAACAATTGATATCAATAGTTGTACAGTTTCCTTAGACATTATTCTACAAAAATTATCGGAATTAAATCCATATAAGGGTCCGGGACTAGATGGCATTTCACCGATGCTACTGAAAACCTGTAGATTTACACTAGTTAAACCATTATTCTTATTATTTTCAGCTTCACTTAGTTTGGGAAAATTCCCCCTCATTTGGAAATCAAGTTATATAACGCTATTTTTCAAGTCTGGTAACAAAGCTGACATAAATAATTTTAGACCGATCATCATATTAAGTACAATACCCAAACTACTTGAACATTATTATTATCATTTGTGATAATATAAAGAGTCCTTTAAAACAAGTGATTATCGACGAACAGCAAGGATTTAGTTAAGGTAAATCCACCAACACTAATCTATTGTTGTACACCCAGTATATTTTGAACGCTCTGGAAAATAAACAACAAGTGGACGTAATTTACACAGATTTTTTAAAAGCATTTGACATCATAAACCATAAAGTTCTTTGTGGAAAATTAAAGGCAATCGGCATTTTTGGGAGTTTGCTGGACTGGTTCTCAAGTTATCTTTGTGATAGATCATAGTTTGTGAAAATTAAAGGATTTATCTCTCACGAGATATCTGTTACCTCAGGAGTACCTCAAGGGAGTCACTTGGGACCTTTTCTCTTCAATATCTTTGTGAATGATATCGAAGAAAAAATTACTCACTGTGAAATACTGATGCTTGCAGATGATCTAAAAATTTTTAGAGCAATTGATTCGTTGCAGGATTGTGCGAAAATTCAAATGGACCTTAAATCTTTTTCTGATTGGTGTAAGATGAATTATATGGATGTCAAAGTTGCAAAATGTAAAAGTATTTCCTTTTCAAAGTCATTAAATCTTTATACAGCTGGTTATAGTATTGCAGGGAAGAAGTTGGAACTTGTACAATCTATACGAGATCTGAGTGTTATGATGGATGACAAGATGGACTTTCATTTACAGTATGAACACATACCTAACAAAGCGATGAAAATGTTAGGATTCATATGCAGATCAACAAAAGATTTCACCAACATTTTTTCTATTAAAATACTATACTTTGCATTGGTTAGATCAGTGATTGAGTATTGCACTTGTACATTGATTGAAGTACATACTTCAATCACAGTTATGATAGTGAGAAAGTTCAGAATAAACTTCTTAGATATGTTGCCTACAAAATGAACATGCCAGCTAGTAGTCATTCGCTCTTTGAAATTCGCTCTACTATTGGATTGCTCAAACTCAGTACAAGATGGGCACATGCAGACATAATATTCCTACATAAATTGTTGAACAACGAAATTAATTGCCCAACTCATCTCTGTCAAGTCAATCTGCATATTCCCCCGAGAAGGACACGTAACAACCAAACTTTCAGTCTCGACTTTCATAGGTGTAATTATGGAAAACATTCTCTTTTGTCCAGAATTCTATCGAATGCTAATGGGACCAATATTGATTTTTTTCATATCTCTCAGAGCACTCTTAGATATACTCTGCGTGGTTTAGATTTATAAGACTTTTTTTTATCACAATTTTATTTTAATTTTCTCTATGTAGGTTAATTTATTAGATATGTAGATACTAGAATAGTTAACTTTCTGAAGTTAATATATTGTATAAAAATTGGGGGTTACCCGTTGAATAAATAAATAAATAAATAAAATTTTGTCATAATGATCTCCTGAGGACGCTAACTTGGTTAGCGAAACGCACGTCGAGAAACTAATTTTGTTTGTTTGTTTGTTATTTCCTATTAGATAACTATTTGTTCATTCAATAATAAATTATCTGTTCGAAAATACCACCTATCTTTTGGAATTCATGAACCATCAATATGCCTAGTATGTAATTGGATATTAAAACAAATATGTCAAAAATATTGAATTTATCCTTCATAAGTATCTAATTGCTTGTTCATGAAATATTTATATGTATAAATACAGATTCCAGCCGTTAAAAGATATCAAAGTAGTTCCAGAAGGTCTAGAGATTCCAAATTTTGGTACTGTAATTCAGAATTTTGAATAAAAAAAACATTTCATTCTTTGTGATTCCAAAAAAATTATTGATTAGTTACGTACCAAATAAAAATTTTTTGTCAAGTGAAGAGATCGAAAGGGAGAAATAATGCGAACTAAATATCAGAAACTAATGTAGAAGGAAGAGTGAGCTTTGTTGAAAAAAAATAAAATATTAAATTCCAAAGTAGTCTTTCTCTTATATTCAAATAAGCAGCAACAAAGTTTTGTGAACTATTCAAATAAGAAGGAACGTCAATATAATTACAAATGAATAGTAATTTCTGTTGAATATGAAGAGATGAGCCTGAAGTGTCTGAAATCGGAAAACAAACCAACTCATCGGGTGTAATGGTAGCAATCTTATTGGTCAAAGCTGAAAACAGCAGAGCACTTACAAAATTATCTAGACCATAGGTATTGTTTCCCCCAAAATTTAAAAATATTTCAATCAATACATTCTAGGAAGAAGGTGGAATCATTTTCTTGTCACCTTCGTAATCATACCCAAATTGTAAGTAGAGGATTATACATTATTTTAAGAACAAAACATAAGCACTATAGGAAAATCCTTAAAGCGCTCTAGGAGCGGTGCCTGTGCCAAATAGTAATTCACATTGGATTTGAATCGCTGGAGATTAAATCCATTTGGAAATACGCTCTCAAGAAGTTTATTCCACATAAATGCAGTTCTCCAAATGAAAGAGTTCTTGAACAGTGAAGTTCGGGGTGTACTAAGTTGAACCTCAAAACGATGAGCAGCCACAGTCTGTCGCGTATTTCTGATATGTACCGCTCTTGCTAGAATTAAATGTGACAAGTCACTTGAATACCTCCCAGGGAAGTATATATAAAAAAGAGACAAATCTCCAACCTTTCTTCGATGTTCCAGACTATCAAGGTTGCAAGTGATGTTCACGTCTCCAATCAGGCGGATGGCCCTTTTCTGGATGTAATTAAGCAGCTTCAGGGTATGCTTAGGAGCGGAGCTCCATAAATGAGAACAATACTCCAAAGAAGGCCTGATCTGAGGTATGTACAGTTTTCTGGTTCGGAACAGTGTTCCAAACATATTGGTGTCCATTTTAACCCCCAACAATCTTATCGAAACAGATAGTGGAATTGACCTGTGATATCTATATAAGTATATAAAAACAAATTTTCCACTAATGCAATGTTCTGTTACGTGCCACCTGGTCTATAAGAAGTTATTACCTTCACTGATACATTTACAGAATTCCAGTGCATTCTGTACAGTTGTTATGCCATTCCTAAGCATATACTGAACTAAATAACGATGAACTGTATTCATTTTATAGTAAAATTATCTGGAATCCTCTTCTATTTCCACAGTATTCATTTCACTTCAAAATGTATGTGCTTTTTTAATAATCTGCTTTTCAAACCTGAAAAAATTATTGTATATCTTTCCAATTTCAAACTAAAATCATAAAATAAAATATCTCTGTGTTTATTCCAACTTTCAGGACTACTGACCTGATATTTGGTGCCTTTTTGAAGTAGTAATATAATGAATTCAAAGCAATAATTGCTATGAGACAGCAAAAATTAGGTTACTTTTGTCATTAATTTTCATTTCAAATTTCGAAATGCATCACCTTCTACACAGGTTAATAATTTTCAGTGTTGCTAGCCAAAAAATTTGAGGTTCAAACAAATTCCCTAAGACTTTTCAACAGAAGTGAGTTCTTGAATTCTCCAATGAGTCTACCGATTTATCCATGGATTAATCTATTAGTCCATTTGAAACAGCGCGTTTCTTTTGAATTCAATTGAATTGAATTGAATTCTATTGAATTAATGAATTCTTGATTTCGATTTATAATTATACAAGCGCTACCATTTCGAATGGACCAATAGATAAATCGATCGAATAAATCGGTGAGTTAAGAACTCGTTTTATATCAAAATGTTTGCATCCAGCAGCGTTGCCGATTGACGGACGGTTATTTTTGAGCTCTGCAAGTATTTTTTCGTGTTTTAGATTTTGCGGCTAAAATGAGGGCAATGGTATGATGATACTGAAAGATAGCTAATGATAATGAGCAAATAAAAATGGACAGTATAAACATCTTAGAGCAATAAAATACACGAAAATGAACTTTTCATAAAGTACACTTCACGATTTGATCTCCACAAATTTTATTTAAAAAAAATATCACGACATGTTTCGCTAACACAGTAGCTTTATCAACAACAAATCACTGTTGTATCAGATGTCGAATTCAATGATGAAAACAAACTTTTCAATCTTCTCCAACCTCAATTAGAATCGAATACAATTTTCTAGCTTCATTTTATGCATCCTAACAACGTATTTGATACTGATCTAGCGTATTCATTTCAATCAGGATGGAGTCCAGCTCCCTTACCCTTTTAACTGAATATTGTCGAAGAAGGACAAATGGGTTCATGACTGAGGAAATGTTGGCGGAATGAATTTCTCAGACATCAGTACCGCCCTTAACGGGATACCCCTACCTGGCTGGGGTGGGATGGATGAAAAAGCTATTCGTCCGTTATTAACGGGGGGTATGAGGGCCTCATTCGACAGAGTGTCGGGGCCTTCTACATCGGGAGGGGTCGTCTACAGCATAATATACAGCTTCCTTAACTAACGGATTTTCGTGAGTTTCCGCACCTTCAAAAACTCACCGATTCCTCGACTGAATGGACTGCCGAATGGAAGGCAGCTGCAAATCTCTGCGGATGGCTTCATTCCGCACGAACCAAGGAACATTCGCAATCATTCTTATTAATTTGTTTTGCAATACCTCCAGAATGGTGAATGGTGTATTTCGCCGCTTGTCCCCAGACGCCTGAAGCATACATGATGACAGACTTGAACGTACTGTAGATGGTAATTTTATTTTTCAAGCTCATTTTGGACTTTCTGTTGATCAGAGGGTACAGTCAGGCTATCCGACCCTCGATCTTTGACTTGACGTTCATGATGTGCGGGTTCCAAGTGAGCCTACGGTCTATTAGAAGGCCGAGGTACTTTACCCGCGCTTGCCATTCAATCTCCCTTCCAGAGATTCTCACTTTTCTAGCCGGAGATTTTAATCTTCCCATGGTTATCTTGTCTTGTCTGGGTTATCTGAGTCTTGTCTGGGTTCACTCGGATCTTCCAATCAAGGTACCAGCGCTCGAGGTCGTCCAATGCACGTTGAATGTAGACAACGCCGAGCTCCCGACCCATGGAAGATGAGAGGAGAGCCGTGTCGTCGGCGTACAGGGATATCTCCACATGCTCGGGCCTTGGAAGGTCGTTGGTGTAAAGGGAATACAGCGTCGGAGAGAGCAGCGAGGATCTCTCTGTTGTCAGACAGAGAGCCCTCTACTCTAACCTGAAATGTCCTTTCTTTCAGGAAAGACTCAATTCACCGGATGAGGCCTCGAGGCAGGTCGAGCGTGTTCAATTTGTGTAGAAGGCCTTCGTGTCAGACACGGTCGAAGGCCTTCGAGATATATAATAGCACAATATGTACTTTTTTGTTTGTGTTAAGCTCGCGGATGGTGTTTTCGACCAGTCTTAGAGTCTATAACTCAGTGGAGTGTTCTCTCCTGAAGCCAAATTGTTCATCAGGCAGAACATTTCGGTCCTCAACTTCTTCGTTGAGCTTTTGGAAAACAACTCTTTCAGCCAGCTTAGCCGCCGACGAGAGTAGACTGATCGGACGATAGTTCTGTGGGAACAGCGGATTCTGACCCTGTTTTGGGATCATGACGACGATCGCATGTTTCCATCTTCTGGGGAAGTGTCTGAGGGCCAACGAACTGTTGATTATACTCAAAAGGAATTCGACGCAGTTGTCCGGGAGCCTCTTCAACAACTTGTTGGTTATTCGACCCCCGACGAATTTGATACAAAGTTTTCAGCACTTTATAAACTACGACTATCAAAATAAAGCAGATACTAACAACTGACGTAACGTTACGTCAAATTCCGTTTCAAAACCAACCAATGAATAGATTTCAAATCATAGTTGATGTGACGTCATCGTTTCAAAGTCTGAATGAATGTATTTGAATTACAGACCAATACATTTTAAATACATGAGCGTCAGAAAACGCCTCATGACTTCTATACGGTGCTTCATGTGACAATTTTTTTTTATTTGATTTGTCTCAATGCTGCGACGTTGTTGCATTCACAAAACCTGTTTTGTGGTTGCATTTTGTGTTGTGTGATCCGCGGGTGGAATATATGTAAAAGATATCACGCCCAGTCCTTATATTATCAATATAATATATAATCATATCTATGTTTATTAATCAATCTTACTTTTATCACAGTACAGTAATTCTGTAACTATATGGAATGAAATACTTTGGTTCAATACTCCATCACAAAAAATACTGTGATGTTTGACCTTAAACAAGTTGAAAGGTTATTTTGTTAGTCAAATGATTTCAGTAAATTAATTAGCAAATCCGTTGTAAAGAGAATACGTAGTAGAAAATTTCAGTTAATTTTTATATTTTAATAGTATAAATAATACCAGCAGAACATAGGGCAAAAAGAATTCGTGAGTTGAAATATCATCAATTATTACTTTTTGTTGACTTGAATATCTACTTTTCCATTGTGTACAGTTTTTGCACTGGTTTGGATTCAGAATAAATTTATTGTATTATAAATATTTTCGAAATGTCCTATGTGCTGCAGAGTTACAGAGATGGAGTCAAAACCATCAAGTTCAATCGACCAGAGAAAAAAAATGCAATGTGCCAAAGTATGTATGAAGAAATTTCAAATATTTTGAGGAAAGATGCCAAAGATGACCAGATTATCCTGACTATAATAACTGGGGTTGGTGATTATTTTACCAGTGGTAATGATTTGAAAAGTTCCATGGAAAATGGGGAACAGGCTATGAAAGCTGTAAAGGATATGATTGATACCTTTATAGAGTATCCCAAATTATTGATTGCTGTTGTGAATGGTAAAGCTATTGGAATAGGAGCAACTCTTCCTATTTTATGTGATATTGTTTATGCAACAGAAAATGCAGAATTTGACACCCCATTTGTCAAAATGGGATTATGCGTGGAAGGTTGTTCCAGTTATACATACCCCCTGATACTAGGCAGAAGCAAAGCTTCTGAGGTGTTATATTTGAACCACAAATTGACAGCCACAGAAGCTCACAGACTTGGACTAGTTTCAAAAGTAATACCAAGATTAGAATTGGAGAAGTTTATCAATGAATTACATCAGTACGGAGCACTTCCTGTAAACAGCCTCATTAGAAACAAATCTGTGGTGATGGGCAACTTGAAAACACAACTGAAAGAAATTTCTTCAAGAGAATTTGATATGCTGAAAGAGTGTGTTAATTCTGAAGATTTTATGGATGCTGTTATGACATTTATGAGTCGAAAGAGCAAACTGTAAAATCCTTTTCCTACTGTTAGTGAAATTATATATAAGTCAAAATTATGGATTCTTCAAAATTGATCACTAAAATTAAGATAAACAACATAGTTATTTATCTACCCAAACAAATATTATTATATTAAAATGTATTTTATTGAATTATTGTCCAACTCAACATTGGTATCCAAAAAAAGTACTTTTTCCAATCACCAGAAATGCAATACTCAATACCAAGTTGGTATCTTCAGGAGATAAAAAAAACTAGAGTCTAGAAGAGTATTGTACTTCTGATTATTCAGAATTGTCATTGTTATTCGAAAAAATATAAATTTATTACATCGTCTTAATTGAAATTCAGTGAAATGTGTTACGTATTTGGGATAATATCTAGGTAAACAGTTTTGCTGTGAAAAAAATCACCTTTCCTAAGCAAAAATGCATTCATAAGTGATATATTAAGAGAATATTCCATAAGATAGATAACATTCCAGCCAAGTGGTTGCTTGTAACTATGAATCTAAAAATTCATAGACAGTACCTCTATTACAATATAGACGATTGTGTGCTAGCTAAACGAAATTGTATCTAAACGTCATTCCTAAATTTTAGGTGTTTTGTAATTTTTTGTTGAACCTAAAGGTACATTTTTATATTGGTAGTACTATAATTAGATGGAAAAATTATTTAAGTGGAACTGTATCTGATGTTTATAACGTTATTTGAGCATTTTAATTCCAAATGGTTTAGTAGGACAATGTAAGAGTTACGATTGCTTGTCAGTTTTTTGTTGTTGATATTTTGAGACTTCATACTTTTTTCAGTGCCTTTTGCTCATAGCTGAATGTATTTCTATAAAGTACTTATGTACAATGTTCAAATTTAGGAATGATAATAAACGTTTGTTGAATTTTTTATTATTTTTCATTAATCTCTTTGTGATAATTTCATCAGACAAGTTCAAAAGTTACATTTAAATATATTTTGAATCTTGTACTTTTATAAATATTAATATTTCAACAATAACAGTTGAATACCAAAGGGGATTTTATACACTAACCTTTTTGAGGATTTTCACCTTCCACAATCTGAAAATAGTTAAAATTTTACAGGTGTAGACTGGGAAACCTTCTAGTTCAAGTTATTGCGTAAAAAATTGTACATATTTAATATTAATGATTGACATTACGGATCTACATTGCCATAAGACTTCTAATAATTTCATCTCGATATTAAAAAAGGAAAAATAGGGAACACAAAGAGAGATAAGTACTTTTATTTTTATATTTTTATTCAGGTTTAATACTCGAATATCTATTTATTTAAAACAAAAACAAAACACAAACAATTTCTGCTCAAAACACTTCATTACTTTTTAAAACTTAAATACAACACTAAACGTTCAGCTATAAAATTTGATCCTACAAACTAAGAGATTTTTGAATCTCAGAAATAAAACTATGAAATATACAGTAAAAAAACAGTACTTCAAAGAAGTTTCAAATTCAAACCCAAATCTTACTCCAGCCTTGGACCCTTCTTAATATATTTTAGTTCTGTTGATACACCCTCAGAACATAAAATTAGGTACTTTTTTGCGGACAAAACTGAAAAAAAAACAAAATATCATTAGTTACATGATACAGTGTCATTACCAGATAAAAATAATAAATCTTTTCATTAAGATTCCAGCTTGAATCCATGTAAACACAATTCTTCACAAGACATTGAAAACTGATCTTTAATTTGGAAGTTGAAAAAATACAATGTCCATACAGATCGCTTCATCCCCCATTGTATAAAACAAGTTATTCAGTAAGTATATTCTCAATAGTAACCGGAAGACAATTATTTCTCAGTGTTGTTGAATGATCCTCAAATTTGAGTTTGTTGTCAATATGGATTCCTGATAATTTTTCACAGATTGCTTTCTATTGTTTTTAAATTAATTGTGAAATTTTGAATATTAATAAATGTTAGTATTAAAAAGACAACTCGATACACACCAGTTGAATACCTTTTTCATATCTTCCTCTGTACGATGTTAGGAGGCATTTATGAAAGAGTTATTAAAGATATTTGCAATGTCATCAGGAAAGACGATTTCTTTATTTTCATAGGTTATTTTCATATTGGATGATTTGGCAGTTCTATTATTTTTCATCTTGTTAATAACTGTCCAGGAGATTTTGCTTTCGTTTTCAGAAAATTTAATTATTTGGGCATAATGATTTGAATTATTATAAAGTTCCACGATGTTGGGACAAAATTGGGCAATTCTTCTAAAGAATGTAAATTACTTTCAACTGTGTCAAAGCTATTTTCAGAGTTTTTGTCCGTGGTCTGCAGATTTTTACGCCTGACGTTTCGTCTGCTACTGCGGTATGCATTATCAAAAACGATGAGGTAACAAGTTGAAGTGCTCGAGTAGTTCTCGATGCAGAAACTACAATGCTGGAATTTGTCTCCGGTTTTATATTATCATATGTGGGAGTGGATTCGTTTCTCTTAATTGGATTATGTGACCTTGATAAAGACAGGTAGCCAGATTTTAATAATGTTCATTACGCCTTTTTTCTATTGAAATTATCCTGAATTTCTGTTGTCTCTCTATATATTCTTGGATAGTAATTTTGAGCTTTTTCAAATATTTCTGTATCTTCGAATGAAGTAATGTGAGTGCCTTCTTTGAGAGCATGTTCAGCTACAGCTGATTTGTCGGTTTATTCGAGGCAACAATTTCTCTTGTGTTCAGAAAGACGGGTCCTATACTTCTTTCAGTGGTTCCAATGTAAGCCGACCAGCAGCTGAAAGAAATCCGGTATACCTCAGGTGTTGCTAAAGGCTCTCTGGGGTCCTCAGCAGACCACGGCCAAAATATGTACCCGGAATATAGTGTTGACACAATTATCTGCGGCTGTGAAAGTTTACATTCTTTGAACTTTCAACTGTTCTCTCGTTAAGGGCTCTCAACGTTTATAACATCTGGCTACCTGCACTTAATTGCTTACTTATCAGGTCATTCAATTCATCCCATAGAAACAAAGTCACTCCCACCACCAATGAAATAAATTCGGAGACAAACCAATTCTGTGGTATCTGCTTCGAGGACAACTAGAACACTTCTTCTGTTGCCTCATGACCTTTGGTAATGTCTACCACAGTCGTATACGAAACGTCAAGCATAAAAACCTGCAATAACAATTTATCGTTATAAAAATTGAACTTCGCCTTTTTTTTCCAACTTATTCATATTTTTGTCCATACTATTCATTAACTATTGAAACTTATTGATTGTAAAGAATAAAGACATTTATTATTATTATTATCTCTGGCTGTGAAAGTTTGTACTCTTTGAAGAATATATGATCCAACATATTTTCAACAGTCCTCATAGATAATTGTTTTTTTCCCTTTTTCTTTATCAGATTTTTATATACTGAATGAGAAGAGCAAAAAGAAAAAAACTGTAAACAACACATTTTTTATAAATAATGTATAATATATTATACTTAAAAACCCTGTTTTATTGAACTGCTGCATCATATGATTGAAATATATGAAAAAAAAAGATCATTTTGTTATGGCAATATATTGCATCAAACTCCTCGTTATTATTCTTCATCTTTCACGTTGCGGCCTCCTCTTGTGAGGGGGAGAGGACACATCGCGACAGTCCCCCCCTCTATTCTCTCTCTCTCTCTCTCTCTCTCTCATGAATATATTAGTATTTCAAATTTGGCATCACAAATTTCCTTGTTATCCAAATGACAAATCTTTTTGATACTCACCCAGTAAATCACTGAAAGCTCTAGCCATGTTTATTTTGGTCATAGGTTTTTCACATATATCTTCGATTGTAGGAAATCTTTCAGTAAAATTCCATTTTTTGATGCATCCAACAATTTTTTGCTGCCTAAATATAAAAAATTTCACATGATAAATCCAGACAAAAAATTATTTGTTATTTACCTCAGTCTATAATCTGATGTTGGTGACTTGGGAGTTCTAGAAAAAAACAAAAGTTTCGATTTTAATAATGAATGATGTGTTCTTGAAGTGTCAAGCAATTACCTCGTGGTTTCTTTTTTTTCTGCTGTGGGAGTTAAAAGTTTCTCAGTTGGTGGGGGTAGCTCCTGTACAGAGGGGACTAACTCTTCCCTCACTGTTGGTACAATTTCCAATGGTACAGAAACTTCTTCGGTAGGTGCCACGCCTTCCATTGAAAATTCTGGGACAGATGGTTGTACCACTGGTGGTTCTTCACCAATGGTCACCGCTAATGGTTCTTGTTCTAGTATACTGATCAAAAAATAAAAAAAGTGAAAATTTGTACAAGGAAGGTTGGGTTTTTTTCGTTTCTTATTGGTTAGCTGAGAAACTCAGTGGTTAATAAAATAATGAAACTGAAAAAACTGATTCTTTCAGATTGAAAATGAGGCTAATTTTTTTTTCGAGATTTGAGAAAAAAAAGAGTTATCAATTTTCGTTCTTCTGAGTTCTGTGTATTTAACAACTGTTCAATTTGAGACCACTGGAAGTCTAGCATTGAATGTTGAATTTTGATTTATCATGCTCTCAATAAGTAAAGGCAAATGTAGCCTTCATTACCTAAGATGAAAACTTGATCACAATGAAAGTTTTCAAAAATATAACTTGCCAATAACATTTAAAATACCGAAAAATTTGAAGGATGTTGGAAATACTTATTGTTGACTTGAAACGAATCAACTGTTCAACATAGTGACAAAATCCCTGACACCAAATATGACAACTGAATTGCCATTACAATTTCCCTGCTTCATTATCGTTGAAGTCTTTCAGTTTTTTGAAATTTTACCAGTGCAATAACTTTGTTAATACTCAAAACAATTCCTTCAACCCAGATTTATCACTTCAACTTTATCTGGTCCCCCTATTTCCAAGTAAAGTCAGAATACTCCTCTTTTGTTTGATATTTTGGCTCAAATCACTAGTAATTCATTGAATGTAGGGAATATTTTCTTGACTTTACACATGCAGATTATGGTTATATAAAGGAATATATTTCAAATGTTGATTGACATAAACTAGACTCATATGAGAATATGAATAGAGAAGTTTTTTCTCTATGATGTACCTACCGTATCCCCCCCTCAATTCCTTATATTTCTTTGAAAAAATGTATACCATCTTCTCTCCACGGTTCACTCCTCAATTAAATTATTTGGGTTACAGAAAAATAGATATCAGAAACTTTTCTAACAATTCCGATTACTATAAAGCTAATTATAATGAATTCCCGAGACTTGCTAGTAGTCAGGTACATAAAATAATCAAATATTTACTCATTTCCTATTATTCATCCAACATAATCAAAGTTTTCTAGAAAAAAAAATAATATCAAAATTTCAAAAAAGAATATCAAAGTTATTGGCAAACTTGAAAAACCCAATGAAGATTCTACACCTGATTTGAAAAAAATCCAACGTCTGTAATAAATATACCTTGTAATAATTGTGATTTGAATTATATTGGACCAACTTCTAGAACATTATCGAGTAAAATAACTCAACATGAAACATGTTCAAAAAGCTTTTTCTTTTCGATCTGAATCAACAATAACCAGAAGAGTATGAATAAGAAAACAAATATTGAAAATTTGAGTAATGTATATATAGTTATTTACTAGAGATGGATGAATTTTGTTAGCATATCACATTTAAAATTAGTTACACTCTGTATATATAATTCATTACATTATTTTGAGATATAAATTTTTCTAATATTAATGTTACTCTTGTCAATACAGTTAGCTTTGGACATGACATTACCAGTGTCATATATTTTGAAAATTTGACACAATTAACATCAATGTCTGAATTTTGTAAACATTTTTCGTATAGTTATTAATTTTGAAGTATTTTAAACTCATCTGACTTGTAAGTATTGTTTAATTTTTAAGCTCTGTTCAATTGTTTTTCGATTTTAGTGCCCTATAGGAGTTTCCATTCGAAGAAAACAGCATGACAAATTGTATAAATGGAGTAAGTTTGAAATGAAAGGGAATATATTTTTGGGAGAGATTGATTTTTGTAGAAGAAAGGTTTCGGCTTTCTACTTCTCCATCTTTATGCAAAAAAATATGGGAATCTTTCACAGAAAGGAAGATAGCAATCAATTTTAAAAATTAACTCTATATAAAAATGTGTAGATCATGCAAAGAAATAACTTTCAGGCACAAACTGGAAGAAAAAACCTACTCGAAACATTGAATTATACAAAAAACATTTTTTCCTATTCAGTTTGAACTCCAAACACTCGTTATGGAATTGAATCAGATTTCATTCACAGGATTGTTACACAACGGAGTATATCGATGTTTCGAAATGAGACACTTGTCTTATTGCTTCTTCAGCACCAATCTAGATAAAATAACAGGATAAAGCATTCAATTCATTTATGAAATTACGACCTTATGTCACAAATAAGTTGAATTTACTCATGATACTGATGACAGTACGTAATGACATTCATTCGTTTATTTGATTTAATCCCAGCCATAGGAATTTCGTTTAAATCGAAAAAGATATAATTCAGCATTCAATTCATTCATAAAATTACGATCTTATGTTATAAATAAGTTGAATCTACTCATGATACTGATGACAGTATGTAATGACATTCATTAGTTCAATTGATTTAATCCCAGTCATAGAAATCTGGTTTAAATTGAAAAGGATTTAATTCTTCATACATAAAAGTGAGATTTTTCCAATCAATTTATTTGTTTAAATTTATTTTTAATTTTTTTATTATATGAAGATGAAAATTAGAAAGTATAAAGATGGAAAAGTAGAAAGCCAAAACATTTCTTTTCCTGAAGTAAGTTTTTTGTTTGAAGGCATATTTGACTGAGCTCGCAGTCAGATTATTGGGCTGCTAACAATAATTTTTGATATTTGTCAAGCTTTTTGTATCTTTTATACCTTTGTCAGGACAACTGCAATACTTGGGTTACATTTCATATAAAACATAGAAATATAGAACATATTCTAACATGAGATTAATATAAGAAATTACTTGAAAATTAATAAAAAAAATTAATTTTTTATCAAGTACTCAAAATGACGTCAGTGTCAAATAAGAAAATCCTGAATAACAGTTGATTTCACATTATTTTTCTCAGAATTTTCCAACTTGACACTGACATTTTCAGTACTTGAGTTAATTAATATTTCTCTGATCGTTTTCAAGTCATCTTTTATATTAATATCACGTTAGTAAGTGATATATATTTGTTTTTATACAAAATGTAATCCACGTATTTTAGTAATCCTGACAAGGGTAATAAAGAAACATAATAGAGGGGATAATACTATTGCGGATTGTTGTGCACTGTATTTTAAAAAATTAAATTTCGATTATTTAGTTATTTTTCTTTTTCACATAAATTTTTCTCCGAAAGAATTGCGCCTTGGGTTCGAAGGTTGGAGACAAACATTTTGGAAAAACTATGAGACTCACCTCGTTTTCTCCCTGCTTGGGGGACGAACTGGAACAGGTGGTTCTTCAATTGGCAGTTGTCTGAAAAATTTTAAATTGAAAATGCAGAGTTTGATGGTTGCCAATAAGACATACCTTGGTCTTTCTTCCGAACCTATTAGTACTTCACCCATTCCCAATGATGGCATTTCTTTTTGTGGTGTTTCAGTTTCAGACAAAGGACGTCTCAATGAGTCAGTCAAGTCTTTTTCCAGGGTAGATCTTGTAAGACGACTAGGTGTTCTAGCTAAGGCTAGTGAGGTTCTAAGTGAACTACTCCTAAAAAATACAATATAGATTTTTATATTAGTACTGAAATATCAATGTCTCCTCAAATATATAAAAAATGTCATTGAAAAAGCTGTTCTCAACGGTGACACTCGTGACTATTTTAAGATCCCACCCAACATAAGTTTTTCTTAGTATTTTCGTAAGCCTTAAGCTACGAAATGAAAGTTTCAGATAACGGAATATAATCAAATGAAAGGAAGATGAAAAGCTTTTAGGAAATCACAAGAATGAAAGGAGTACTTACCAAATATACTACAGAAGAGCCTTAGAACAATGAGGAGAAGAGGGATTGAAAAGAGAAGCTGCAGGTGGATTGAACTGCTTGCTTAGAGAATGATTTGTTTACACACCATTATAGGGAAAAAATAGTACCACAACTAGCAAGGGACTGTCTTTTGGTCTATAATGAATATAAAGTATACCAAAGACTATCTAGGATCTTAACTAAAGGAAGAAACTTCATATAATTTTCGGGAAAATGGAAAAGAAAATTTCATAAAGTATTTCATCTCAAATTTTTAGAGTACTGCCCCTCGAACTACAGGGCTATGCAAGATACTTAGACTCAGATACTTAGTCCGGGTCAAATACAATAACATAAAAGCAGCAGGTCCTGATAATCATGACCAGATAGATGACAGAGGAAATGCTGGACATAAGTCCATTCATATCGACCCTAGTAACACTTACCAAAAAGACCAGAATAAAGGGACTACTGAACTTAGAAGTGAAAAAAAAAACACTGGTAAGAGAGGCTAAATATCTATGAGTGATATTAGATTCCTGGAATCAAAACCTGAAAAAAAGATGGAAGTAGTATTAATGCCGACCGATGCACCTAGGGAAAGATGAGAATGCTAAAACTGAATAATATGAGATAATAACTACAAACAATGGAGATGCAACCCATGGTAATGAAACGATCTTTTTTTTGATGGCCATATATTAAAAGATTGTACCTGACAGATGAACCAGCTCTAACTTCGTCCCTAACACCGTCGACTTCTTCCTCGAACCAGAATATGTTGTACAAAATTTCATTGTGAACATTTCTGAATTCAGTCGGTAATCTATAGGACTGATCAACAAAGCGGCCTTCATTCTCCTGAAAAATATTCCTGGATTAGACCTTTGAAATTATTTATTAAAAACACTTACATTGCATCTGTTGATACGAACAAAACCCTTTCTTTTATTTTTAAGGAACAACTTGTCTACAGCTCGTCCAGCCTTTGAAACAGATTTCAAAAATTAATATCATCAAATAATATACTTATTACAAAAAGAGAATATCTTTTACAGTGGATGTCTATTCGTGAAAGATATTACAGGTCAGCAATGATATTTATTTTTAAGATAACCAATCATATGCTACCTTCATATTTCGAAGAATTTATCATTTATAGAAATTCCACTCACAATTACACTACTAGACAAAATGACAATTTTCACCTGCCACGATATAGTTTATCAAACTCCATGAAAATTTTATTATATAAAGGCCTCATTGAATATAACAAACTTCCCCAAAATGTGAAGAATAATAAAACCTGTTTCAATTCAAAAAAGATTTGACTGATTATATGAAAGGTATCACAATAGAATAGATAGTAAGTGACTCGGTATATATTATGTATTTATGTGTACCTATATGTATATATGTATTATATCCTTACTATATAACATGTTATATGTCTATATAACATGAAATATTATGTATATTATGTTTGTGTATTAGGATCTTCCTACCAATAAATCATTCATTATAATACTGATATGTGTAGCCATTCAATGAGTCCATTACACCAATAATATTTTCAAATATTAAAGTTCCACTAAGTTAACTTACAGTTAATATTATAACTTTTACTTATATTGTCTAATATGATTCCAATATGATTCGAAATATATGAAAAAACAAATCAAACTAGAATGAATAGCTAAAATGTCAATTAAATGTAAGCAAAGAGGCGTGAAATGAAAATACAATTAAACGAATGAAATAAAATAATCACACAAAGTAAAAAAGAAATAAAAAGAATAATGTGACAAATTAATGAATTAACTGTCTTAAACAAATTTATTTCCAACAATATTTCATTATCACAAACTAATTCATTTACAACATTTAGCAATTAAAGCTTAATTTATTTCCACTATTTAAATTTCTTGTTTGGCCGCTCGATGGGTCGGGAAGCCGGGCTTATATAGTCGGTTCGTTTCGGCGGTTGCCGACTGCATTCTTTCGCGGTGATGTCATGTGTTTGTTCGCTGGCCGGCATATCGCTCAGGGGCGGCTTCAGATTCGTTACAATAAAAAGGTAAAACAAGCAAAAAATTTAAAAAATGCAAAGATTTCAAACCAAGTTATTTCACGACGTATCGATTGTCATCACCCGAAGACGATTGTTTAAAACAAATCTGTTGAAAATCTGTTTTTCCGTTAATCAGCTGCCGCCCCCATACGAACGACAACTCTCAGAATATGAGAAACTTGTGCGAGCTAAGGACTAACGAGGTCTTACCTTTTAACGTGTGATTCCTAACACGATTGCAGAATCATTCCAGCTACAACCAGATAAATTCTCTCGAGAAAAATATCTGGTCGAGGCGGGAATCGAACACACGACCTTTCGATCGTGAGTCGCACTACCACCGCGGCCAATTCCACAATTGTGGATACTATGAATCGAAATTCGGTGAAGTAACTTGGTTTGAAATATTTTCATTTTTTCAATCTTCTTCTTCAAATTTTTTTCGTCTATTTTAACTTTTCATTCATTTCATTTCTTTCATAATTTGTGGTCAATTTCATCTTTTATCTTGAATATTTTATTGTATTCGTTTTATTGTATTTTCTTTTTTTTTGCTTATATATAATTGATATTTTAGCTATTCATTTTAATTTTATTTGTTATTTCATACATTTTGAATCATATTAGTAAAGTTTAAACTGGTTAAATTCACCATGAAACACTGTTAACCACTTTAAAACAAATATTAATAAATATGATGGAATCGACCGATACTTGATGAAAATCCATAACTAACGTATTCTAAAAACACTTTATTGGGTGATTTTCACTAGACTGTTTTACAAAAACGCAACACGTGTTTGCCATGCAATGGCTTCCTCGGGCGTGTATTGATAATAATAATAATAAATGGGCTTTATTCATTGACATACATTGTTTATAAAGAAGAAGTAGATATACACATATCAATGAAAGGGCGAAGTTCAGCCAAGGCTGTTTGACAACTGATAGCATGTATTATATAGAAATATAAAAATAATTACCTAGTATACAACAATAATAAAGGCTATACATTTCAAAGTATATATTAAAAATCTATTTAGCTTAAATAAGGTAAAATATATAGCAAATTAGCAAAACTTACACAAAAGTGAGTCAAAAGGAAAACCATATGAGCAAGGCATAACATGAATATATTATCTATCCAGAAAACTTCAGATATGTTTTCAACTTTTTCTCGAAATTATATGTGGAGTAGTGTCTAAATTCACTAGACAGAACATTATATTGTTTGAAAGAGTTGTAAATAAAACTATGAAAAAAGCAGGCTGTCGAATGTTTTGGAATAATAAAAGTGTGACGGTTTCGTGTCCTCAAATTATTCTGAGATTTAAAAGTTTTATATCTTTCATGAATATAATTTGGCTTTTTGTAAATGAGGAGTTCATGTGAATTGACGAGTAGGTGGAGCTGCCAGGTTTTAGCAATCGGTAATCAACCAGACTCCTCGAACTTGGGGGATATATGGTCGAATTTTGTCACACCATAAGAAAGACGAATGCAATTGTTTTGTATTTTTTGTAATTGGTTTACATCAAATTGTACCAAAGCAGGCCCGTAGATTATATTGCAATATGCTAATCTATACAATATGAGGGTTTCGCAAAGTTTCAACTTCAATTTGGAAGTCATATTATCTCTACTTTGATAGAACTATTTCGTAAATAGCGTTTTTAACGTAATTACATAATATATAACAATTTTCAAAAACAAAAATAAGTGAAATGATAATATCTCATGACTTCTTGCTAAGGAAAATACTGAAAATATGAAATATGTACATGTGGTTTGTAGAGAACAACTTGGATCTTGAACATGAAAAGTTTGAATCGCCCTTTTCTGGTAACTACAAAAAATTATGAACAGGGTTAGACAGGAATTTTGAACAAATGATAATAGAGGGATTAATACAATTAGAGTACACGAAAAATATTGGTGTCAATCTCAGTGGGATTATAATGGAACTTATGCTCAGGAACGAGCAAACATAGGACTGTAAATTATTAGGAGAACTGCAGAAAATCAAATAACTTTCATTTAAAAAATCAAAATAATTGCAAAAATGTTTTTATGAAGAAAAAAATTTAATTTTTCCTTCACTTTCTGTAAACTGAATGGTGAATAAGGCGCTCTTGAAATAATGTGCCATATGGAAAAAGTGCCACAGCAAAAAAAAATTGAAAAAAAAAACAGCATCATCTTTGGAAAGAGTTTATTTTGAACTTAATTGCTTTCTTCCTTCCTTCGTATAAATATGGAGAAGCAGAAAACCAAAAAACCTTTCCCATATATCTTTTAAGAAAACTCCACATCTTGTGGTTCAGATGGAAGGACTTGACACTGGTAAAATTGGCAATCAGAAAGAGACTTCAGAAATAAAGTATAGTGCCTGACAGGTCATATGAAATCATTAATTTCAATTATTATTAGGTTCTATTGAGTGAATCAGTCAGCACATGACCTATGTTAAAATGACAAAATGTGTAGTGATCCTAAGAGAAATACCAGGTAGATCCCAAGACGGAACCCAGTGCAGGCATTGTGCTGAGACTGAAACCCTTCCTCGCGTATTGGGATCTTGTCAATTTGGTCAACTTCTGAGAAACACTAGACATCATACCATTCGTCACCTAATAGCCACAACATTATCTGATAAATTCAATGTTTATGAGAAAGTCAACTGTACATCTTCCAATGTTATCATTTGAAGAATTGATATTATAGCAATAGACAGAAAGAAGGATATTGCATTCATATTGGATCCATAAGATTCGAAATAGGGTAATTCTCATCCCGCTGACGTTGACAAAAAAAAAAAGAAATCTATGAACCAGCCATCAAATTCTTCAAGGAGAAATATAAAATTAATGGTGAAATAAAAGTCATTGGTTTCTTCACTGTTGGCCGTTGAAAGTACGCATTGCCGAGCACAAGAAACACACACAGCGAGGAGAAATCAGCAAATCTGGAATAGCAGAGCACGTTTGAACTCATCAACATAACATCATGTGGTCTCAAGCTGAAATCATCCCCAAGGAGAAACACTGGTTTAGGAGAAAATTCAAAGAAGCCGCATAAATTTTGTCCAACAACGCATTTAGCCAAACTAGCGTAGCTGATACGCAACATATGGAAACCCATAATCAAGCGGAAAACGGCCAACTCCCCCAAATGGTCATCTCTCGCTAAACCGGTGAAGCGGAGAGAGAGAAGAGGAAATAGGTGAAAGCACTCGAATGACCTATAAATAGTCATCTCTCGGAGGAATACGTCCAGTCATCACCCGAAGACGATTGTGGATGCTAACAATCGAAACGTCGTGAAGTAACTTGGCTTGAAATCTTTCAATTTTTAATTTTCATTTCTTGTTAATTGTTCAATTTTCAATTGTTGCTTGTATTTTATTTCATTGTAATTTCAGTTTTTTTGCTTAATATAATTATTAAATTTTATTGATTCTTTCAGGGATTTTGAATCATTTTATATCATATTAGACAATGGAAGTCCGAACCAATGAAATGCAGTTTATTAATATTTCAATATTTTATAATTTAAATTTTTCAATATATCTCACCTTTTTTCTTGCATCCTCTGCTTTCTTTCTAGGCTCTCTTAATTTTGCAATTTGTTCTCTCAATTCTTCAACAGGTTCAGCAAGAGATTGGATTTCCTGAAGCACTGGTCTTTCTTTTGGTACATCAACTTTTTTAGGAATGTCAGAAATGATAGGCCCCTCTTCAGTTGTTGAAATAGCAGGAGTAATCTCTGCTGTTGGTAGATGTTTTTCTATGGCCGCTATTGCAGGAGCTTCTGGTTCCACAATTTCCATAGGAATGGGCTGCTGCCCAGGAGTTTCGATTTCAGGAACTCGTTCTATTTCCATTTCAGGAAATCTGGGCACATCAGCAACTTCTGGAACTTTATCCAGGAATTCACCTAAAGTATTGATTTTTGCCGTGAATATGATCAATTAAGTAGAATGAAAAACACTTTCCATTATTTTTCAAAAGTTCATCTTGATTTTTTTTAAGTCATAGCTGATAAACACAATGTATTAATGACAAGTTTCATTAAAAACCCAAGCAATTCATCCCAAGATTGACCTCAAAATAACACTTCGATATATTTATTTTACTTGAAAATCCCTATTATTTTTAACGTTATCATAATCATCTGAAACCTTTTGAAATAATTCATTATTGTGAAAAAAAGATGGGATAGCATGAAGAGAGGAATTCAGAATTACTCATAAGTCATTTTTCTAAAGGTTTTGTGTAAGTAATATAAAAACTTGAGATAAACATCATTTGAATGACAGGAGTGTTCAATTTTCAACTAATTGCTAGAAAAGAAACCAAAAAGGTTGCATTAAAACAAAAACTTCAAGAAAGCAAAGATAACCATGAGTAATAACATTTTGAGACAATGAATCAATATAAGCAGAAATGGTCAAAGAGAATGGATGAAAACAGAAGTCTACTTTGAATTATTATAAATGTATAACAACACACAAGGAACTTATAGGATTAGTTACAATGGTACCTGCAAATTGGAAAATTGTAACATGAAATCAATGAACCTGAAATGCATGGCAGGACTGATAGGATGTATAAAATTTTAGTCAAGAAATGATAGTTCTGAATGGAGTTTTCTGTCATCAGGATTTTACTGTATACTGTGAGCTAACGAAAGAAATACTTGTATAGAAATGGCCAAATTAAGTCGTTTTGAAAGATAATGTTTCAAGTAAAACATTTTCATACTGAGACCAAAAGTTGGTCCTTAGCACAGTAGTTTTCTCAAAATTACCATAGTAGATTCCTTAAAATTCCTCATCCTGTAATCACATTAGTACAGTACAGTCATTGAATCCTTATTATCAGTTGACAAAGTATTGAAACTGAAATGACATGGGTACTGATCAGAACGACCCAACCTTTTATTGAGGAATTGATTTTGCTTTTATTAATGAAATTTACCGAAAGTAAATTTTGAGCCAATTTTAATAAATTCATCAGCACTATTAATACATTCTGTAAATACATCACATCTTAGATCCCATATTACATTAATTAATTAATGTCGATTAAAATATTCCAGTATGCAGAATATTAGATAGAGTGATTCTCAATTTCAAGTTTAAATTTATAATTACGATATAAAAATTATTTACTATGAAATGTGAAATATTTCCAGTTTATTAGTTATGAATATAACTATTTGTGTAGTATTACTAACATTTAACCGTCAAGCGATTGTAATGTTATTAACTGCTCTCAAAATCTAATAAACTGCAGAGGACTCAACTTTGTAAAAGCTGCCTCTCTTTTATGAACCAATCGCAATCTATCATCTAAACGAAAGCTCTCTCTAAATAAAAGCAAATGTTAACTGTTTGCCTTTGATTTTCATTAGAAGTAGAGAATAAAGTATGTGTTTTACCATGTCAGATACTGATGACGCATGTGTAATGATTCAGTCCCCAAGTCTGAGTTTCTAGGCTCAATATAGAATGAAAGACTAAAGGAAGACATAGAGCCTAAAGGGTTGACAGAGCCAACACCTTATAAAACATAAAAACTATCCGTGATAATGATTAAGCAATTTTTACAAATAAAATTTTTATTCTGGACGCGTTTCGCTAACACTGTAGCTTCATCGGTAGTAACAGTACACAGAGAGGTATACAATTCTTATACACAACAGTAGTAGTTACCTCACTTAATCCCCTTCACCAGGAGGGGAAAATTGGACGGTGAAATATCTTGGCATTGTCCTTGATAAAAAACTCATCTGGAACGCTCACTTGGAAAAAGTTTTACACAAAGTCAGACTATCCCTATGGCCATGTCGAAGGATTTGAGATAAAACTTGGGGTTTAGGTCCCAAACAAATCCATTGGATTTATGTGATGATTGTCAGACCAATGATCACTTATGGTGGAATTGCCTAGTGGCAGAAGGCTTTACAGAAAACGGCCCAGGCGAAGCTCTGTGGCTTACAGAGACAGGCTTGTCTGGCCATCAGTGGTGCCATCAGTACCTCACCATCAGCAGCCATGGAGATCCTTCTAGATCTACCTCCTCTCTACATTTTTCTGGATAGAGAGGTTAGATGGACTGCATATAGACCTGTACACATTGCCAATTGCATAAATCAATTTAATACAGAGTGCAACAGAATGTTGATTGACACTGGAAGTCACAGCATTTTGGAAATGACCTCTGACTTCGTGCCTCCAACTGTCAACTACGATCTGCTTTATAAAGTACTGTTCCAGAGTAGAGAGGACTTGATCCTCCGGGAGAAGGAAATATTAAGAGCAGATAGTTGTTGGTTCACAAATGGATCAATGGTTCTGGTTCTGGTGCAGGTGTTTTCAGTCGCATATCCAGGACAGAGATATCAACCTGCCTATGCGAATGTATTTCAAGCGGAAATTTACGCTATTGAATTATGTGTGAAGAGATTGGTAGCAAACTGCCAAAAACGACTCTCCTCGATAGGAAGACTGAACAGATTGTCCCTGGTCTGGATTCCTGGCCATACTGGCCTGGAAGGCAATGAGGCTGCTGATTCCCTTGCAAAGGAGGGTGATGCAAGAAACTTCATTGGACCAGAACCTGTCATTGGCATCGTTTCAGGCTTTGCTAAACAAAGATTGAACACTTGGATGGCAAGAAGATTTATGGACTTCTGACAGAATCTTCCACTCTAAGGCGTTTACCCTTCGAAGCTTGATACCAAACAGTTGTTGGACTACAGTAGGGATAAACTAGGATGTCTAACAGGCCTTCTTATAGGTCACTGTCATTTGAATCATCATATGCAGAGACTCGGACGGTCGGAAGACAGTGTGTGTCGCCTTTGTTTGAAAAATGATGAAACAGCAGAGCACCTACATTGTGCCTGCCCCGCTAGGGACCGAATCAGGTTTTTAGAGTTCGACAGAGCCGTGTTCTTACCATCTGTCCTGAAAGATCACTCACTATACAAACTAATCGGCTTCGTCAAGAAGCTGGGTTTATTTGTCCGAGTGTGAATAGGTGTGAGCCACAATAAACCCATGCGGGTTGCGGTGGAGGATCGAATAGACCCACTCACTTTGGACCTAACCTACCTCACCTAATTGGTTGATGGTAAATGAGATAACAGATGTGTGTACTATTACACACATCTGTTAGCTACGGTGTTAGCGAAAAGCGTATAAATAAAAATTTCATTTGTGAAAAATGCTTGATTATCATGCTTAGTAGAAAGATTGTTTTCCACACAATTAAAATAACATTAATTTCTAATATTGCTATTTGTGCAAAGATGGTTAAAATACTTTTGTCACAGTATTCCAATCGTTATTTGTTATTACTGCAACATAAAACTGTACCCTCTGGCATAGAATAAATCCAAAACAAACATTGCTTCTGAATACTAGAATTGCAAAACTCTAATTGAGGTGGGTTTCATCAGCTGAGTGAGTGTCATCAGGAAATGAACTATACTAATTCTGAATTATTTAATTTACATTCAACATTTATATTTAACATTACTTTTAGTCACACATCAATGATTTTTTGAGTACTAATTAGCGAGAATATTTGTGAGTTTTCCCGATCATTTTTTAGAGCAGTTCAAATAAAAATAATCAATGGCCTGTTTGGAAAGGAACCTTTCTTTATCCATAGTTCTCATGACACACTTTAGTATTTCCAGACTTTCAAAAAAGAATCTGAAAGTTTAGCTCATACACCGGAGTGTATTTCATCAGTTCGGACTTCCATTGTCTAATATAATATAAATTGATTTGAAAACCCTGAAAAAAACAATTAAAAATTAATAAGATTTACCGAAATTAACAATTTCATTAAACAAAAAACTGAAATTACAAAGAAATAACATACAAGCAACAACCAAACAAATAAAAATTGAAATATTAATAAAAGCTGAAAAATAAAAACTAAAAATTATTATTAACAAAAAATGAAAAATCAAAATTAAAAGATTTCAAACCAAGTTATGTCACGACGTTTCGATTGTTAGTATCCACAATCGTCTTCGGGTGATAACTGGTTTTCACAGTGGTTTGAAATCTTTCAATTTTTATTTTTCATTTTTTGTTAATAATAATTTTCAATTTTTATTTTTCAGCTTTCATTATTTCAATTTTTATTTGTTTGATTGTTGCTTGTATGTTATTACTTTGTAATTTCAGTTTTTTGTTTAATGAAATTGTTATTTTCCGTTAATCTTATTAATTTTTGATTGTTTTTTTCAGGGTTTTCAAATCAACTTATATTATATTAGACAATGGAAGTCCGAACTGATGAAATCCACCACGAAACACTGTCAACCACCTTCAAACAAATCATACAACAGACTTAACAATTTTGAATAATGCTCATTCAATCTACAGCTGTTCTGGAAGGCGACCTGAGCGACTATTCATACTTTCCGTTTCAGAAATCGGATAAGTTGTGCGTGTTCCTTGAAACGTGTTTAAATGTTTCATTTAATATTACCAATATACTTTTTCTTCCCGTCCTCACAGCTCATTTCATATATTCCTGATTATTCAGGGTTATCCAACACTTGTTGAAACGAATAGTCGGTTTTGAAAGCTAATTTTATTGTTAGTTTTTTTAAATTCATTAGTGTAAACTATACATTTTAAATTTACTTTTCCCCGTTAACTACATTGTTCAAAGGAAGAAAAATGCCTGATTTCGGATACCAGAAATGTCTAATGTTTGAAATTGTTGAAACCAATACATGACACTAGACTTTTGGATGTTTTCGAAAGCCTGGAAATAGGAACAGTGAGATTCAGAGACAAAAGTTCCATACCAAACAGCTCATCGTTTACTACTCTGTTGAAATTAGAGAAAACATTTACGTGAAATTACATGCTAACTTGGTTGGAGAAACGCACATCGAGAAGAGGGTGGCAGTTCTGGTGTGTGAGAGGGATGTTTGTTTTGTAGTTATTTGTAAAAATAAATCGATGAAATAATTCAATTTGGACTACATAAGATATTGATAAAATCGATTTTTTTTTCAATTCAATACCTCTACCAGCATGAACAAGTGCAACTACTTCCATAACTTGGGCGGGAGTTGATGGTGAGGAAGAGGTTAAAGGAGCAACTGGTTCAGCACGAACTCTGGAATAATAGGAAGAGTTAAGATACAAACATTGGGAGAATTTTTTGCAATTCTTTCTGAAAACAAAAGATTTATTATAAACTGAGATATACGATAGAATTTTGTTACTTGATGAATATCCATAACTAATTCAAGCAACAATTTATTGTGATATTTTCAATGGACAGTTTACAAACTGGGATGTTTTTGTTTTTTTTATATAACGTCCAACTGTTCTTTAGAGACACATCGTATTACTATTATTCTGATATGTACTAGTCTATTTCACCAATTGGCAGTATGACTGATTGTTCTTTGTATATGACATATGTGACAGTTATCTTCAAACAGACCCATTGCTTATGAGTAAAAAACTGAAAGTATAAGACAAATTTTGAAAATATTTTTCTCCATATTATTTATTTTAGTATTCGACATAGGTATTTGAATAGAAGAAAACTCAAGATGATGAAATGAAAACCTAATTACTTCATAACAATACTCAATCATTTTGCGGGTATTATACAGTGCATTTCTTCAATGTCCCCCCCTTTTATTTTTAGAACGGGTCAACACAAAAAATTGAAATTTGGGATAATGAAATTAATACATGAATACTTTATTTCTAAGTGAAATTGACAGAGGAAACTTTCAAGATGGCGACTGGGCGCCATCTGGGAAAAAAAATTAAATGAAAAGGGGGGTTTGTGGCACATCATTTTGAAGCTCCTGACGACTACTTCACAACCCTAGAATATGAAGTCAATATCTTCACATACTACAAAATAGCGGATTGTTCAATAATTTCCTGAAGACAAACACATTAATATCGATTTCTTTTTATCTGCCATATGGCAATTCCAATAACCTGATAAGGTTTTAAGTTATTTTTTGTTTATAAAAACGACAAAAAGTGTCAGTTCGACAATGAACATCATTGTTTAGTTAAAATACTCTCGTTTAGTTTTCGGTTTTACTAGTAGAAAGGTACCACGTCAACAATGGTCAATTCTCGTCCATTGGAAGAAAAAACTGAAACGATTTCTATTTACGGTGCGACGCGTAACTTTCACGAGACCGAAAGGATTTTCAATGAACGTTTTCCAAATCGTCCTATCTGTAGAAAATATTTGAGGGAATTTGTATCCAAATTCACAACTACCAGTAGTGTACATAACAAAAAGCCCTCAGGTCATCCGTCCATTCCGGAAGAACAGCAAGTGCAAATAATTGGTGAGATGGTAGTAAATCCTGAACAGTCTACTTATTCCGTCGCGAATGTTTGTGAGGTGTCTCCTTCTACCGTGTGGAGACTTTTGAAGAGGAATAGGTATCATTCATACAAAATTAAAATGGTACACCAATTAACTGAAGACGACCCTTATCGAAGAACAGAATTCTGCGAAATCATGACGGAAACCATCCTACCTATCTCCATAATATTTGCTTTAGTGACGAATGTACATTTTTTTAAACGGCAATGTTCACAGACAAAATTGCCGTTACTGGAGTGACATCAACCCTCGCGTTTTCCGGGAAACACATACCCAATATCCAGAAAAAATTAACGTTTGGGCAGGAATATTGGGAAACCATATTGTAGGATCTCTATTTATTGATCAACATTTAACAGGGGAACTATATTTGAATATGCTGGAAACTACTATTGACCCTCTCATCACTGAAATCGTCGAAGCGAATCCTAATGAATTCGATATGTTTATTGTATTCCAACAAGATGGAGCACTACCACATCACTCCAGACAAGTAAGAAACTATTTGGATACTACTTTTCCCGGTAGTTGGATTGGCCATCGAGGTCCTACAGAATGGCCAGCCCTCTCGCTAGATTTGACAACTTTGGAATTTTTTATGGGGCTATTTGAAGCAAAAGTTGTACGAAACTGAACCTGCTTCATTATTGGATATACGGCAGAGAATAATAAATATTTGTAGAGATATTAACGTTACTGTGTTCGAAAATGTTCGGCGTGAAATATCGGATAGGCCATATGTCAAGAAGTTCAAGGCAACCATTTCGAGCATCTTCTGAACTGACCTCAAACTTATTATCTCATATTATGTAGTTAAATGTCAATGTATTCAGACAATTATCAAAAGTTCCATCATTTTGTAGTAGTCGAAGATACTGACATTATATTCTAGGGTTGTGAAGTATTCATCAGGAGCTTCAAAATGATGTGTCACAAGACCCCCTTTTCAATTTTTTTTCCAGATGGCGCCCAGTCGCCATCTGGGAAAGTTTCATCTGTCAATTTCACTTCAAAATAAAGTATTCATGCATTAATTTCATTATCCCAATTTTCAATTTTTTGAGTTGACCCGTTCAAAAATTAAAAGGGGGGGGACATTAAAGAAATGCACTGTATATTTAACATAACATTCGCTATTGATTGATATATTTTCCTTTCAGAAATGACAACATGAAACGATTACCTTAGAGATACCTACAAAAAATTATCTTTTTTTAGGAATTAAAATCATTATTCATCAAACTGATTTAACAAACAAATAAATGAACAAAGTTCCAAATTAAAACTTGTGGAAGTACTAAATTAATTTTTAAATAATTATTTAAAATGGTTTTAAACATTTATATAATCTCTTACCTGGGAAATAGTGAATCTATTTCCATTTCCAACTCTTTTCCTGTTAATACTCCAAAACCTTCTTCTTCCAATGCATGTTCCTCCTGTTGAATATTATTTAATTTATTTCAATGTCAAAATGAATTATTGCAATTAGTGAATTTGAATGTGAAAAATGTAAATTTGATGGAAAATACATATTATTCCAATTTTTATAAATTTGCATATGAATAATATTTAATTTTCCAATGTCAAAAGTTGGTTTATATTTTGAAAATCTCAAACATAACGTAACATAACATAAAAAATCATCAATCGTCTGACATTACTAATTTACAATTCTAATAAAATATACCTTTCATGAGCTTCAAATGAAAATTCAGGGAAGATGAGCAATTTGAACAGAAGCTATTTTCTACATGAAAAAACAGAAAAATTGAATACTATGAATTACACTTCTTCGAGGTGCCTCTTCTCTCAGAGAAATCAAGTCGCTCGTAGCTTGGGGAATGAAACCTTCAATTTCTGGTAACTGCAATTCCTCTTCTCGAAACCCTATTTCTGGTATTGATGCTACAGCGGTGGGTGTTTCAACAATTTGTTTTTTGCCTCGTTTTGTTTTGATTTTCACTACTGGAGTTGGAGGAGTTTCAAAAAGTCCTGTGGGAATTAAATGGATTACATAAAAATTACTTTTTCTTGAATTTTGAATACCCAAACATTCTTAGAAGAGTCAGAAATGCTTTATTGTCATAAAAGTTTGGGTTTTGTTGACAAAGCAGGCTTAAGAACTAAAACAATCTGAATCATTAAAATAAAGGTCGAGAATTGAAACAAGATATTAATTTGGCTCAAGCACACTTCAAAAAGTCTATGGTAAAAGTCTGTGATAAAAAATTTTATAGTTGCAATTATATTGCAATTATATCAGAAGTTGTTTTACTCTTTTCGAAACTGTTTGTAGCAGGTTAACTTTCTGATTGAAAGGGGGAGATGATTGAAATATTTTTTGCTATTATAAAGAATCGAGTTTTTAATTTGTGCTGTTGACGGGATAGAAAGAGGAATATTAAATGTGAGACGAGTGGCATAACTTTGAGCCGAGTTCGAGCTGTTATCTTTGTGCTTTTTGTGCATTAGGCAGAACTAAGATATATTCATCAACATTGAAACGTTTATTGAAAATTTCTACAAAATATACTACAAGGCAGTGTTGACAATACAATTATAATCATCAATTTTCAAACACATTCAATACAAAGCTGATAAATTTGAAATAGAATGACCTTAGAAAAGATATTAAAAGCAGACACGAATAAAAAATGTTGTAATTGTTGATACTATGACAGACAATGAATTGCATACAAACATTTCTATAAAAATCAGATTCCTAATACTTACCTTCTGCATGGACCGAAGTTAATCTATAACAAATATTAATAAGTTGGTAATGTGTCCTGTCATTTTTCATTTTGAAAACCTTACCTAACTTTGGAACCACTTGGAATATGAATAATCTGTAAAGCAGAAACAACCTGGCCTGCAAATGAAAGAATATAAATAACAAATACTATAATGTAAAATCTTTATTAGGCTGAAGTGTTTTGTAACATTAAAAAAAACAAAGATTCCTACCTTGGAGAAGAAGAACCTTCTCTTTGTAAATTTTCACAGTTCCATTCAGTAGTATAGCTGATAGTCTTAATGAAAAGCGTTTTTTAGGATCCTTTGAGGAAGTAGTAATGAAATTTGCCAACTGGTTGCTGAGGGATAAAAAAAGAAAAGCATGATATTGAAAAGTAATTCAGTAATATAATTTACCTAAATAATTCAACAATATAATTTACCTAACAGTAAAATGAGATGAAATTTGAAAAACAGCTAAGAAAATAACTCCAAATGTGTATTGTGGTACACTAATACTGAATATTAAATTAACAACTTTGTTAAGATGGTTAACTTTCAAATTTTCATCTGTAAAATTAGGATTCTTGTTATTGCAATACAAAACAGATCTGTCTGTTGAAATCTGGTTTTCCATAAATCATAGGAAAATTTGTTTTTGGAAATGAATAGACATGCGTTTAGTTTTTTATTACATTTTATCGCAATGTTTTTTTATGGATTGTGATGAAATGTTGAAAATAGCCTTAGTGTTTACAAACACTATGAATCAAATGAAAAATTTTTCAGTTGTAATATGAAGAACCTAAAAATGTATAAATAACCTCTTGATTTGTTATTACTTGTTGATTACGCTATGATTTTTTTAATAGAGTGACTAATTGTAAAACCACAAAAATATCACTTGACTGACTTCACAAAAAAATTATTCATTAGTTAGGTGTGAATAGCTGAGGTATCAAACTAACTTTTCCTATTAAAAAGTAGGGAATAACTTTAAAATATTTTTATAGGTAACCATACAAATAAAAAAAGAATCTAAAGACCATTTTTAGGTAGAAATCTGTTCTTCGCTTCTATACTAAGAAGTTCACCACAATTCTTTTTGTTTTTTAAATTAATTGTTGCTTGGTTCAAAAGTTTCGTCCGTTTTAATGTCATGCGTTTTTGTAGCTCAATAAATATTTATTCTAGTGTGTTATGGTATATACTGATCGATAGAGAGTTTTGTAATTTATACATTGATGGTGTTCATGTTTTCCAAATTTCAATTTTCTGCCTTTTGTCAGCTTATGATGTCGTTAAGCGATTTTTGGCAAAGCGATTTTTTGAAAGTTTATGAAATGTTAACCGCCAACTTTGTGAATATGTTGAAGGCAATAACCTATTGATGGATATTTCATCAGTTCGGGCTTCCATTGTCTAATATAATATAAATTGATTTGAAATCCCTGAATAAAATAAAAGATTAACCGAAAATAATAATTTTATCAAAACAAAAAACTAAAATTACAAGGAAATAACATACAAGCTACAACCAGAAAATAAAAATTGAAATATTAATAAAAGCTGAAAATTAAAAAATATTATTAACAAAAATGGAAAATAAAAATTAAAATTAAAAGATTCCAAACCAAGTTACGTCACGACGTTTCGATTGTTAGTATCCACAATCGTCTTCGGGTGATAACTGGACTTATTCCTCCGAGATCTGACTATTTATAGGTCATTCGGGTGCTTTCACCTTTCACCTATCCCCTCTTTTTTCTTTCCGCTTCATTGGTTTTAGCAGGAGATGACCTTTTGGCGGGAGTTGGTCGTTTTTCGCTTGATAAGAGGTTTCCATATGTTACGTATCTCTACGCTAGCTTGACTAAATGC
Organism: Leptinotarsa decemlineata; assembly: GCF_025532065.1. Taxonomy (NCBI): domain Eukaryota; kingdom Metazoa; phylum Arthropoda; class Insecta; order Coleoptera; family Chrysomelidae; genus Leptinotarsa; species Leptinotarsa decemlineata. The sequence goes on from NW_027412587.1 coordinate 3,490,533, forward strand.
GTTGTTGGACAACATATACGCGGCTTTCTTGAATTTTCTCCTAAACCAGTGTTCCTCTTTGTGGACGATTTCAGCTTGAGCCCACTTGATATTATGTTGATGAGTCCAAACATGCTCTGCTATTCCGGATTTGCTGGTTTCTCCTCGCTGTGTGTGTTTCTTGTGCTCAGCAATGCGAGCTTTCAATGGCCTCTTAGTTTCACCGATGTATGATTCGCCGCACTCGCAAGGTATCCGGTAAATGCAATTCTTGGAATCGCAGTCCGCGTTTGGTGGCCTGGTTTTTGTGAGGCTGCTACGGATAGTGTTCCCAGATCTGAAGCAGGTCCTGATGTTATACTTGGACCCAATCCTTCTTATCCTTTCCGATAATCCTCTGATGTAGGGGAGTACAAGTACTGGTCGTGGCGGCTTGTCTTCCTTGTGGAGCTCTTGCTGTCTTCTAGCTAAAGCCTGTCCTACCATCACTCTGGAGTAACTATTCCGTTGAAGGTCATTTTTGATGATGCCTATTTCTTTTTCAAGATCTTCCTTTGTATTACAGAGCTCGAAAGCACGGTCTAGTAGAGTCTTGATGATTCCTCTCTTAGTCGATTGATGGTGGTTGGATTTCTGGTTCAGATACTGTTCTGTGTGAATGGGTTTTCGATATACAGACAGCGAGGAGAAACCAGCAAATCCGGAATAGCAGAGCATGTTGGGACTCATCAACATAATATCAAGTGGGCTCAAGCTGAAATCGTCCACAAAGAGAAAATTCAAGGAAGCCGCGTATAGTTTGTCCATATACGTAGAGATATGTAACATATGGAAACCTCTTATCAAGCGAAAAACTCCCGCCAAAAAGGTCATCTCCCGCTAAAACCAATGAAGCGGAAAGAGGAAAGAGGGGATAGGTGAAAGCACCCGAATGACCTATAAATAGTCAGATCTCGGAGGAATAAGTCCAGTTATCACCCGAAAATGATTGTGGATAATAACAATCGAAAAGTCGTGACGTAACTTGGTTTGGAACCTTTTTATTTTCATTTTTCATTTTTGTTAATATTTTTTTATTTTCAGCTTTTATTAATATTTCAATTCTTCATTTTCTGGTTGTAGCTTGTATGTTATTTCCTTGTAATTTCAGATTTTTGTTTTAATAAAATAGTTATTTTCAGTTAATCTTTTATTTTTTTCAGGGATTTCAAATCAATTTATATTATATTAGACAATAAAAGTCCGAACTGATGAAATACACCACGAAACATTGTCAACCACCTTCAAAGAAACTATAGATGGATTGTCCATCAGGTTTATAGGTCAAAACATTCATGTGGGACAACCTTCCAACTAGCTGTATCTAACAAACGGTGGAACTGGAACCTATGGCATACGATAAATCCAAAATGATCAGTTCCCAAATTTCAACACGCTTCTCGACGCGCGTTTTCCCAACCGAAGTGGCGTCCTCAGGAAATGAAGTAAGCTGTCTACTTCATAACAATAATAATAAATCTTTATGTCCCGTCGATAGTTGCAGGTATGGAAATTGTCAAGCCTAATTCTGTGGGTTAATAAAAGTATTAAAAAAAAGAAAGCATCTTGGTCGTAGACAAGCGCGTCGAGAAGAGGGTTGCAGTTCTCTACCTAAATGAAGGTTATCCATTGATGATAACAAGTACGTAGTAGCTGCGTTTCTTGACTTCAGAAGAGCTTTCAAGACAATCAATTTGTCAATTCTACTCGGAAAATTTTAAAATTATAGCATGTTTGGTAATGTGGTATCATGGTTCAAAAGTTATTGGTTGAATAGGTCGCAGTGAATAATAGTAAATGATGAATTATCAAACGAAACAAATTTTAATATAGAAGTTCCTCAGGAAAGTGTATTGGGCCCTCTCTTATTCATATTATATTTGAACGACAATAAGTTTATTCAAAATTGTGAATTCATCAACCTTTTTTCAACAACAAAACAAATATAATTCAATTGATAAAAAAAATATTTCGTTCATTTTGTAGTGTCCAGGGTCTATCAGAATGCATCAAAGAAGCTCCAATAGCCATTTTTAAAGCAAAACTGAAAACTCACTTACAATGCTCTGTCTACTATGACATCTTTGAATTTAGATTTCCTCAATGTTAGTCGATAAACTGTGTGTAACATTATTGAACCAATTTTAACAAACATGTAAATAAATTTTATAAATTTTGAAATTTGGAATCCAAAAAACAGTGTCGTCAAAATGTATAATGATTATTGTGAAATGCAATATATATACCGGGTGTCCCACATTTTATGTGACAGGCAATATCTGGTTTGTTGAAGGTGATACACAAAAATGTTTCATACAAAAGTTTTAGGAGTTCATGAGAGCTATATTTTGATATAATTTTTAAATATACAGGGTGTTTGGTGTAGGTGCTACAGACCAAAATTCCATTTTTTTAAATAGAACGCCCTGTATATCATTACATATTCAGATGCTACGTTAAATTCTGATATCATTTCATGTTTGGTTTTTGAAATTCGGTTACGGCGTTGTTGAGTTATTGCTTAAAATGTAAAGTCTTGAGAACGACTATTATTTTTAAAAATATCTCATACAATTATTCTCTCTGCATCAGATCACATGAAAATTAGTCAAAATTTTGGGTGTTCGAAGTAATGGTTTCAATTTTGAGTTGTGGAATTCAGTCAGGAATCATTTTGAATATGAAACAATTGCGAAATTGAAAGGTGTATTCGAAAACAAATCTTTAATTAATAACAATGTAAATAATATAACTTGATAAATCATTTCATAAGAATGGTAGGTACCTAGAAATAAGTCATAAAAATTGTTCAAAGTGATGCCCATTAGATATTATACAGGCTTCGAAACGTCGAATCACTTCTCTCGTACAAGTCGCTCTTATAATATCAGGCGTAATATCACTGCACGCTAGTCGAATTTTCATTTTCAGATCATCCACATTCAAAGGGGGAGTAGTGAAAACAATATCTTTTAAATAACCCCATAGGAAAAAATCAAGCGGTGATAAATCTGGGGAACGAGCCGGCCACCGAATTGGACCCTTATTACCAATCCATCTATTTGGGTACGTTCTATCCAGATATTCAGTAACAACCTGTGAATTGTGAGGAGGAGCACCATCTTGTTGCCACCAAATTCCTTGTCGTTCTGCTATGGGAATATCTTCCATCAACTGGATTAAATCATTTTCTAGAAAATGTAAATATCGCAATCCATTGAGATTTTCAGTGAAAAAGTAAGGTCCTATGATGCGGCCATTGAACAATCCCCACCATACATTAATACCCCAAGTAGTTTGAAAATTACTTTCGCGGACCCAGTGGGGATTTTCTTGAGACCAATAGTGACTGTTATGTCGATTCACAACTCCATTATTGTGGAATCGCGATTCATCGCTCCACAAAATTTGACTGAATATGTTAGGACTTTCATGTAATATTACCTGAATACAAGCAATGAATTCAAGTCGTCGTTCAAAGTCCGTGGGTTTCAAACCTTGCACCAACTGAATTTTGAATGGGTGGTATTTATTTTCTTTCAGAATTCTCTGTACATTAGATTTACTCACACTAACTTCTTCTGCAAGAGTACGGATAGAAACATGTGGATGAATAATAATATAAGCCAACACATTGATCTCTAAATCTTCAGTTCTAACAGATCTCGTATGATGACGATGCTTTATAGTAGAAGGAAATGACCCAGTTCGCAATTTTTCTACAACTCTCGAAAAAGTCATTCGTGACGGAATGGGTCTGTCTGGAAAACGTTCTTGGTATAGACGTTGTGCTTGACGGCAGTTTTTCTGACATTCCCCAAAAATTAATAACATATCAATGCAATCACTTGGACTAAACGCGAAAGGCATACTGGAGTTTTCGCACAAAGAACACAGTTACTGTTTTGCAAAGAATCACTGAATCGAACTGACAAGTAGATACAATTCAACAACATTTGTTACTATGGCATCAACAAGCATAAGCTACTTGATGAAATTGTGCAATATAAAGCAATTCACCCTCAAGTTAGTCACATTCTCAAGAATTTCAATATTATATTCAACTGATATCGATATCGTATCGTAGAGGTGAGAATAATGGTTTGTATTCAGTAGTAGTCTAGTTCAATTTAATAAAAGATATAGACTGGATTCGTGTACGAGTAAATAAGTTTTTTTGAAACTTTATATTTAAGGAAAAGTGCAATAACTCAACAACGCCGTAACCGAATTTCAAAAACCAAACATGAAATGATATCAGAATTTAACGTAGCATCTGAATATGTAATGATATACAGGGCGTTCTATTTTAAAAAATGGAATTTTGGTCTGTAGCACCTACACCAAACACCCTGTATATTTAAAAATTATATCAAAATATAGCTCTCATGAACTCCTAAAACTTTTGTATGAAACATTTTTGTGTATCTCCTTCAACAAACCAGATATTATTGCCTGTCACATAAAATGTGGGACACCCGGTATATATATATATATATATATATATATATATATATATATATATATATATATATATATATATATATTTATGCTGAACTGGTTTTTCCGGGTATTTGATCCGTGTATGTGATATTATCTTTAATTTCACCAACGTTTCGACAAAATCTCATTTGTTATTATCTAGGTGTGCTGTTACGTGTTCGGAAGTCAGTTGACCCTGCTCGACTCACTTCTTACTATACTGGTAAAATGGTATTCGTTACGTGTTCACCTATGGGTGTCACACCAATAGGTGGTTCCACTTATGTTTCGCTTGCGTTTACGCAGCTATTTTTATCAAGTACTTTCTTGGTTTTTTCTCATTTTATCTTCAATCGAGGACCGCCCGCCCGGTACTGACGATGCCCAATAGGCTGAAACAGCTGTCTACCGGTGGCTCCAGGGAAAATACAACTGGAAACATACAGAACTGCTTCAACAAAGCAGTGATCGGATCAGAAACTCAGAACAATTACAGGACTTCTCACTGGATACTCTGCATTAGGAGGACACCTGAACAAAATAGGGTTACAGAGTTCTCTCTGAAGAAACTCCATCATATTATCATATTCTAATCATTTCAGTATCTTTCATAATCGAATTCACAATTGCCCTATGAGAGGAAACAATAACTTCTGTATTTCACAAAACAACTTTACGAGTACTATGAACTCTATTTCACAGGGGCTATTAGGCTATAATAAAATACCATATGATATTGAAAAATTTAATTCTTTGCACCACTTCAAATGTACCTTAGCTGAGTATTGGAAAGCTAAATATAAAACTAACTAATTATGAAACCATTTTCAACTAATATCACTGTTCAATTCATTTTATACTATGGAAAATGAGAAATATAACTTTCTATGTTTTTAACCCTTTTTATTCGTAACTAATATTGTTACTGCAGTTTTGTCCTATGACATTTTCAAACAATTACAATAAAATGAAAATAAATCATAATGTTAGCCCTTTTATATCTATTGTAGGTGTTAATAGAGGTCCCTAACTCAATTGAGTGCCTGAAATTTGTTTACCTGTACCGAAGTGGATACGCTAATTTGAAAACTGGTAAACTAGATCAATTTGATCAATTAGCAGATTACATTAGCAATGCTTATGTTTATGAATATCTAAGGATATCAAATAATTGTGTTTCCCACTTTTGCTTGCAAAGTGCAAAATTTCCGTATCGTTTAGATTAGGGAACTTGTGGTTGCATTCGTAAGAATGGTTTGAAAACGTCGAATCATTTTTACCCCGTCTGAAAGACTATCTTTTTTAACTAGTCCTTCAGACTGCACTTCAGACCTCCTACCATGCACTAACGGCTTCATCCATCAATTTATTTTATATTAGATTTTATATATTTCACTTAATATACTTCATTAATTCAAATGAGTGTTTTTACTTTCCATTAAATTTTTACCTGATGAATTCTACTGATAAATTGCTCATAATTTATTTATATGTGTAAGGTGGAAATTTCTATGAAAAGTTATTTTTCGAGATATTCTATGCTACTGCTTAATATATTATAATAACTATTGTGTAAGCTCATGCTCACAACATTTTTCAGTGTTATTATCATAACATAATTTTTTTTCAACCTTCGAAAGGCTGAGTCTGATTGCTTCAATTTGTCATAATCGAATGACTTAGGTACATTTTTCATCATTCCTTTACATGGGAATTGGACCAAGTGAAGGAATTGATGGATACTTGATGAAAATTCAGAACATATTCAAGTAACACTTCCTGTGAGATAATCACCGAAGAGTTTACAACACCGCAACACTATACAAAAGCTTCTCCAGGCATGTTCATACTCAGTAGGAACAGGATATTGTGAACTTTGAAAATTTTACAATGAAGTGTTACTTGAATAAATGATATAAACCTCATTTTTCAAACTATACTTGTGAAGTTATGAGTCGCATTGTAAAATTGTATATCCAGTTATTTAAACACGTTATTTTTTCATGTTACATATTCAAGTGGAAGGTCACAAATTTCTGTGGCAATTGTCGTGCATTCAAGTGTTCCTTATTCATCATCCGTTATAACATTATCCTTATTACCCAGACCATCCATAGTTATGGGGAGGGGGCTTCTACCAGGTTCTAACATTATAATGTATTCTTTCTACTCTCAACACAATAAATATGAATCTACCCTACAATTAAATGGAAGAGAGGTTTATTGTAACCAAGAAAAGTAAATAATTTTTAATTTCAATAAAAATAACTCCAGGTTTCAAAACACGTCTACTCTGCACGAAGTCATAGAAACCGAATCAATCTCATATATGACTTCTTCATAAAAGATGTCATTGCCTTTTCCAAATTTGTCCTTTTAGGAAAATGGAGTCCAGCAATGCATTTGTGGTTTAGACTATCACCCCTGATAAAATCCTTGATGGGTCGAGACAGTGCTGTCTGGGGTTGGATCACAAATGCTTTGTTTTTGAGCTCTTGGTTTCAACAACATTGACGGTATTAACAATTTCATCAAAACATATTAAGTTACCGTGTACTAGTCCATTCCCAAGATTCAATCGAGTAAGAGTGAAAGAAAGGTAGCAAGTTGAAGAGGAACTAAGAATATTTATTGCCTCATTAAGCACACTGTGTAGTGGGTATCAGCATTCAAATATGATTCAGAGACTCATCCAGTACTGTTCAATTTTCGCTTACCTCAATTATTAATTTGGATTTGGACTTGTAAATTTGCCACTCAACTGAACTCTTCAGATCTTGACAAAATATTGGTTGAGTGTACTTACCATAGTACAGAAATGTCGATCCCTCGTATTGTTTCTTTTGAAATAAACCTCACTCCTCGGGTTGCTGCTAGCCAAGCATGTGAGAAGTGTCCACGATGTTGTGGATTCAGTATTATCATATCAAAAAACATTGTTGTAGATTCGGAATTCAGGAGCCAACTTCTGGAATAAAAATTATTCAAAGTGCCTCAACTCTTTGCATAAATATAACATGAAGGAAAGTGCTTTTTTAGGAACTGAATACTGCTCTTATAATTAACTTTATTTGTAAAGTTAACGATATGAGTCTATTATATACATATAATGGAGTCGAAAATAAATGAATCTCGATTTTTCTTCAATCAGTCCATCCAGAAATAAACAATACAATATTTCCCTTATGAGATAAGAGCAGGTGGTTTAGATAGTTTGTTAATATATTTACCTGAAAGATTCACAAATGAACTCAAAAATATAAAATATTTATCTTTTTATATCTTCTCGGAGATTCAGAGATTCTTAGACGGTTTCGATTTTGATTCTATAATTCTTTTCCCGCCAATCCTGTGTCTGACTGAACTTCAAATGTTTTAGGCAGTGTGGCCAAACACGAAATAGAAAACTTGATGAATTTTTACGATTGAAACGCCCTCTGTTCTTAGAACATGGTCCAAGAATAACCACTTCCTAACGCTAGTGAGCAAGTTTTTGACAGTGGTTATGTGAAAAAATATAATATTGTTGTTCACCTTTGAAACAATTCCCAAATGTGTCCATGAGAAGTCAGTGGTTAAATTATTTTCTAAGTGATAACTGGAAACCATACACTGCAATCATTTTTATTTTCCAATCAGTTAATCTTATAGTAATTGAAATAAATATTGAAGCTGGCTGCTTCTTTTAAAAAAATACTTTCAAGTCCTGATGAGTCAGAGGAAGATGACTGACGATACATTTTTTTTACTATTTTCTGTTACATCCATATTCGATGAAATAAAGGACTGAGTAATGAGGTAAAATGAGATTTTGAGTAAGGTACAATTTTGTGTTCTATAAATATGGATGCACTTACTGGTATAAACAGAAAACTCAGTTCCTCATAACAAATGTGTGTTTACATTTATGATATTTTTTGAATGCAACAACAGAAACAAATTCCATAAAAGATGTCTATGAGTATTTCGTTCAGTTCATGTTTTGAAAAAGCTATCTTATTCCTAATTATGACATATTACAAAGTTTCATAAAAATAAATTGAGAGGAGTGTATTTTTTAAGGAGAGATTAGTTTCTGAAAGAAGAAAGCTTTTGCCAATCTACTTCTGTGTTCAGTTATCTCGTTTACGCCACCCTGTGCCGGGTAGTGGCTTTTTTGTCGTTCCTATCATGTGCATCCGCTCCAGTCAGGGCCGTAGCTAAAAGAAAAACCAGAGGGGGAGAGAATCCAAATTTACCCAACCCCACCAGCAAAATTTCCCAACTTTCGAAAAAATGAAAGCCGAGGGATTAGTTACTACTATAATATATTAATTATTAATTAATCAATTAATATTACTTAGCTATCCAAAGATTGGCTGAATGCTTATGCCCGTTATGGTATGGACAAACAAAAATAAATTTTGGTAATTATAAAAATAATAATGGGCATTATTCTACTTTGGATCAAGGTCCTTGGTCTTCCACCATATCCACCATGTATAGGAATATTCAGTACAAATGAAAGGAAACCACTTATTGTGCTTATTGTTTTCTGCTATTATTTTTCTATCTTCACGGCCTGAAATTTCTTTACTATTCCAAGTCGAAAAAACAGCATAATGTTGGGAATTTTGTAAAATTGTCACTTCAAAATTTGTGGACAGTTCACTACTGTTCTCTTACTTGGGAGAAATTAAACTTTTTTTGAAGTTTTCAAACAACTGAGAATTTCAAAGTATGGGAACTCCAAGATAAGCATGTTGGGAAATCCCAACCTTCTCCTGATTCTTTCCGTTTTCTTATTACTTCTCCCTTTCTTTTCTCTCTTTTTTTGAATTTTTATTCATTTTTCCACTATTATTTTTTTCTATCTTCACGGCCCAAAATTTTCCAACTTTTTCCCCAGTCGAAATGGCCCTAATGTGGGGAGCCCCATGGCCCCCTCCCTAAGGCGACGGCCCTGGCTCCAATGTGTTTCATTGGACATGAGCAAGCTCATGACGGTTCGCTGCTCAGGATTAAATTCTTCAATTTCTTATTTGACATCGGAATTTTATTTTTTGAAATGACCTTTCTAATGTCCCTGGCGTACCTATCTGTCATCCTCTCAAACTCTAACCATGACTTTTTTGGTCAGATATTATTGGTTGTTTCTCTGATTCTCTTCGGTTCGGCAGTTACCTCCTCGTTTCCCTCATCATCTCTGGCTGTCTTCATCCCACGTAAGGTTCAGCACTCCGATTGTTGAAGAGGCGGACCACGCTTTTCTTCTGCTACAAGTAAATTTCAACCCTCCAGCTTTTGGACAAGCGGATTTCATCGCCCGGTTTTCGGTTTGTCACGTCTTCTGATCGGTGAGGTTTCGTGGTATATTTACAGTTTCATTTATATTTGAAACCATATCATTCTCACGAGTAGCTAAAGCTAGAGCGTGCAGGGATAAGGCTAAAATCCTCGCCGGAGGTCACCCATTCCGGTGGACATCGCTCGAAGCACACTTAGTCACCACTGTGCCATGCATCTCTTCAGCGTGATGGTGCTATATTTCAGGATTGGGGGACGCAAGCATCACGCTCCAACTCCGCATCAGTTTGAAAAGCAGGCGACTGGAAAAAAAGGATACAGCCGCCTCCCCTCTATCCTGTAGTGTGAAAGGTAGAAAAGCCTTCAGTTTCGGGTACCCTAATAGCCAGGGGGTCGGAAAAGAGCAAGGGTTGTTCAAGAATGACCGATAGATACAAAATAGTGAGTGAGTTGAAGCAAGTTAAAGCTCAAGTGGAGAAATTTTAGGAAAGCCATGCCTGCACACCAGATGTGTATCTCCAGGCGATAATTTCCCTTTTAGATTCGTTGGATGCCGTAACAAACAGGTCCGCCGCTTGTAGGCACTCGAGCGATCATGGCGGTAGGTAGACAATCATTGCTTGTCCCGCAGCACTCATCTTTTTTTGGCTCGATGAGGACGCCCAAGTCCCTTGGAATCACTTAACCTAACCTAACACAACCTTACCTAACCCTTTTTTGGGCGGAAGGAAACCCATCATAGGCGCCATATGCTTAGTTTCTATCTCAATCCAGTAGTGTCGATCTCCTACCGACTAAAACCTCCTGGCAGGCCATGAAATCTTCAGCGTCATGGCATGTCTTTCCCAGACAATGGTTTTATTTTTGAAATAATTTTGGCAGCATCTTTATTAGGGAAAATGGTCTTGATACAGATGTCGTTTCTATAGATACAACAGATGTGTGTATCAGAACCAGCCTTGCTGTTTCAGGTTTTCGGAAAATCTTGATTCCTGAGAAGTTTTCATTACTCTCAGCATATGTAATAAGAAGCTGTTCTAACTTCTATTACCGCTTCAGAAGGGATCTTGTCTATAACTGGGGCTCTACCGATTCTGTTGATTAAGAGTTGAAGTCTCCGGCAATAATGATTTGTATCCTTTTCCCTCTAATATGGTTCATTAGTCTCATGATATATACCTCATATATTTTGTCACTGGTGTTGGGAACACGCAATTTTCAATCCCTCCAGCTCAAAAACAATATACTGCCCTTCTCTATACAACCTTTTTACTTTTTAGGTTTCTGTTTAGGAAGTATATGGCCACGTCTTGTTATCGTCTATCACCCAATGATTTTAATTAGGTTCTCCGGTTAGTACTAAGTTTGCTTTTACTTCAGCAGCAGTTAAATATGTCATATCACGGGATTTCTTCTACTGTCTAGGTTTAATATGAACGATATATTTATACATTCCATTGTCGGGAGGAAGATTACCGAAAGTTCAATAACGATAAAGCCCTTTACTTTACAACCTTTTTACCTTTTAGGTTTCTGTTTAGGAAGTATATGGCCACGTCGGTCGATTCGACGTGGGTGCTTTGTTCACTCACTCAAATCGACCGCCGTGTTGGTCGGTGGTTCAAGCCCCAGGCTGAACGATCGATTTTCACTTGCTATCGTCCAACCTGTGTTAGGAATCACCTCGTTAGGTCCTGTGAGCTAAAAGGACCTCGTTAGGTCCTTAGCTCGCAGAAGTTACGACTTCTGAGGGTTGTCGTTCGTAGGGAGGCGACAGCTGGTTAACGGAAAACAGTTTTTTAAACGTCTTGCTATCGTGTATCACCCAATGTTTTTATTAGATTTTTATTAGGTTCTCCAGTTGTAGTACGAAGTTTGCTTTTTCTTTAGCAGCAGTTAAATATGCCATATCACGGGCATTTCTTCTACTGTCTACATTTAATTTGAACTCGCCCTGTCTCTTCTGTTCTCCAACTTTTGTTTTAGTGTACATTTCAGATGTCGTCCTTATGATCACTTACGTTGCATACTGAGAATGCGATGTCTTTTTGGCAAGTTTTTGCATTGTGGTCTTTGTCTCCACACTTATAGCACATCGTAGTTCTGTCGGGTCCTTCAGATTCCTTGAATATGTTATTATACCCCTAGCATTTATAACAACTTTTCATTGGTATTCTACGTTCTAGTTTGCATTCCACCATGCCTCTTTTAATATCTTTCCTTTTTAAGAGTTTTTCGGCGGAATGTTTCCTTAGCACTATAGTAGCGGCTAGTTGATGGTCATTTACGAGGTGTCTCATCTTGCTTATCTTCTCCAGCGCCATGTGAAACTCGATCTCTTCTTTGAGGTTTCGATATTATTTCTTTTGGATATGTGTGTCCATAACTCTGATATCAATAATCTCCATCTCTACTTTTCCACCAGTGCTCTCAGTTCTCAGGTTTCCTGGTGCGTCAATTAGATCCCTGATCTGCTTGAAAGATATGCCTTCGTTCTCTGTTACCAATAACAAATTGCTTTTTCTAGCGCTTTTCAGTGACTTTATTGCTGAACATACTGATTTAACTCCCAGGGTCTTTATCCCTTCCGATCCTGCAAGATTTTCTTGGAATTATTTACATTGACAAAATCAAGTTACAAATTATATTCTTGTTTATCTATACAGAAAAACTCGCTACAAAAGGACTCTTATCAACAGAATTCCAAATATTAACCCTTTAAGTTGCAGAAGTCTGGGAAACATTTCAACTAATCATTTACTAGTGCTTTCCAATGAACTGCAGTTTACTAGGAATAAAATATTAGTTTCATATTTTTTTCTCTTCTGGTTATTTTTTTTAGAGGTGGGAAATTATTATCCCAAAGAACTTTTAGTGGGACGACTATTTATACAAGTTTACTGGGAGAATAATTTCCCATCTACATGAAATAGAAAACTTATTCTCATCTGAAGTGTCATTGATGTTTTTTTTTTATTATAAAAGTATAAAATGTTTACCAAATACTAAACTGAATCCTTAAAGTATAAAATAAGTATGAAATAACTTAAGTGAGACTTATAATAAGAGCAAAGTACCAAGTACTAAGGTGAACTACGACTTATGGAATGATGTAAAACAATTTTCACACAGACCGTCATTAAAGGTTGAGTAAATAATGTTGCTTCGTTTCTCTTTGGCTTTGCTGCTACACTGATCGCATCTTCTATAAGTTTTAATCGTTGTAGGCATATGATCGCCTATGTTCATGCCATCAGGAATAGGTGACTGTTTGCTTTCTTTGGTGACGTCTGGGTCGTGAAAAACTGGTTGTATAGATGTAAATGACATATTTAATATTTCTGAAGAGGGAACTGGAACCAAATCTGAGATGCTTGTATGAAATAAGATATGTTCAGATTCTTGTTTAGGGTCACTAGGAAATTGCTGGTCTTGTTCTAACGTGAGAGTTGACTTTTTCATCGAGCTTTGGAGGGATTATCTATCCATCCGAATCTCCCTCACATTCAGAATCAATAGCCATATTATCACTGATAATATCTTTTTAATTCATCAGCTGACAATTTTTTCGAATGCCGCATATTGACTATATTACATGGGACTAAAATTGTACATTGACACTGCAAAAAACACGCAAAATAAGATTATGCGTGTAATTTCAGCCCAGCCAAGTATCAGATACGTAAAATTATGTTTTTTCCCACAATTCATATATTGACGGGCATATATATCAAATATTACCTTTCTCAGTAAAATATACAAATTCAAACGTCGAATTAATTTTCCTTAATTTCACGTACACTGTGGCTAAATATCAAAATTATTTAAAACAAATACACTATAATTTGAGAGTATTAAATACTTATGTAACTCACATTTTTTTTGTAATATTTCCCTCTATTATTGAAAAAAAGGCACAACACGAACAAAACATGGACAATAAAAACTTTCAAAAAATGTATGCTTTTTGATGAACTATTGGGATAATAATTTCCCACTTAATATTTCTGCGCTATAGAACGACGTTACCTGAAATCGAAAACAACGATCTGTTAACTTGGTTGGATTGGAAGTAACCAGGGTCTTGAATTTGATATCTACAGTACCAGTACTTTTAGATATATTCCTGATAGCTCACACCAATGTCCACAACACAAAATGTCAGGACTAACCTTTCTTGTACACAGGCTTGTTACGTCCCCTTGAGTGAAGAAAGGTGCGATATTGAGAAAAATGATATCAGGGACATAGCTGAAAGCAACAGGTATTCTTCAAATATTGTGTTTAAGTTAATTAGGGAACGAAAATTTAGAAGATATCTTCGTAAATCTCCGATTTTTCAAAAAGACAGATTCAAATTTCATTGTCCTTCCGTATGAACAAAGATACCAGCGGATTAGATCGTATTTTCAAAAAGTTGAAGGTAAAAGTAACCTTCAAGATTAGAAAAAAATTCGGGAATTTATGAAATAAGCTGTGATAACTAAGCCCCTTGAATTCCTTTTTATGAATCGCTCTCTGTTAAAATTTGCGGGAACTTTCAGGAGAAAATTTTCCGCAAATTAATTTCCGAAATCACTGATGTGTATCGGAAAGTGGAGTGTAAAAATGAAAGCATATTTCATCAGCTGAAGACGCCAACTTGGTTACTCTGTAATGCCTATCAAAGAAAGTATTACATTTCCTGTTATTAAAGAGTTTGATTCAATTTAAACTTTGGAACATGGGAATAAAAACTTGTTTTCAGAAATATTTTTTTACTATAATTTTATTTTTTAGTTACCTATCGCACTGGATGACATGTTACAGTGTTAATTTTATTGTATGCGTTCACTGGTCCATGATAGGATGGTCCATCCCTATTCATCATATCCATATCATGGGAATATATAAAAAAACGAATGCACCAACTTTGGGAGTGGTTTAAGTTTTCGTATTTTTTTCTTCAGGGAACCCTTCCATCTGATACATATTTCGGTCGTCCACCATATTGAATTTAGAATAACGTCATTGATCGTATTCTTTTCAACAAACCCTTTCATTTGACACTCATGCCAAGGAAATGCATATAATCAGTCCACCATATTGTGCTTTACGCCGTATTGAAGCCAATTTTGGCTTTGTTTCAACACAAATATATCACATATATATAATTTTGGGATTCTTCGAATTTCCCGCTCCTGCACCCTCAGGGTCACATCTTGAATACGTCACAGGAAATCCTATTTATGAAATATTTCCGCAAATAAATATTTCGAAAAGAAATCTTGAAACATTCATCTCTCCCAACAAAGTAAGGCACGTCTAATGGTCATTCCTCAGAGTAATACAAAATATTATTTATATTTATTATTATTATCATTACTCTGAGGGTCATTTATTTCATCAATTCCGTCATTTATTTTTGTCGGATCTAGGAACGTTTTGGAAAGGTTCAGAGGCAAATTGAATGTTTCCATTGCCTTTTCTTCAGATGGATTAGATATGAACAGTTATGCAGCAGACAATGTGGCTCCTTGTCGTTATAATCTATATGCACTTTCAAATCACAGTGGGACTACTTACAACGGACATTACACAGCATATTGCAGACACCCATTTATTATATAGTGGCACGTGGCATGAATACAACGATTCACACGTGATCCCAATTTCGCCAAAATCAATTGTGAGCAATGAGGCATATGTCCTCTTTTAGGAACAGGAGGGAACGAAGCAGCACCTTTGATGTGATTTTTTTCTTTCTTCTTTCCTTTTTTTATAATCTTAGTTCTTTGAATTGATTTGTATTTCATGATTGTTCCAAATTTCATTATAAATTACAAATACATAAAAAAAAATTTACTTTGTTAATACGTATGTATTCCTCCTAGTTATCAGACATTTTGAGTTTCACACATAGTTAAAGTAAAAGCAATTGAACATTTTTCCTATCTGGCTCGGTTTTTGAGATATTTGCGTTTCATGAAAACTCCAAATAATATTACATTACATTAATGTACAAAATGGAAATTTAAGAGAGAGACAAGGTCATTTTATTATCACATGATAATTTTTTCAATAAATCATTCGATTCTTACCACTTCATTGTGATATTTCCACTAGACAGTTTACAAAATCTCAACACGTGTTTCCCTATAGGTACAATAATGGCTTTATCAAGCGTATCATACTCAACGCTCGATGAAAACGCTTCATAAAGCTATTGTATAGCAAAACACGTGTGTAAGTTTTGTAAACTGTCTAGTGGAAATCTCACAATTAAGTGTTTCTTGAATAAGCAATTACATTGTATGAAATATTGCATGCTGGATTTCCATTGCGTTGCTACTCTCGGCCATCATTTTATACTTTTTAAGTTTAAAGTAAGGTAGTTGATAATTTATATCAAGAGTTGTTTCAAAAAATTCGATATTTCAATCGAATTCAGAGCCAATTGTAATGCTCACAACTTCTGACAAAACTGCGGTTTGGTGATACCATCGGTTTGTGTCGATAACAACTGAAAAAAGAAAAGAAATAATGAATAAATAATTGTTTTTGAGTTTAGGATTTGCACTCAATTGTGTGAGCAATCAGACCTATCCTGTAGTCATCATCGACAGGATTCTATTCTACTTACTTATCTCTCCGGGCTGGACCAAAACCTCAATATTTTGACAAACATTGTAACACTCTGGAGGAGGGGCTAACTTCCATAGTTTTTTACCTTTGAGCTGAGCTTGCCAAGATGGATAGAGAACATTATCAACCTACAAAATAAAGATAAATATTACTTGTGATGCACTGTTTTGAACCTTTGGTGTAGTAATAAATATTACAGGAGTTTTTTCCCAACACCAAACCGTTTTTTAACACCTTGACACGTGTTTCGATCCCCAAGTGATCATCTTCAAGAGAAAGATCAAACTGTTGATCTTCCTCTTGAAGATGATCACTTGAAACAAAAGCTTCATCAATTCCAAATGTTTTACATGATGATTACCTAGTTATCATTCGATTAGATAATCATTCTTTTCCCTTGATAATGGATAATAGCGAAACGTATCTCGAATAAAAAAATGTTTGTGATTTTTTTTTAATTAGTATCGGGTGTAATATATTACTACCGATGAAGCTACAGTGTTAACGTGTCTAGAATTAAAAAATGTTTGTGAAAATTGTTTAATTATTATCATGGACAGTTGGTTTATTCATAAATTGAAACATTTACAATAATCAATACATAGTATAAAACAAAGTAGCTTCCCGCTGTCTGAACCTAAGTATGCTTAGATCTTTGAAACTACGCAACGGATTTTGATGTGGGGTTTTTTAATATATAGAGTGATTCAAGAGGAAGGTGTATATGTATATATAACATTCCTTATATAGTAGAGGAACACTGTTAATTTTAGAGGTTTCTAATGTGATGTGAATAAACACATTTTTTGTGCTTACATTGCAAACGCTGGCTGAACCCTACGAGATGAAAAAAATAGACTAAAGTATTGTAGCATAGGAAAGAATCCTGTGCTATTTATCGCCAGATGGTACTAGTTGACCGTCTGCGAAATAATTAGTCGCAATTCAGCATTGGCGAGTAATAAGGTTTTTGTTGTTTTCCTTTTTATTTGACTTTTCGTTTTTTATTTCAAACTTTATTCTGTGAATTTCGATGCCGGCACACCAAGCTGACAGCCTTTTGGGATAAAATTTATTTGTTAAATCTTGCAAAGCGAATTTTTCTTCCTGGTGTTAGGTGAGTGATAATTGTGGTCTTTAAAATGAATGTATTAATGAAAGTAGTAAATTTTTAGTATTTTGGAGTCGTTATCGAAAATCAGCAATAAACTGAGGCATTCTGAGACACCATTACTATTACCCAGAACCTATACAAAATTATCCCTGTTACAGTATTGTACACCTTAAGAGGGTCTACAAAAAAAGTCCTCGATAATACATGTATATCTCTTAGGGATAACCCACAATAACCATTTTTTATTAATGGCTCATTCACGAGGCGATTTTTAAGCAATACAGCATTAATCCTTATCCAATTAGGTACTTCAAATACATTGTGCATTTAATATAAATCAATATGACCCTCTACAGCACCTCTACAGTACTCTGAAGTACCTAAATGAATATTTTCAAAGATATTACATATTTAAAATGTAGGGACAAGCGGTTGCGGCGGTACTGGCCGGGGGGCACGTGCCTATGAATAGCACGTCGAAAGCCGCGCTTCGCCCTATATCACTTTATGATTAGCAGCTACCGCTCGCGTTTATGTGTACAGGGTATATCTTGACGAGTTAACGCAATCTATATATAGAAAACTGAGAGTAGAACGATTCTAAAAATTAGTAGGATGGGTGAAGAACTAATGAAGAATTCAACTGAAATATTATCGTTGAGGTGACGTTTCGGGTTTCACCGGAAGTGAAGTCATCTTTATTATTTTTAATGGCACACCCTGTATTTCACCTCATTTTTTAATTCTTCCCATGATTTATATTCTAACTTATGTATCATACCCTATATCCGAAATGAAACGTTTTCGAGGTTTTCGAGTTTTTTTAGAAAAAGTGATAGATGCAGCCTGCTCTCGAACATAAGTCATTTTTATGTAAATTAACATTTTTGAAAATATGCAGTGATATCGTGATAACTGAAGGCTGAACGGATCACGCATCATTTTCACGTCCACTGAATAATCCACAGGGTGCGCAAAAACTAGGGTCCAATAAGTGAATAAGAAAAATTAAAAATCTCAACTTTTTCAAATGGGAACCCCCATTTTTTTCCTCAAGGTTCAATTCTATTATGAAAATAAGCCCTAGTTATGATACACTTCCCTATACCCAAAATTCATAATTTTGGAGATATTCCATTATATTTACATACTTTTCCGAAATGTTGATGTTTCTAATAGTTAGGCTGCTGTCCATCTTTCAACACAATGTTTGGTGACAAATGAGATAAAGTTGTTTATTGTCAGATTCGTGCTCTCAGAAGGTACAATATGGCTCGTGCTGGTTATAATAATCACGATTTATTTAACTTATTGGTGATTTATGGCGAATGCAATGGAACAAGAACATGTGATGCTTATGCTACAAGTAATCCAGAAAAACCGAAACCATCTCCAGATATCATTAGAAGATTAATCTTCAATCTTAAGAACTTTGGATCGTTCGAAAGGAAAATTATCAAAAGTAAAACGGTGATTGACAATGGAAATAATGCGATTACAGTGCTTGGGTACTTCACTGCTTTTCCAGAAGCATATTTGAAAGATGCGGCACGAGATTTGGGATTGAATAAAATGTCCATGCGAGAATATTAGCAAAACATAAATGGCATCCGTTTCTCATACTTTAGTCCATGGCCTGAAGCTATCCGATTATGAGTGAAGAATTAACTTTGCGAAGTTCTTCATTATGAAAAATCAAGAAAACGACCAATTTTTGAGGAATATTATATGGAGCGACGAAGCGAAATTTACCAGAAATGGGATATTCAACAAGCGGAATTCTCACTACTGGAGCGATACAAACTCGCATTCAGTTCGGGAACGTCAATTTCAAGACCGTTGGAATTTCAATTTTTACTGCGCTGTTAAAGACGACGCAATAGTGATGCTTCACTTCTATGACGAAAATTTAAATGGTTAGTTGAAAAGTATCGGAATTGTATTGTTTCATTGATTTAAACAAATTAAAATACATCACTCAAGAAAATGGCATCAAGGTAGCTATGTAATAAACATTTATAGCATCTAGAAAATACATAACAGACCAACAGGTATTTTTATTTTCAGGTGAACGATACCTAGATATTTAAAAAAATCTCGCTCGCTGACCATCGAAAAATTTGATATCAACATGATGGAGCACCTCCACATAATCATCAAATGGTGAAGATGTATTTAGAAGAAACTTATTACGGCCAGTGGTTTGGAACCGACGGTCCTCAATTATGGTAACCGCGATCGCCCGATTTAACTCCAATGGATTTTTTTATTTGGGGTTATATAAAAAACGAAGTGTATTCTAACAAGCCAACGACAAAAGAAGATTTTCAGCACAGAGTTCGTACTGCTTTCAACTCTATTCCACCGGACATGATAAAACGAGTTGTAGGAAATATCATACAGAGAAGTGTAAAATGCTTAGAAGTTGGAGGCAATGTATTTGAATATTTGTTGCAATAAAAAAAGCGGTTGACAAAAGTGTCACATGTTCTTGTTTAGCATTGAAATAAATTTGAAATTGTTGTTTATTCTAATCATGATTTTTGTCTTGAATATGGAATTATTTTTCATGAGATATTCAATGGAAACTAGGCAATAAAGAAATTTTATCGGACAAAATTGGGGGGTGAAAATGTAAATCCTCGCGTGATAATAACTTCTATTGCGGAATATCACCAAAATTATAAGTTTTGGATATAGGGAAGTGTATCATAACTAGGGCTTATTTTCATAATAGAATTGAACCTCGAGGAAAAAAATGGGGGTTCCCATTTAAAAAGGTGGCATTTTTAATTTTTCTCATTCGCTTATTGGATCCTAATTATTGGATCAGTGTACGTGAAAATGATGCGTGACCTTTCAACCTTCAATCATCACGATTTCTAAAAATGTTAATTAACATGAAAATGACGTATGTTCGAGAGGCTGCATGTATCGCTTTTTCTAAAAGAAACTCGAATAACTCGAAAACGGTTCATTTTGGGTATAGGGTTTGATAGATGAGTTAGAATCTAAATCATGGGAAGAATTCAAAAATGAGGTGAAATACATGTCATTAAAAATAACAAAGATGACGTCACTTCCGGTGAAAGCCAAAACGTCACCTCAACGAAAATATTTCAGTTGAATTCTCCATTAGTTTTTCATCCATCCTATCAATTTTCAGAATCGCCCTACTTTCAGTTTTCTATATATAGATCGCGTTAACTCGTCAAGATATACCCTGTATATTTAGTATCAGCATTACACCCGTGCGGAGCCAGGTCGGGTCACTTGTATTTTTAATGAATGCTCAAATATACTTTCCGAATCATCAAGTTTTATTTCAACAAACCAAAGAGTTTTGAAGTTTTCTTGGACAACATACTTTTAATAAAATTCATCAGTTTTCATGCTAATAAATATTTATAGTTAAAAACACTTTTTTTCTGAAGATCTCACATATAAATCCCAACTCACGTGCATCTGTGCTCCATCTCCGGGGCCGCCCATGAATATCCAGCTGAGAGCAATATTTTCTGAATAATTGCCCAAGAAATATGGTTTAGAGTAATACTTCCTTAAATATTGTCCAGCTTTATCCATGCAATTGCTCCAACCAACATACCATGGCTTTTCTCCAGGGACAAGATTTGCTCTGGACTTGGACATTTCGAACACTTCTCTCAAATTTTTAAACTCAGTTTTATAAGGAAAGAACTGGCAACTCTTTGACAGGATTTTTCCATGAATATTTTGATAAAGACGTTGGAAAAATTCAAATGAGAATTCATTTTGTGCCGACCAGTCTCTCATTCCATCGGATACAATAACAGGCTTGCCCAGTAGAGCGTATTTTGAATGAAAATCGGTGGAAGAAATGTTTTCTATTCTATCGACGTTTGCAATATTGCGACAAAAGTCGCACTTTTCCGGTTCTCTGAAAATTTTCGTTGCTGTCGCAGGCATTTCAAGTAGACACTTCAAAAAATTATTCAAAGTTATTTCCCCAATGAAATAATTTATAAAAATAATTTGTGAAATGAGATATTGTACATTTTTACCTGAGGATTGTAAAACAGGTCGCGACTTCCATATAAGAGACCGAACACAAAACACAAATAAGTACACATTTTGAACATCACGATGTGATGTTTTATAAAATTGTAGATGCAATGAAAAAAAGTATTTCTGAAACAAACGTACGTATTCATAGGAACGTACATCCCCTAACAAGCATAGAGCGGTTACTGAAGGAATTCTGTCCTCTTTCTGTTACAATTACCTTATCACTAACCACACCACATGTGTCTGTCCAATGAAGCGTTAAGCAAATTGAATTTTCTTTTCAACCACCTGATGCATCTAAATTCATGGATGAAGGGAACTTTCAAGGCAGTGGATATATTAAGAATTAATTAGATATCACTAACTGAAAAATTTTTAAGGAACTTTTCTCAACATTTTCTACATTATATGATGGAATTGGCGGATACCTGAAAATCCATAACTAACGTATTCAAAAAACACTTTTACAGAAACGAAACACATGTTTCGCGTTTTTGTAAAATTGTTTAGTGAAAATTTCACAATAAAGTGTTTTTTGTATACGTTTCTTCTACATTTTCAAAACTAAAAGGGTTATTATTTATACATGAATGTCTTTAGAGATGATCTGAAATGGTTTTAAAAAGCATCTGGACGTACCATTAACACCTCAACACTTGTTAAACTAAGGAAATTCATTACAATATTGGCTCAAAGAATATCTAAGTATTTCATATTATCATAGTTACTTCTTTGCATGTTATACAGATATTTGTGAAGAGTTTTTTTTGAAATTAATTTCTTTCTTTGGAAGATGTCCACATTATATTGCTAAGAGATGAAGAATAAGAGAGACATAACTTTTCCCAAATTTGAATTGAAGGGGTTATATTTTTAGGGGTGATTAATTTTTGGGAAAGAAGTTTTTGTCTTTCTACTACTCCATCTTGATACAAAAAATGGATGAGGGAATCTTCCTTCCTTTCTTTGGAAGATTCCCTCATTTTTGTATCAAGGTGGAGTAGTAGAAAGCCAAAAACTTTTTTTCTCAAATGTTTTTATGTTGACAAAATAACTTTTGAAATACAACTAAATGAATATACCTAGTACAAACTTTAAATATTTTATAAACATGAGAGGTCTTGAAAACCTAGTCATCATCTAAAAATATTCTTTTAAAATTCAATGGGGTTTTTATTCATATTTTTAGATTGAAAAACATAAAAACAGTGTAATACAGCTTGGGGCAGTATCGTGTGTCCCACCCTATTAATGACAATCCCGAATTTTAATTAATACATAATTCTTCTATGTTGTAGTATGCTTTTTTATACCGTATTTGAAAATTTCTGACAAAAATTAAAATACAAACAAATTTTGGATAAAGTCGATGGGATCATTTTATATAATTCAGTTTCAGAAACAATATTACAAAATTTAAATATCAATTGAAAAAATCTAATAAGTGGAATTCCATAGTTTGCTTTTCATTGTATTACACTTGAAATCGTTTTCAATATGCACTTTTTGTAACCAATTTTATTTTTATTCTCAAGCCTCAATAATGCTAGAGAAAGCTATTGTATAGCGAAACACGTGTAGCGGTTTTTTTAAAACCCTTTATAGTGAAAATCATATAATGAACTGTATTGATCAGTTTGAATAAGGGTTTCAAATGGTCCCAATATTTGCTCAAAAGATGTATTTCGCTGCTCTTTTATGTAAAATAAAAACTGAATGTATCAACTGTTTGCGACACCATATCTCAAGTGAGATTCGATAATAAAAATAATAGTTGTTTCCAGTTCGTTGATGATGTCTAATGGTATAACAGCTGGATAAAAATTTTTTGTTCAGGTATTTTATATGATCAACAAATTTCATAGTTATAAATTCAAATTTACAAGAATTTTTCAGATGTTTTTCTTTACTTTGCAGTGAGTTTGAAGGCAGAGAATATCATGTTGGTTTTGCTGAAGTTAAAACATATCAATCAATCAAACATTTATTAAATCAGTTTTCCTTCACAATCACATTAGACAAAAACACATCATCATGAAATGCTGGCTGATTCAACAGGTCAAACATAAAAATACATTAAAAAAAAAAGTTAATAAGCTACAATCAAATTAGGATTCAAGGAGAAACTCATCCACAGAGTAGTATGCTTTTCGCAATAAAAAAATCTTGAGTCGCCTTTTAAACACATTGATATTTGAGGATTTAATGTCCTCACTAAGCTTATAATATAGCTTAAATGTTCTTGGATTTGCTCATTCCTAAGAATAATTGAAATATTGTTTTTTTTATATATGTATTAGAGTTTGGTAGATATACAAACTAGGCATTGTTAATCAAATATAACGAATGAATAATGGCCTGCAGTGTGCACTTGAAGATGCATCAGCCAGAATTCTGATTACCTTTTTCTGAGTAGTAAAAACTTCATCAGCTTTAGCTGATAAGCTCCAGTGTTCAAGACCATAGGAAATCACTGACTGAATTAAACTGTAGTATAAAAGCTTGAGAAGATCAAGAGAGAATGTTTGTTTTATCCGACAAAGTAAATATATGTGTTTACTGAGCTTCAGTTTGACACTATGAACATGTAACTTCCAGGTACGTTTATTATCAATATAAACACCTAAGAATTTAGTACAAATAACTTGATGTAGAGTTTCATTATTTAATCTAACCAAATAGCTTTTATCAATTGTTGTATTTTTAGTAACAAAGTTGAGCAATTGAGATTTAGCAGCAGGCTATTTACAGAACACCACTCAGAAGTCTGATCAGTTTTGATAGCTTTGACAATTAGTTCGGATGTAGTTCCCGCATATACGAAGATGTTAGTGTCGCCCACAAAAATAATAGCTTTTGAAGAAAATTTCGGAAGATCATTTATAAAAACAAAAAAATTAAAAGGGTCCCAAAACAGAACCTTGAGGTACCCCTCTTGATATACATTTTCTTTCAGAATTCATTCCATTCACACAGACCAGCTGACTACGATCAGTCAGGTAAGATCCAACCCAATTCAATGCAGAGCCACGTATACCATAAAACTGCAATTTGTATAACAGTATGTCATGGTCAATGAGGTCAAAAGCTTTGCTCAAATAAAAAAAATAATACCATGTCATACCAACAATTTACTTTTTTTCAATCAATACTTGTATTCTTGAAAATACAAGCTATTCCATGCCCAATAAAGTGGTATCTTTTACAAATAGTATAAGTTTCTTTCATTTATGATAGGAAGATATTTCACATGTATAAGGAATAAGATAAGACCTAGTACGGATCATTGGGAAACCTTAGTGAGTCCGCGGGGCTTCTTGGGAGAGGCAATGGATTGCACTAGGGACCACTAGTTCAATCAATAGGACAACACAAAAAATCAACAATTTATTTACAACAGAAAATTACTCAGAATGTAATAATTATATTCAAGGAGGCAGAAGCCCTATTTGTTGTAGGCAAATTGTCGCTGCGCTTGCCTTGGCTTCCTTCTTATTGTTACTTGCTACATTTGGTTTGTATTCCATTCCATTAAGTACAACCTAAAAAAAATTAATACAACATGAAATGCAAGTTAATACTTCAAATGAAATTTTTGAAATCATATCATATTTGTCATGTGTCTTTCTAGTACTAAGTCTGATTGAAAACAACATTGTTTTTTTTCGAAAGTTGGTCTGAAAACAAAAGTTTGCATTTCATTATGAAAAGATTTAAATGATTTACTGAACAAAACAATTCCAAAAAAAAAGCAATTTCACCTTAAATAGAAAATTTTTCTTGTGATCTGGACCGCACTCAAACTCCAAAATATATTGGGGAGCACCCAACTTTTTCTTCGACGCGTACTCTCCCAACAGGGAAACAGGGTGCTTGCCCTGTAAATTCTTCACGACAGGTGCACCTTTGACTTTTCTGTTCTTTCCGCGTTGCTCCTCATTAGCAACCAAACCTTTCTTATCCAATTTTACCTCCAACAGGAGTGGTTCTAGTGCCCCGGATTTTTCTTTACCCAAACCTTCTCCGGGTCTCCAACCCATTTTCTGAAGGAGATGCATTCCCATACCTCCTGATACAGGAGCAGCAGTTTGAAGTTGATCCTATACGTAATAATGAAGAAAAAAAATCAGTAATACTAAAATTTTCATTAATTATTAATAACTTCTTCAAGAATTCATATTTACTGAAATGCATCCTGCAATTGCCGAAGAAGAAACTACATTAAAATACACAATCTTATACTCGCAGAGAAATACTGCTGCAATTTGGGCATTATAATTTATAAAATCATCTTACTTATTATGAGCTATCCAAAACATAAATTTATCGATAAAACAACTTTTGTAATCCTTTAACAGCTGTATATTTTAACAGAATCTATGAATTGTAACAACGTAACAACCAACAGCAGCACAATTTTAACTTCCATCTATACAGTGCATTTCTTTAATATCCCCCCTTCTATTCTTTGAACGGGTCAACTCAAAAAATTGAAATTTGGGTTAATGAAATTAATGCATGAATACTTTATTTTGAAGTGAAATTGACAGATGAAACTTTCAAGATGGCTACTGAGCGCCACCTGGGAAAAAAAAATTTAATGGAAAGGGGGGTCTTGTGACACATCATTTTGAAGCTCCTGACGAATACTTCACAACCCTAGAATATGAAGTCAATATCTTCACCTACTACTAAATGGCGAAACATTTAATATCAAGACAAACATATTGTAATGAATCTGAAGCTGGCCCTGACCGATGTCCCAGTTAGCAAACGCATGACGCATCGCGAAGCAGCGCGAAAGGTCCGGATGGGTCCCGAAATCCGCAGAGAGATCCGGAACGTTCGTTGACGATATAAAAAGGTCGCTCTCCGTCCCGAGGAGTAGTCTGTACTTAGAAAGTGAATCGTGCGTTTAAAGAAAGGAATCTAATTGTGAAGATAAATTAAGCGTTAGTTACTAAGAGTTGTATATAAATTAGTTGTGATAGTGAAATATTGTTAAAAATAAATTTGATTAAGGCAGTTAATTCTTTAATTCGTTACAATTGGTGATCAGAAGTGGATTTTTAAAATAAATTTGTGAGCGCTTGGTGGACAATTTTTGTATTACGGTGAAATTGACTATAAAACTTTCTCACTTTCGCGCAGATAGACTGGTGATTCATTGTGTTTCGCGAAGCGGACAGTACCGGACGACGGAAACATAAACTGATAGACCTTTCTCGCGAAAAATAGACTTGTGAAAATAAATAAGTGTTTCGGACTCCATCAAATAAGTGGACATATTCAGTTTTGAGTAAAATAGACAGTAAGAGTTAAAATGTGTTCAAGAAAAGTGCGCCTAGTGGACTTGAAAGTCGCCGAATTGAAGCAAGAATTGGAGGAGAGAGAACTAGATTCTTCCGGAAAAAAATCAGTACTCCAGAAGAGACTATATGGGACAACTTGATTGAATCAGGAGAAGATCCCGAAACATATTTATTCGAAGTTTCTGGGGTTGATTGGAGTTCAATAATGAGCAAACTTGAGGAGAACACCAAATCGCTGAAATATGAACTTCAACAAAATTCGAAGAGTTTGAAAGATGAACTTCAACAAAATTCGAAGTGCCTGGAGGAGAAGCTTCTGGAAAATTCGATGAGTTTAAAAAATGAATTTCAACAAAATTCGAAGTGCCTGGAGGAGAAGCTTCTGGAAAATTCGATGAGTTTAAAAGATGAATTTCAACAAAATTCGGTAAGTCTGGAGAAGCTTCTGGAAAATTCTAAAAGTTTGGAAGATAAATTTCTAGAGAATTCGAATAGCTTGAAGGAAGAACTTCTTGAGAATGCAGAAGGCTTGAAGAAAGAGCTTTGTAGTGTGGGGAGCCTACTCGAAGAAAGAATAGGAACCATTGAGACAGAGATAGATAAAATCAGGAAGGAAATGGACACAGAAGTAGAAGAAATCAAAGGCGGAGTTCAGACAGAAATCAGCGAGATAAAGAAAACAATTAGCAGGTTGCAAAACAAAATTGTTAATTCTGCCCACCCCACAGAAACGGTTACTGAAAACTCAATTCCGGAACTGAAAGATGTCAAACTCAGTTCTGAACCGGGAAAGTTCTCCATGAAGCCGCCCCAGTTCGACGGAAACACTCCTTGGGCAAATTACCACCAACAATTCGAAGCTGCGACCAGGCCCACCTAGAGCACGTTTACCATTCACAGCTCAAGAACCGCTGCCAGAAATCAGGAGAATCCCTACAGGAGTTTGAAGCCGACATAGCTCGATTGGCCGTCTGGCATATCCTGCTACACCCGAAAATATAATGGAGCGGTTAGCAGTTCAGGCATTCTTGGATGGAGTTCGCGACCAAGAAACGAGGCGCTAGCTCATCTCAAACATCTCGTGGATGCACTGGCAAGCGCTCTGGAGTTTGAGGCTGCAAAACAATCCTGCAAGAGCCAGAGCAAAGTTCGAGCTATCGCGGAAGATGGACAAGTGCCTGCAGATATTGAGGCCACCATCAGAAAAGTAATGAAAGAAGTTTTGCCTGAGAGGAAAAATATAAGATGCTGGAACTGTGGGAAAATTGGACATGTGCGTAGCAAATGTCCAGCTTTCAAAGAATCGACACCAAATCAGGAAAACTAGTGGGGGTCGATGAGAAGGGGCAATCGTCGACCTGTATCCAGCAAGCCCCCGTAAAAAACGCATATGTTGCCGTTCTCCAACGACGTAGACGGCCTCATCAACAACGAGCCTTGCACCATGCTGCTAGATGCAGGTGCGACGAGAACCATTCTTGGGCCAACCTTTGCCAAAACACCGGCAAGAATTGAACCGTCAAGCTGGAAGTTACGCACTGCAACAGGGAAGCCAGCCAATGTACTTGGAGAACTACCAATTGAATTGGTGTTGGGCAGCACAAAATTGAAACATCGTGCATTGGTGGCGGACATCGAGGACGATGCGATCATTGGAATGGACATAATGAATTCCAGAGGGTTCGAGCTGAATTTTCAAGACGGCGTCCTACGTGTCGGCGGAGAAGAGCTGGTGCTTCATGGAAGAAGCGAAGAGATGATTAGAGTCCTGTTGGCCGAAGACGTGTGCGTACCTGAGAAGGCTGAAACCATACTAGAGGCTCGCTTGGACGGTGGTGCGAGCAGCGGGAATGTGGTAATGTTCGAGCCCAAGATACATGACGAGAAAATTGGACGAGGAATCGCACTGGGGAAGACCCTGTTGCGTGTTGATAAAGTTGTGCCGGTCAGGGTCATGAATGTCAACTACTTTCCCGGGACCTTGAAGAAGGGAACAATGCTGGGGCACTGTTCGTCCATTTCCTCTGTCATACGGAGTGTACGCAGTTCAGTTAGCCAAGCCAACAACTTGCCTACAGAGTTGGACAAGTTACTTGACATTTCCTCCAAAGACATACCATCAACTCACCGATCTAAATTGAGGGAGTTAGTCAAGAGGTACCACGAAATATTCGATATTGGAGAAGGAAAAGGCGGCAGAACGAATGTGGTTCAGCATAGAATCGACACTGGGAATGCCCGACCAATCCGGCAATCGGCTAGAAGACTCCCTCTTGCCAAGAGAGAAGAGGCAGACAAGATAGTCAGCGATATGGGAAAAGAAGGAGTCATCTAACCTTCTGACAGCCCCTGGTCTTCCCCAGTCGTGTTAGTGAAGAAGAAGGACGGCTCGACAAGGTTCTGCGTGGATTATCGCCAACTAAATCACGTTACAAAGAAAGACAGCTACCCTCTTCCAAGAATCGACGACACCCTAGACACGCTAGCCGGCTCCACAATTTTCTCGACCTTGGATTTGAAGAGTGGATATTGGCAAGTTGAATTGGCCCCAGAAGATCGAGAAAAGACAGCTTTCACCATCGGCTCAGGATTGTGGCAGTTCACGGTTATGCCATTCGGGCTTTGTAATGCTCCAGCGACCTTCGAGAGATTGATGGAGACGGTTCTCAAAGGGCTCTCATGGAAGACGTGTCTAGTGTATCTCGACGATATAATCGTGGTCGGAAAATCGTTCGACGACCACCTGAAAAATCTGGACGAGGTGTTTATGCGTCTGAGGAGTTCTGGATTAAAACTGAGTCCCAAGAAATGCCATCTGTTCCAGAAAGAAGTCCGTTACCTTGGCCACGTTGTCTCTGGGGAAGGAGTGGCGGTAGACGAACAAAAGATCAAAGCAGTTAAGGATTGGCCCATTCCAAAAGACATACATCAGCTTCGGAGCTTCCTTGGTTTATGCACCTACTACCGCCGATATGTGCTGGGGTTTGCCAACATCGCCAAACCATTGACCCGCCTCACAGAAGGGCAGATCCAGTTCCAGTGGTCTGGGGAATGCCAAGACTCATTCAAGAAGTTGAAAAGAGCTTTGATCAACGCTCCCGTTTTGACCTATCCCCTACCTGACGGAAAGTTCATTTTGGATACGGACGCCATCAACGTGGGACTTGGAGCAGTCCTTTCTCAAATCCAGGATGGACAGGAGAAAGTTATTGGCTACTTCAGTAAAACGCTCAGTAAACCAGAGCGTAATTACTGTGTCACCAGGCGAGAACTGTTGGCCGTAGTCAAAGGTGTAGAGCATTTCTACAAATACGTGTATGGAAGACGATTTCTGTTGAGAACGAACCATGCAGCTCTCAAATGGCTTCTGCAGTTCAAAAATCCCGAGGGCCAAGTAGCGCACTGGTTTGAGAGATTACAAGAATTTGACTTCGAAATAGAACATCGAGCTGGGACTAGCCATAAAAACGCAGATGCCCTATCACGGAGACCTTGCCCCGATGACTGCTCACATTGTCGACGAGCAGAGGAGAAGGAAGCAGCTACTTGTAGAACTACAGCTGTAGACGACAACTGGGAGGATGATAAGATCAAGGAAGGCCAAGAGAAAGACCCAGATCTTGGTTTAGTCATCGGATGGAAGAAAAGTAATCGAAGACCATCGTGGCAGGAGGTAGCAGGTTATTCGCCAGTGGTCAAGTCCTACTGGGCACAATGGAACTCCCTTACTTTGGAAAACGGGGTTCTGAAGCGGGTGTTGGAGTCTGAAGACGGTGCAGAAGAAAGGTGCCAGACAGTGGTACCCCGGAGCAGACGACGGGAGGTGCTCAAAGAAATCCATGATGGAGTCACTGGAAGACATCTGGGAGTAACGAAGACCCTCCAGAAAGTAAGACAACGGTTTTACTGGGTTAATTGTCAAGCCGACGTCAAGGACTGGTGCAGAAAGTGTGATGTATGCGCTGCCAGTAACGGACCTAGGATACGACCGAAAGCTCCAATGCGCCAGTATAACGTGGGTAGTCTTTTCGAGAGAATCGCCATCGATATCGCCGGCCCGTTCCCGGAGTCCCACCATGGGAACAAATACATCCTGGTAGCCATGGACTACTTCAGCAAGTAGGCAGAAGCCTATGCCCTGTCCAACCAGGAAGCCTTTACCGTCGCTGACGTCCTGGTAAAGGAATGGATATGTCAATTCGGTGTCCCATTGGAGTTGCATTCGGACCAGGGCAGAAATTTTGAGTCCAACCTGTTTCAAGAAATATGCAAACTGTTGGACATTCGAAAGACCAGAACCACATCTTTACATCCACAGTCCGATGGAATGGTGGAACGAATGAATAAGACTATAAACCGCCACTTGTCCAAGGTAGTCTCTGACCAGACAATGAGCTGCATGAGATAATTTTGTTGTATCTCTATTGGAAAATAAGACAATGCAACCTGCATAAAACTTATTAGTTTTTACAGAGTTTTTCTTTGGGGCCTTATGTTCGAAATATAGGTACTTTTACATTACAAATGATCATCATTGCAAAGCCCAATTGATTTGTCCCTAAATATTTTCTGAACCTCACTTGTATGTTTGAGTATTAGTTATCAGTTTCATCATAAACCATATATTTTTAAAGCAAGCAATGCAAATTCACCAGTTTTAAACTATATTATGATTATTTGCTTGTAATCAGTCTATATGAGTAAATTTTACTTTATATTTAATACCTTGTTATATATAAATAGTATTTGGACCAACACTAATTGTGTAGGCAGGAGTATTCATGAAAATTATTGGGTTTATTGTATGTGAGTGAAATTTATTATGTTACTTATTATTATTAATTGCTATGCGACTTTTTGTTCAGCGGCTTCTTTTGACTATTCCTATACTAAATGTATTTTTTATAATAAGGAAAATGATAGAAAAAAATGCATCATGACATTAAACAATTATCAAATGATTCGTCACAGCATAAATCATAAGCATGATGAGTTAACAAATGAGTATTTGTTAGTCAATTATTAATCATTACATGTGTGATGTAATACATTTGATGAGACAACAATTGTAGCATAAAAACTGCTAGATTACAGTGCTAATTTGAATAGCATGCAACTTAGAAAGGAAGTGAAGAGTTTTCTAGTTAAGAGTCACTATAATAGTTTCGAGGAATATTTTAAGAATTCGTTTTGAATTTTATGATATGTATTCAACTATTTTAGTTACAACTTACATAGTTATGTAAGTTTAAAAGTTGTTGACAATTTTTAATGGTGAATTTCATTAGTTAGGACTTCCATTGTCTAATATGATTCTACTATGATTCGAAATCTATGAAGACACAAATAAAATTAGAAAGAATAGCTAAAATATCAATTATATCAGGCAATAAAACGTGAAATGACAATAAAAAAAGAAAGAATAAAAATGACCACAGAGTAAAAAGAAATGAAAAAAATGAAAATAAGCAAAGAATACAAAAACATTAAACCAAGTTACTTCACACGTTTTGATTGTTAGTATCTGCAATTGTCTTCAGGTGATGACTGGACTATTGCTCCGAAAGATGACTATTTATAGGTCATTCATGCGCTTTCACCTATCCCTCTTCTCTCTCTACGCTTCACCGGTTTATCGGGAGTTGGCTGTTTTCCGCTTGGTCACAGGTTTCCATATGTTGCGTATTTCTACGATGTCTTGGCTGAATGCGTCATTGGACAACATATATACAGCTTCTTTGTACTTCCTCTTGAACCAGTGTTTCTCTGTGGATGATAGCTTGGGGCCACTTGATGTTATGTTGATGAGTCCAAACATGCTCTGCTATTCCCACCTGGCTGGTTTCTCCTCGCTGTGTTTTTCTTGTGCTTGGCAATGCAATGGCCTCTTATTTTCACCGATATAGGATTTGTCGTAAAAGGTATCCAGTAAATGCAGTTCTTGGAATCGCAATCCGCGTTTGGTTGCCTGGTTTTCGTGAGGCTATTACGGATGGTGTTTCCTTATCATGGTTAGAAATCTTTTTAATTTTTCAATTTATTTTTTAACTTTTTGCTTATTTTTAATTTTTTATTTATTCATACCCTGTGGTCATTTTCATTTTGCATCTTGATTATTTTATTCGTTTTATTGTATTGTTATTTCACGTTTTATTGCTTAATATAATTATTATTTGAGCTATTCATTCTAGAATCATATTAGACAATAGAAGTGCTAACTAATGAAATTCATACTTTATGTAAGTTTATTCACTTTTTGTCTTTTTTTTTACCACAAAATGTATTTGCTAAAAACACTCTAAGCTTATGACAATAAAGTATTTTTATTTCTGTTATACATATTGAAAGATTTTAGTCTACTTTTTTTAAACTGAACCAATATTACGTAATTATTTTTAACTGCATGTATTTATTGGTGATTACTTATGTTATTTCCTTGACAGAACATTAAATCGAAGGCTTTTCATTCTGTTTTGGATATGTGGCTGAATTTCCTTCCATTTATTACTTTTTTTAAAGTATTATGAAATGAAATGTACATTCACATCTATTATAGTTTTATATACTATTGTTTTTTTCTTGTGACATAAATATAAATTTATTAAATGTTTTTTGGATGACAACTTATCTAAAGACTGGCACTAACCTCATTGAAAACAGTTTGACTCAATCTTTTATTTCTTCATCAGTTTCGATCAAGACAGTGGTCATATTTCAAAAGATTAGAAAGGAGTGCCAGTCAATCTTACTTCAACTGATAAACGCGAGATCTATTCATATGCTCGTAATGAAAAGTCCTTCCATTCTCGTCAGGTTATTGAAAACATATGGCATTTATTACTATAGCAATTTTTCTTCTCAATGACTTACCAGATGTTGATACCGTGGATCTCCAAAACTTCTCGCGTTGGACCTTTGTTCAATATTTTATTGGCCTGAAACAAATTCTCAGGTGGCAAATTTCAGAAATTAGAAATCGAAAAACCGATTTCTATTTTGAGAAATTTTCCTTGCTGGATATTGATTTCCAGATTTTGTCTTTTTCATAGATCAACATGATATATGCAGAACTTGAAATCATACTGGCTTTCTCTTGAAGATAAGAATATAAAAATATCAACAGAAAACTAATGCAATGATCCTTGTTGAAAAATGGTATTTTACATAAAATATTTTTATGCGCCACTAACTATTCTAGTGAAATATTTGAAATTCGTACCACTTATTTACTTTTTACTAATATCCAGCCTTTCGAAGAGGCACAGATTCCACTTCTGTGCACAGAAATGGTCTGTGCCTCAATGGATTAGAAATAGAAATCAGAAGTTTCTATAAAAAATCCAAAACCTGAAAATTTGTCAAAGGCAAATTGGACAGTTGGCTACTCATTTCATTTATATTAAATGCTCGAATAATCAAAAACAACTTTTAAAGAATTTACTCGAATTTTTGATCAATTTGTGATTTGGATACCTAAATGAAATATTTAGCCAATGAGGAAAGGAAGTAGGAAATATGAAAAACTCTCTTCAGCACTGAAAATCTGAAAAGACAATAATATAGACTTGTCGATAAAATACCTTTTTGGCCCAGGCCTGATAGCCTGATGACAACTCAGCCTGTGACAATATTTGAGCACCTGTTGATCCAGTAAACTGACCTAGCTGCTGTTTGCTGGTAGCCCATGACTGCATCTACAAAAACAATCCCGATCAGTTGATTCATTTTATTGCCAATATTTTATATTCGTATATATTTTTTTTATAATAAGGATGATGACTGTCCACGATATTTAAAATAATTCGTTGAGTACAACAATACTTCAAAACCCCTGTATTTTGAATTGCATTTCAAATTTTGCAACATGTTCCCAAACACTAGGAAATTGATACAGCAATATAATTGTTAACAGAATGTTTCTTCCATTCTTATATGAACTTAAACAATAACAAATTCAAATTATTTGGAAAGGCACTCAATGTGTATACTTAAGCAAAAGAGCTATGAAAGTAATTATTAAAAATTTGAGGAAACATGCAGAAGATGATCCTCGGAACACTACAGAATCTTCTAATGAAAGATAAGTTTAATAATATAATACGGTTTATTAATAACAAGCATGCAACAAGTCTACAGCCGCAACTTCTATATTTTGTCCTCCAAATATAAGTATTTCGGTACATTTCAGATTATAAGTTAGAGCTCACCTCTTTATTGGACTTGTACATCTGAGTGAGAGCCTGTACATCGTGGGGGTTTTCCTGTAATCTACGAATTGCAGTCAGTCTCTGTGAAACTATTGATCCAATATCTGCCGTAGGCTGCAACTCAATAAGTTGAAATATTAAATAATGCTTTTTCTTGAATATATCACCATTTGCATAAAATACAGATAACAGTAACATTGAAAGAATGAAATATTTTTAGTAGCTGGCATTTCCAATTGTATTTTATTTTTTACAGGTTTCATTCATTTTATATTTCCATCTGATGATACCAGAGGAGAATCCATTGCCAGACTAACTGATGCATTTTGAGCGAGAACTGATGAGTACAACCAATTATGAACTCCCTGAAATATATAACTGCACTCCATGTGAAATTCACCTACAGAATTGAACTTGACCCGACATGGAAATAGAACTCCCAAAATTATAAAAAGATTAAATTTGTCCAAATATTATATTGATAAAATTTGTCCAGATATTATATCGATAAAATTCTATAGAAGGAAATCCGAGTGTGAAATAATATAATCTATACGAACGGATTAAAAACTGAGACAGGATTGGGGTGGCATTGAAAAACTTGAGAATCACTCATTTCTGGAGGTTGCCAAAGGTGGCTTCTCTGTAAGCCCTGAAGAACCCCTTCAGTGCAGACCCTCTGATTTAGAGAATACATTCTTGTAATATATGGTTGATGAGTGATTTATGAGGATTCCCAGCCATATTGGTATTCCAGGCAGATCAAGATGCCAAAGAAGCTATGGAAAAAACCATTTCGATAATATCCCTGTTGGATTAAATTCCATGAAAATATTTTTGATATACATGACATATCAAAAGTGGGAAGTGCACTGGACTAGCCCTGAATCAAAACTCCCAAAGTAAAATCTTTCGTGAAAGAATGGAAATCCCTACGTAACATATCCTGAAAAGAATAAGTGATAATAAACTTGTTTGTGAACTGGATGTATGTGGCTTACCAATAGTTATATGCTAAGGTGAGAACGATAACCTAAACATGACCTCTGTAGAAGAAGGAAATTGGTGAAACATACACTGAGCTGTGAATTATTAGTTAAACTGAGTATGATACAAATTATAGAATTATGCTCAGCAGACAATAAGAAGAAACTTATATCTACATACAAGAATTTAATTATTTATTTATTTGGTACAAAACTTCCAGAGAGAAATTATGCTGGTGAAAGGAAATTCATAAAAATGTCTAAGAAAATATCAATAACAACTTTTGATAATAAGAAAATATAAACATCCAAATAATTATAATCTGATAATTATCTCTAAATTAAAAAATTTGTTTTGAAGTTTTTGGAAAATATATGAACGGTTCTGGATTGTTTTATTTTTTCAGTCAATTTATTGAGAACTTCTTAAATGATTTGGTAGTATGTATTAAGAAATTGTAGGTGTTGTGATCAAGTAATTTAGAAATGTTTAATAATTATATATTACTTTTCAGGACATTTTCAGATAATTTATATACGAATTTAGCTTTTTCAAAGACTATTAAATTATTCAAAGTCATATTATTAGTCATTTTGTATAGTTCCAAAGATGGTGTATCCCATGATTTATTAAATATTGCCTTCATAGCTTCATTCATTAAACGATATATTTTTTTTGCCTTTCAGTGCAGGATGACCGAATTGCAATGAGATATCTAATTCGATGGAGAATATGAGCATTATAAATTAGAGTTACTATAGGAGTACCTAAAAAAATTCATTCTTCTGATTGCTCCCACCAGTGGTACGATCAATTCTTTAATTTTATTCATATGACTTTCAGAATATTAATTTTTATCAATTATTAGGACCAAATATTTACGATTTACGATTTTCGACTTGGTTAATTAATTTGTTCTTAATTTCAAGATTCAGTTTATTTTTTGATTGAAAATCATGAAAACTGTCTTTTCTAAATTGATTGTTTAATTGAGGTCATTTCTCAATCTTTTTCATGTCGTTACTTATATTTATTTTCAATGAAATCTCAGAATGTTTGAATGAGGAACTATCAAATATAAACGAATGGTTATGTGACAACGGCCTCAAGTCAAATGTAAATTAAACAAAATGCATGTTAATAGGTAGCAAATATCGTTTAAGACAACTGCAAGATGAACAGCTGTCATTGAACATTTATATTGATAATGTCATCATTGAAAGGGTAACAACTTTTAAATATCTGGGAGTGGTATTAGATCAAGAATTGAACTCTAATGTGCACTGTAGTTATATTCAGAAGAAAATAACCACGAAAATTCATCTTTTATGTAGATTGAAAAATAAAATAAGTGAATATGCAAAATTAACAATTTATAAATCAATAATAGCACCCCAACTTGATTATTGCAGTACATTACTCTATTTTGTGAGCAATGAAAATCTAAACAGACTACAGAAGCTTCAAAACAGATCCATGAGGGCAATATTAAGTTGTAATAAACGCACATCTGTGGAATACATGTTGGAAACACTGTCTATTATGTCTGTTAAACAAAAGGATAACACTGAATATGCTACTATTTATATTTAAAATTAAACACAATATGTTGCCAAATTATCTGAGTGATCAGTTAACCTACACAAGTAGTATTCATACACACTCCACTAGAAATAGAAATGGAAATTTTTATATCAACAGAGAACATATAGGTTGTGACTCGTTGTATAGTTCTGGTCTGACTGCATTTAATAATTTGCCAAGTCATATAAAAAGCTGTGATTCGTTAAATTCATTCAAAAGAAAATGTAGTGAATATATTTCAAGTAATAGTCGTCAATAATTCTTCTTGTTTTCTAGTTTCTTGTTTTTAAAATGTGACTTGTCTCTATTTTTATATTTTTTTGTTTTGTAATTTATAAGTGACTGACTGTACTATGAAGAACATTATGTGCTAACAGAGAGTAATAATAATGAATTCTCATTTTTTCTGAATGAAACAGTGCAAACATGGTCTTGCACTGAGAACTATCTATCACCCATCAAACTTATATTTTTAATATTATCAACATAGAGCAAATTAAATTTCCCAATTTTTCAGCCAAAGATTGTATTATTAAGTCTTTTTCTACTATATTAGGTGTGATCAACTCATAGTTGTTTTAAAGTCTTTAATTTTTTCTTTGTAATTGGAGTATATTGCGGCCTTTTTCAATAATCGATTTTTTTCTTTCATACTTCTGATAGATTCATCTATGTCATCATCAACATGTTCTTTATTTTCATATTTAAACTTCATAAATTGGAATCCAGACAATTTTCGAGTGATGGTATTCTCCCAAAAGTTAGTTTTTTCTTTTCATCTAGTCATTTTTAACAATATGATTTCACTGGACTACCAAAGTTTTTCAACTTGACATTTACCCAATATGTCAAATGGAAACATTCGAAATGATTCTATATATTTGTAGACAAACCAAACCAAATTTTATTTATTTCTCTTCTAACGAATTTTCTTTAACATGAATAAGTTTTTAATAAATTATTTGTTGGTTTCTACAGAAATTATAACACTTTTATCACTACTGATAAAATTGTTGAACTAATTATCTGACATTATAGCATATGTGAAGTGTATATTTCAAAATTTAAAAATGAATATAATATGAATCGGCTAGACAACCTTAGCAGTAATTGAAAGAAACAATAGTTATTCATAATTTTTTAGTTGAAAAGCATTAATATATAAAAGTACAAATATTTATATATTTAAACACATTTGTGAGTTATGAACACATGAACTGAAAATATTTACACGAATATTTTAAAAAAATAACAAGAAAAAAAGAAACACATTTAAAATAACAAACCGACATAATACAAATGATATAACCCACTAACTCACTCACCATTTTTGTATAAGGGTCTACTTATTATCAGTATATAGTTACCCAAATAAAAAAAACAACATGAATAGAAGCCACATTACAATGTGGTCAATGATCTGATACGAATTTCAATGCAGATCAGTTTTTTCTAATATTTTACAAAGCATTTCCATATGTGATTCCCGAATCATTGTCCTAAAAAAATTGAAAAGTTTCTCACTACTAACTTCAAAAAAAAAATGTTATCAAAGAGATTGTTTATATATCCAGTGTCAAATGATATTTTTTAGACTACACCATCACTATATTATATACAGTTTCTAATGTTTTTATGAGTTCGGTCCAGAATTCTGAAAGATTGGCTGTGACTTATTGATGATCATACTCTGGTACCATATTATTCTAGTATGAAAATTAGGAGTTAATGAGTCATGAGAATTATTTTCATCAATATTTCAATTATAGATTGACAGAATCATGACCTAAAAAATATGGAACAATCAAATTTGAAAATATTCCAAGTATCTTCAACTGATTCCAAATAATTGTTTTTTATGTATAGGTTGAACTACTGGTTTTCACTTGAATATTTTTTTATTTCAAAATATATAACTTTGTATTTTTTCATACATATAAAATTATGAACATTTCTCTTAAACCAGTGTAAAATTTCATGAGCTCACCTCATTAACAGGGGTCGGGAAAACTTGCGGTCCTGGAGGTGCATTGGGTAGAGCAGAAACAGTTACAATTTTAGGTAAAACTACTGGCGGCGCCACTAGAGGAACCGGAGTAGGTTCGATCGGTAGAACAATGGAATTTGTTGGTGGTGGGACAGGAAGAGGAGGTTTATTGTCAGTCTTCTTTGCTGGTGGTGATACAGGCATCCACTCTTCTCCTTTGCGGTGTTGCTGACCGCTGCTTACGGGAAACTGAATGCGTAGCTCACTGGTCCTTTCCATACTGGATTTAATTGGAAGCGGAACCGAGTTCTGAATCAATTGAATAATTTTCAAATGTCATCATATCGTCTACCAAGAAATAGTTTTGTTTCTGACTCACCTTTATATTCATTGTTATGGAAGTGGGTCTATCCTTCAACTGGAATGGATGATGGAATGGTTTATCAGGGTCACTATCGCTATCATCTTTTTCAGATAAACTAGATAGTTCCCCCAATTCTTCTTTCTTCGATAATGTCTTGCAAAAATCTGTCAATTCCTCTATTGTTTTGCCTCCTGATTTTATTGCTGCTATTACCTTTTCTTGTGCTTGCGGTCCTAGTGTCAATGCAGCTGGAAGGCTTCCCGATTTCATCATGGTTATGGCATTTTTTCTGGCGATTTCCAATAATTTTTTCTTGTCAAACCTTGATTCTGAATTCCTTTCATTATTTCTGTCTCTCTCGTTGTAACCTCTGTACCTGGAACGTATAAAAATTTGTTTGTCGACCAATATTTTGACAACAAAAACATATTTTCAATGCCTCATTACAACAAAAAAACATATTTTCAGTGCCTCATTAGCATAATTTTGGATACATTTTCAAAACCAATTCACTCTTCATTCATAAATGTTTCCATTATCTCATACTCTAAGATATAAAGAATAAAATTGAATGACTTACTTTTATTTGTCATATTGATAATATATATATATATATATATATATATATATATATATATATATATTTTATATATATATATATATATATATATATATATTCTAGAAAGTCAATTAATCAAAAAGTATTTAAGAATTTGAGTCACTAGAAATATTTCAGAATAATGCTGTTTACAAGCCGAAAATGGGTTTTTGTTGGAAAACTAGATTCACTTCGATAATTCGATATTCCATCATTGTTTGCATTTCAGATTTGAAAAATCTGAAAATGATCCACAGTTATTAGAATTTTTTAATTTGATTTCCTTTCTTTGAAAGTTTTTCATTCTTTCACATCAAAGAATGTAAATGAAAGTATCGACCTATGTAGGAAATAAATAAGAAATTTCATCATAATTTATTATTAGAAGTTCTTGATATTTGAAATATTTTCTCGATACTTGTGTTGACAATATGTCTTCAAAAATAGTCGTATCATCAGGATGTGACTATTTCATGAATAAATTTATTCATTTATTACTAACCTGTCTCTCATAAACCATTTATTTTCTCTCTCTTCCTTATTACTTTCCCTTGGTTTATAAAACCCGTCATCACTGATTTTATTCCTACTCCTCTTGTAGTCCTCCAATTCTCTGCTATATTCGTCTCTATCTCTAGATATATGTTTCCTCTCCCTATGAGTGTCTTTCATTCTGCTATCTCTGTCCTGACTTCGCCTCTCTCGACTTCTACTACGATCACGACTTCTTTCTCTATGTTTTCTTCTTTCTTTACTTCTGTCCCTGAACCTAGAATCATTTCTTCTTACTTTTGAATCATCAGTTTTCATTTTCTTTTTTCGATGTTCGTCACTACTACTTCGACTGCGTTTCTTTGATTTCGACTTGTGCTTTTTCTTTTTATGGTTCGAGCTGGAATCTGATTCTGAAGCCTCTCCTTCCTCTTGCTCAATAATTTTTTCATGTATTTCTTGTATAGTTGATTCAAAAATAGAACTCAACTTTAGATCTTTTATAAATATTTTACTTTTTATTTTCTTAGTAGATCTAGAATCTTTCTTCTCTTCTTTTCCTTCCTCTTCTATATTATTTTCAACATCTTTCTCATTATTTCCTTCCACCTTAATTTTTTTTTCTGCCAAGCTTTTTTCATTTTTAATAAGAATTTTTGCAAGATCCACTTCATCATTATCACTCGAACTGCTACTAGTGTGTCTTTTCTTCTTATCT
The DNA here is from genome assembly GCF_025532065.1 of Leptinotarsa decemlineata. Classification (NCBI taxonomy): domain Eukaryota; kingdom Metazoa; phylum Arthropoda; class Insecta; order Coleoptera; family Chrysomelidae; genus Leptinotarsa; species Leptinotarsa decemlineata. The sequence continues at coordinate 3,532,353 of NW_027412587.1, forward strand.
TTCTTCTTGTGTTTTTTATCCTTGTGTTTATGTTTCTTTTTCTTTTTATGTTTTTTATTATTATCAGATTTTTCCTTTTTGATAATGATAGGTGGTTTGGCATGAAATGTACTAAATAATTCAGACAAAATTTCCATGGATGATTTAATGGGTAATTCAGGTTTTTCCTCCTTTATTTCTTCAGACATATTGAAAAATATTCTGATACGGTCGGTTTTTATTTATTTTCAGTCTCCCCTATTCACAATATATTTAATGATTTATTTGAAATTTTCCATGAAGAATGGTATATCATAACAATAACAAACTTCTCCAATACGAATCATATAAACAAGAAAAGAAACATTACTCAAGATTCTCGGAAAAAGGACAGACTATAAATTACTATTTCGTGACATAACTGTCAACTGTTAGGTGTCAGGAGTATCACGGAGTAAGCGACATCTAGGTTCTTTAAGTATTTCTATTGATTTTACTATATACAAAGATTTTAATCATATATGGAAGGGAAGCATTTCTACCGATCATGGCCAAAATGTAATAGTCTATATACAAAGGTAATAATTTTTGTCATGACACTATTCAAAACAGCAGATCGGAATAACTTTAAACATGCTCTTTGTGTTTTGAGCTATTCAATTGTGAATTTGTGAGAGTAATGTTTTTCAATGCGTTTATTATAGACATGAGAAACTGATGAATAGAGGGAATAAATCACTTTCGCTAAGGGGAAGTATCGGTAACAGTCGTATCTGGACAATGAAGTTCCCAATAGTTGTTTAATTTATATACTGTAGTATTCACATTCTCATAATATTAAGTGAATGATATATGAAAACTCTGGTGTTTGAATAGATTCACATTTGTTTTGTCAAAATCTTTTAATGCCAGAAACGAGATTGACCCAATAAACATTATGTCGATAGATAGAACAAGATTCGTTTTCGAAACATTGCTCTATGTTCAGCACACAGAACGTTAGCATCTCTGTGAATGGAAAGCCAAAGAATGTTGGATTTTGGATTCGTTTTATGAAGAATCAAGAGTGCCGGATTGGAAATCCAGAAGTCGCCAAACAGAGAAAAGTGAAGACATGAAATCGAGTTTCGTTTCTGACATGGTGGTGGGCGAACTTGCTGATAGCGACCGCTACAAAGAAGGTACGTAGACACCATTGTTGGGGATGGAACTCAGTTCATGTTGTGAATGTCCGCCGTTTTATAACGTGCAAGCATACATAAAAAATAGTATTAATCAACATTGTTTGAGTGTTTTTAAATAAATAGTGCTCTCATTCACGCCGGTTGGAGGCCGGAGTGGACCGGATGTCCACGTGGGAGTGCTAAAGTGGAATAATTATATAATACCTACTCCCATTCACGCCGATTAGAGGCCGGGGGAGTAAGATTGCAACGGATAAACTTTCATGAAGAAGACGTTAATTTTATATGTATGTATATGTTCGCCGCAGAAAGACGTGCCTATCAAAAATTAATAATTTGGGGAAAAAATGGGGTGCAGTATTGCGTAAAGCAAGACTTTTGCACTCCCCGGACAAAGTTTTCATTATAGTTTTTACTATAATAAAAAGAGTACTGGTCATAATAGCGCCATCTGGAAGCTGGGACCAAAATTAAGCAGTAGAAGAAGACATGAAATATAATTACTAGATCAAGCAACTAGTATTTTACTGAAAACAGCTTCTGACATTTGAAAAAATAAGGCTCGTATTTCTGCAGTTACTGTGAAAGAATCTGGTGCTTGAATAAATACTAATCCTGTAGCATCACTTGGGATCCTACTGGATGATTACTCTTTCCGACTTGAGATTGAATTTCGACCTGGTACACCACTGTGTGTTCAACTGTTTTGTAAATGTGGTGCATATGTGGATAAATTAGGTACTCATGGGTTGAGCTGCCATTTTAGCGCTGGTCGTTTTATTTCGCCATTGTGGCATAAATTATCTAATCAAAAGGGCATTAACTTTAGCAAAAATTTCTGCAATTTTGGAACTCATAGGTTCCGTCGAGGCGGTGGAAAACGGTCGTATGGTTAATCCATAGAAAAACGGCAAATCAGTTGTTTGGGACTTCAAGTCCCAAACACTTGTGTAGATAAATTAGCAACTTTTCATCATCCTGCTACTTCTGCGAACGCCAGTGCTGCTGCCTCATTGGGGAAAAGTTCCAAACCACGAAAATATCAGAATTTGGGAAATTATTACATCTTTCGCCCAATAACTGTTGAAATTTTTGATATTTTTGGCTCTGGAGCATTATCTTTCGGCAATAAAATTGGAAACCCACGATTCAAGAGTCACATCTTTTTTCATTTCAAAAATTAGTAAAGCCATCGAAACAGAAAATACTGCTTTATTTTTTGGTACTCTTTCTGACTCTGGAAAACTTGATGAAATTAACGTGTTTCCTGAAGACCAACTTCGCAAAGAAAAATGTGAAGGCAGTAACAAACCACTTTATGGAATAAGAACAAAAGCAAATGGAAAAATTACTTTCTGCAAAGAAATAGACGTCATATAATTTGGTATAAACTCAAGATATAATAATAATAATATATATTATATATTATTATTATATTATATATATATTATATATTATAATAATATATACGTTAATAGAATTACTTTAGGCCTGAGTTCCGAACGTAGAATTGTTAATAAAGATGTATTGATGTTGATGAAACCTCTCAGCAAAATTCTGATATGGTTTCCAAAGATTTTTCGAATTGTCCAAAACTGTCAGTATCAATGTAAGTGGACTATATTTTATTTCATATGAATTTGAATGTCGTCCAAAAGGACAATTACGCAAAAGCTTGATTTTGTTAAAAAGAGGGAGCAAATGTTGCAAGTTGAACACAACTGTGCTTACCTTGAGAATTTCAGTGACTTGTCTCGAATGATGTATATTTTCACAGCAACACCTATGTCATGCATCCCTTGAGCAGCTTTCATCGCAATGCCGACCGTGTTTGACGGAATATCGTGTACGGGCGGGATGTGCGTTATAGTCATAAATGGAAGCAAGTATATCGCGGTCTGAATATTACAAATGAATACAGAATAAAATACTTCCAATTTAATTCAAACGAGAGGGAAAGACGAAACACCGTATAAATCTACGAAGTTGAGAAGTAACAGGAAGAAAGGAAACAGGGGCAAAGAAAGCAGCAACGACAACATTACAAGCAATTTCAGAACTTCAGTGGAAACTCTCAGACGGGTTTCATAATCAGTATAATTCAATGTTTATCAAACACAAGATGTTAGCTGGAGTATTTGAAAAATGATACATGCATGAAAAATATCAACAATAGTATTTCGTGTACGAAGGGTTCTCTAATTGAAGCTCTCCCATAAGTGGTCAAGAATTATGGTCGATAGAATCGTTGAAAAGAGTGGTAAACACATTCTTGTGAAAGAACCAAATACAAAAATTTGCTTCTTGATTCTTGGGTTATGAGCTGCAAAATTCTTAAGAGATCCTCCGATATTTTTCATAAGGTTCACACGAAGACGTAAATAGAACCAAAACTTAAACAAATTTTGACAGAAATTGATGAAAAATGTTGAACAACAATGAAAAAGCGCAATAGGATCGGTTTAGATATTTACGGATAAATAACTCTAAAATTATGGATTATTTTGTCGGTCCATTAAAGCCTACATTGAAATGTACATAATGTGGCCATTTCTCGGTAACTTTTGATCTGTTCTGGATTTAGCTCTTCCCATATCACAAATATAACTTCACACAATGTTTCGATTTCTTAACGAGAAAAAAAAACTCTAGATGGAGACGAACAGCTGATATTCGAAATGCAAACACAGAAGGAAATTTTCAAAATCTCTATCAATCCACTTGTTTATTTCAATTTTGTTGATACATCTGAAAAAAGTTTCCTCAACAGAAAGATTCAGAGGTAAATAGAATGTAGCCATTGACTTCCCACTGAAAGGTTTATACGTGACTAATTATGCGGCAGATAACACAGCCATTATAATCTAGATGTACTGTTGAATCATAGAATAACCTCTTACAGTGGACATTACACTGCATACTGTAGACATATGTTCACTAGTAAGACACATGAATATAACAATATCATCAGACTATCTTGTTAGTACAGGTGTATGTCCTCTTCTACGAACAGGAGGGAACAAAATTGGACATTCATTCGTAATAATTTGTGATTTGAATTTGTATCATTCAGTTGAATATATTGTTAGTAATTCACCAAATCGTTGGTTAGTATTTTGACATTAGGTTCGCCACTTTTCAGAAAACCTTGTTTCATATCTTATTGGATTTTCTGTAGAACCATAAATGCGGTGATTTTAGAAACGCCAAACCTCATTTCTAGTTCTTTCGAAACATTGTTTCAATAATTCTCTAAACTAGTGGACAGTAAATAGCTAATATGTATCCATCAGATTCATCTGCTCTGGTTTCGATGTAATCAATGGAATTCATTGATGTACACCAATGACAAAAAGAACAGTTTGATGAAATACATCAGTTATGAGCCGGTGTAACCCGGAACAGTCTTATTGAATTACGATGAAAAACCGGTGAAAAAGAAACACACATTTCGTGTCACGTGCACAGTAAAAGCCAAAGACCATAATTGTGTCACGGGTCACGGCATGGGTCCGTGACCAAAGAGTACGTTGGTGTCTCTTGTCTAAGGTTGGTGTACTCTTTGTTCGTGATCAGACAATGACAATTGACAACCTGTCACGTGTTAGTACGTCGCTGCCGGCTGAATGATTAGAATGTTATTTTTTTAAATTCGAAACATAAATATTCATTTCGTCAGAGCACAATTATTGAAAAAATTCTTGGTTCTTTTCACACGGGAATTGGAAAATTACAAATATTTTCAAGGTGTCATCATTTTTACCTACTTGATGGATTATGCTGAATTGCAAAAACAGGCTGATACCATTGGAAGAAAGTGGTATAGACAAGCTACACAAAGGTGAGCCTGTTACTTAGAATATATTCAAATTGTTTAAAATTCTATATACTTGGCGGAAATAACGAAACTAGTTGTCCGGTTTGTTTTGATCGACACCCAAAGTTGTCCATATTTAGGCAAACTCTTATTATTAAAATTTTGAACCAAAAAGGGTAATAAATTGCTCAATTTGATATAGTAAAGTTTCATTAAAAGGAAAAATATTGTTATTGTATTGTTTTATACGTGGATTCTTTTGTTGAAAGTAGAGAACTGCTCTGGAATTCAATATATTTTTTTGGCATATTGCCAAAGTGTCTTTTTGCCAATACAGCAAGCTGAGGAACAGTAAGCCTTGAATTTAGGAAATTTCGAAAGTAACATAGATAATATAGATAAAGGTATAATGTGTTTTTTTCTACACCCCTACTCTAACAATACACTCATATGACCATAATCTGTTTCATAATGATATCCATTATGATACAGATTTTTCATAAGGATACAGATTATCAACCAATAGAAACCCATAATTTTTCAATCAAGAATCCTGTTCCTTTGTTTGTCCTAGATTCTAACCTAAGTAACTAATTGCTTTATTTGTCAAAATCAGTTTTCATATTACCTACCTATATTATCAAAATGTCTGAAAACAGCGATATAGAAGGAATACCATCGACTCCAATATTTTTAAAAGATCAGATTAATTACAGTTGTTATATTCAATAGAAATATAATTAGAATCTTTATAATTTTCATATATCCATGATAATACCATTAAGTTTGTGTTTTTTTAAAAAAATATGAGTTAATTACTGTAAATGTGTTCAATACAAATATAATATTTATATTTTTTCATTATTTATCGGGTTTAGAAAAAATAGCGTATGCAACTCTCATGTAATGGTTATTAATACACTCGCATATACCATACAAAACTCCCTTCGGCTCGTTTCGTATCCCGGTTAATGCTCGTGTCTTAATAACCATCATTACATGATCGTTGCATAATATACTATTATTTAAGTCACTATTTGATTAAAGAACCCTTTACTGGATATTCTAAAGATGCTTTGAAATTTAATAACTTCTCACAGACAGTCCATCCTATAATGATTTATGTAAATGTGTATATTAAAATAAGGATAATTAATATTTCATTTGAAGAGCTTGGAACCAATTCAATCCTATTGAAAGGAAGTTGAAAATATCTCTCTTCAGATGATTATTGTCATGTATATTCATAGTCTATTTCCTTAATCAACAGACTAATAAATAATTTTCAAGTGACGTCCATAGGTGTACATTACTTTGAACATTCAATGTTATTGAATGATTTGATGTAACAAATCTCAAAAGACTTTTTATAGTCATATTTATACAGTAAGTAACAAAAATATGAAACACTTGCATAGTTTTTTTTTTTTTCATTAAACACCTAAAATTGTTTACCAGTGTGAAGGTGGCCATGTGTTTTCATCCATGTGTTTGGTGAAAGAGAGGCGAGCGCGCTATTCCGCCATAGGTCGTTTCACCGCAATTATTCACATGGCTAGCCATGGAAATTTTTACATTGATAGACTCATTGCTGGAAATGAACTGATGTGATTGGAAATGATTCAAATGATGATGAAAATCCTTTTTTTTTTTTATGAAATGAACCGCATTTTATTGAAAATGTACAAACAACTGATAATAATAGAAGCAGAAAAATAATTCCAAATGGAAATTCGTTGCTAGGAATATTATTTCTTTCAATTAATTAAATACACCCCCGACTACCCTTGATTCAATTTTCATTAGAAAAAATCATAACTCCTTGCAGAAACACATTGCTGTGAAATTTTTTTCATGAAACCATCGAATTTGGCATGCTTATTAACCGCAGAAGGGTCACTGATTTTGTCTCACGAAAATACACCTCCTTCTACCCTCAATTCAATTTTCATTAGAAAAAATCATAACTCCTTGCAGAAACACATTGCTGGGAATATTTTTTCATGAAACCATCGAATTTGGCATGCTTATTAACCGCAGAAGGGTCACTGATTTTGTCTCACGAAAATACACCCCCTTCTACCCTCAATTCAATTTTCATTAGAAAAAATCATAACTCCTTGCAGAAACACATTGCTGGGAATATTTTTTCATGAAACCATCGAATTTCACAAGCTTGTTAACCCCAGAGGGGTCGCTGATTTTGTCTCACGAAAAAACACCCCCTTCTACCCTCATTTCAAATTTCATTAAAAAAATCATAAGTCCTTGCAAAAACACATTGCTGGGAGTATTTTTTCATGAAACCATCGAATTTAGCAAGCTCATTAACCCCGGAGGGGTCGATGATTTTGTCTCACGAAAATACACCCCCTTCTACCCTCAATTCAATTTTCATTAGAAAAAATCATAACTCCTTGCAGAAACACATTGCTGGGAATATTTTTTCATGAAACCATCAAATTTGGCATGCTTATTAACCTCAGAAGGGTCGCTGATTTGGTCTCGCGAAAGAACACCCCCAACTACCCTTAATTCACTTTTCATAAAAAAAAATCATAAGTCCTTGCAAAAACACATTGCTGGGAGTATTTTTTCATGAAACCATCGAATTTCGCAAGCTTGTTAACCCCAGAAGAGCCGCTGATTTAGTCTCGCGAAATAACACCCCCGACTACCCTTAATTCAATTTTCATTAAAAAAAAAGCATAAGTCCTTGCAAAAACACATTGCTGGGAGTATTTTTTCAAGAAATCATCGAATTTAGCAAGCTTGTTAACCCCAGAAGGGTCGCTGATTTTGTCTCACGAAAATACACCCCCTTCTACCCTTAATTCAATTTTCTTTAGAAAAAATCATAACTCCTTGCAGAAACACATTGCTGGGAGTATTATTTCATGAAACCATCGAATTCAGCGAGCTTGTTAACCCCTGAAGGGCCGCTGATTTAGTCTCGCGAAAGAAAACCCCCGACTACCCTTAATTCAATTTTCATAAAAAAAATCATAAGTCCTTGCAAAAACACATTGCTGGGAGTATTTTTTCATGAAACCATCGAATTTCGCAAGCTTGTTAACCCCAGAGGGGTCGCTGATTTGGTCTCACGAAAATACACCCCCTTCTACCCTTAATTCAATTTTCATTAAAAAAATCATAACTCCTTGCAGAAACATATTGCTGGGAAAATTTTTCCATGAAACCATCCAATTTGGCATGCTTATTAACCCCAGAAAGGTCGCTGATTTTGTCTCACGAAATTACACACCTTTCTACACCACATTGAGGAAAATTCACCAATAAAATATCGTAATGCGAAAAACAAAAACTCAATTGGATGGTTTAACTACGACTTCATAATTATTATCCTTGAGGTTAACAAAATTCAGATGATTGAGTTAACCTATTTTTGTATATATGTATATTGTACGTGTTCATATTTAGTGCTGAATGTATTACTCCTTCTACATAGTTCTTTTTGTAATTGTAGAATCGGTGTTCTTCTTAAATTTCTGGAGGTTGTATGCCTAGGGAAACACCTCCCTAGACAATGAGTTCCAAAACCTCGCTGTTCGTTGGATGAACGAGTCTTTGAAGAGAGATGTTCTGCAGGTCTCCAAGGTGACCACAAAGGGGTGTGAAGACTGAACTTGATGGGTCAGTTTCGAAGAGACTGCTAAAGGAGGAACGGTTGTTGATATTTCACGAGAGCATCGCCCATGAAAATATCTATAAAACAGAGACATATCGGCAAATTTTCTACGGTGTTCCAGAGAAGTGAGCGAGTTCGTTAGAGAGGCATCACCGACGAACGGATTGCCCTTTTTTGTACAGAGACCAATAGTTTCAGATATGGGAACAGTACTCCAGGACAGGTCGAATCTGTGCCTTATAGGTCATAAGCAGCTGACGAGAAGTGAAATAGCTCTTGGCACGAAACAGAAAACCAAGTTTTTGGGATACACGCTTGGCAATGGACCTTACGTGATCCTCCCAAGAAAGGTTATTGCTCATAGTAATGACAAGCATGGAAATGGATGACTTCAATGCTATGGTTACTCCTGACAAGATTATGCTTGCACAGTGGGATCAGCCCTTCTAGAGAAAAGACATGCCTGTGTCTTGTTTGCATTAAATTCTACCAGGTTATTGGATCCCCATTCGAGAACTGTTGCCAAGTCCATATTTATGTTGTTAACATTTTTTCCTCGTTCAATTCTGGTCTCACAGGCTGATATAGGAGCCCTGGAAGAGAAAGCGGTATGGAGGGTACTTAGCATCCGCGAAGCTGTGTACTGGGCACGAAGTTGCTTCTTTGAAGAATGTAGGTGCGTGTTAGGTGTTTTAAGAATTTTTCCTGTTTTCAAAAAATGCATATTATTCCAAAAGGTTAAAATACCAAGTTTCAAATGTTTATCTTTTGTCTAACCATATACTATAAAGTTGAATAGGACCGATCCTAATTCAGAACAATACATATCTTTTGAAAGCAATCCCCGATGGATGTGGAGTGATATACTTATTTATTATAGACATAAAAAAAGTCTGCTTTAAAATTCAAAATTGTTGATGAAAGTTTTACACACTACATTATAATTTGATTTCTAGATATTTTTTTCCAGAAGAACTCATCTGCTCTCCTCGTCCGAATTTGTTGCTAATTCTTTACAATATGATATTTTATACCAAATACCATAGTTTTAATGATAGGATATTATAGAAGTGAAATATATTATTTTATAGTAGTATACATAATTCCGTTTTTATTAACTTGTGATAAGAAATAAACTTTTTTTTCATTATATCAGATGCATGTAAAATTCATGAACACATATGTTACACTATCAGTATAATTCTTGAAGTAAATAGGCACTTGAATGGATTTCTTGGTTACTATACTATATCCATCCAACAAGGAGAGTATTCAAAACAAAGATAGACGCGTGATAGAAGCGTCAATACTAAATCTATTGGTTGAAATAAACACGCCTCCTTACGCTGGCTAATTAGAATCAACTGTAATCGACTGGCGGAATTCGCGCCACAGAGTCGGAGTGGTCAATTCTTTTAACGCCTGAGGTGATGTGTATATATACGGTATTTTAATGTTAAACATTTTTAAAATGTCAAGTAATGATACGTCTGAAGAAGCTGCTAACTTTTGCCCCTAAACTCAACCTGAAAAAACTGCAGCTTAAAAAATAAAATTTTGGTCATTCCTTAGTGCGACTCTGTTTTGAAGCACTCCTTTTGTTGGATGGACAGAGTATAGGTGGTTATGAATGAACTTTCAATGTGTTTTCGCAAGGAGTTATGATTTTTTTTTAATAAAAATGGAATTAAGGGTAGTCGGGGGTATTCTTCCGCGAGACTAAATCAGCGACCCTTCTGTGGTTAACAAGCTTGCTGAATTCCATGGTTTCATGGAAAAATATTCCCAGCAATGTGTTTTTGCAAGGACTTATGATTTTTAAATGAAAATTGAATTGAGGGTAGAAGGGGGTGTATTTTCGTGAAACAAAATCAGCGACCCCTCTGTGGTTAACAAGCTTGCGAAATTCGATGGTTTCATGAAAAAATACTCCCAGCAATGTGTTTTTGCAAGAATTTATGATTTTTTCTAATGAAAATTGAATTAACGGTAGTCGGGGGTGTTCTTTCGCGAGACTAAATCAGCGGCCCTTCTGGGGTTAACAAGCTCGCTGAATTCGATGGTTTCATGAAAAAATACTCCCAGCAATGTATTTCTGCAAGGAGTTATGATTTTTTCTAATGAAAATTGAATTAAGTGTAGAAGGGGGTGTATTTTCGTGAGACAAAATCAGTGACCCCTCTGGGGTTAATAAGCATGCCAAATTCGATGGTTTCATGAAAAAATATTCCCAGCAATGTATTTCTGCAAGGAGTTATGATTTTTTCTAATGAAAATTGAATTGAGGGTAGAAGGGGGTGTATTTTCGTGACACAAAATCAGCGACCCTTCTGGGGTTAATGAGCATGCCAAATTGGATGGTTTCATGGAAAAATACTCCCAGCAATGTGTTTCTGCAAGGAGTTATGATTTTTTCTAATGAAAATTGAATTAAGTGTAGAAGGGGGTGTATTTTCGTGAGTCAAAATCAGTGACCCCTCTGGGGTTAATAAGCATGCCAAATTCGATGGTTTCATGGAAAAATATTCCCAGCAATGTATTTCTGCAAGAAGTTATGATTTTTTCTAATGAAAATTGAATTGAGGGTAGAAGGGGGTGTATTTTCGTGACACAAAATCAGCGACCCTTCTGGGGTTAATGAGCATGCCAAATTCGATGGTTTCATGAAAAAATATTCCCAGCAATGTGTTTCTGCAAGGAGTTATGATTTTTTCTAATGAAAATTGAATTAAGGGTAGAAGGGGGTGTATTTTCGTGAGACAAAATCAGCGACCCTTCTGGGGTTAACAAGCTTGCGAAATTCCATGGTTTAATGAAAAAATACTCCCAGCAATGTGTTTTTGCAAGGAGTTATGATTTTTTCTAAAAAAAATTGAATTAAGGGTAGAAGGGGGTGTATTTTCGTGAGACAAAATCAGCGACCCTTCTGGGGTTAACAAGCTCGCTGAATTCGATGGTTTCATGAAAAAATACTCCCAGCAATGTGTTTCTGCAAGGAATTATGATTTTTTCTAATGAAAATTGAATTGAGGGTAGAAGGGGGTGTATTTTCGTGAAACAAAATCAGCGACCCTTCTGGGGTTAATAAGCATGCTGAATTCGATGGTTTCATGAAAAAAATTTCCCAGCAATGTGTGTTTCTGCAAGGAGTTATGATTTTTTCTAATTAAAATTGAATCAAGGGTAGTCGGGGGTGTATTTAATTATTTGAAAGAAAAAATATTCCTAGCAACGAATTTCCTTTTGGAATTATTTTTCTACTTCTATTATTATCAGTTGTTTGTACAATTTCAATAAAATGCGGTTCATTTCATTAAAAAAAAGGATTTTCATCATCATTTGATTCATTTCCAATCACATCAGTTCATTTCCAGCAATGAGTCTATCAATGTAAAAATTTCCATTTCTAGCCATGTGAATAATTGCGGTGAAACGACCTATGGCGGAATAGCGCGCTCGCCTCTCTTTCACCAAACACATGGATGAAAATACATGGCCACCTTCACACTGGTAAATTGTTTTCACTTTTCAATTTCAATTGAAATTTTCAATATATTCTATGAAAAGCACTTTCTAATGTATCACATACCTGCACAGCTTACCTGAATAAATCAGTCATACCAGAGATATTTTCAATTTTCACTGGAGGATGACATAATTCAATCAATTCTAATATTCAGTGACGGCTCGTGCATTGGAGAACCGGGGAGGCTAAAGTCATAAGACTATATACGCACAGAAAAGCCCGCCGGAGGCTCGAAAATTTTTTGGGGCACCGCACCTATTTAAAGTAAAATACATAATATTTGCATAAATGCAAACAAAAATTGTGTATTGCCGAAAGTTATACGTACAAAACTGACCATTAAAAAAAAACAAAAACAAGGAAAAAGGGTTATCTCTGAGTTATTTAATATAAATGAACTCTTCTCAGTCAATAAATAATACTTTTCTCTTCTAATATAACAGTTTTTTTAAAAATTGGTATAAATATTTTGTAAGCACAAGTACTTAATTATGCTTATAAAAACAGGTCTAAAAGTAACTTTTATTGTCCAGCAAGAATCAACGGGAAGGTGAGAGTCGTGTCTTGCCAGGAAAGGAAGCATGGGGTAGGAAGGAAGATTAAATCTGGTTTAAGTGAATTCACAAGGCACCCGCAAACTTCTTTTGATCGGCGGTCATTCAAGTTCAATATAGTTTGCGAGGGTCCCGCATTTTGCAAGGTGAACTGAAAGGTGTATTTTGTAATTTTGGATAGGAAGGAACAAAATAGAAAAAGAAACTAAAAGTAAACATAACATTCGTTCTTAACCAAGACAATATAGCTGTTGCTATATTTTGTTTGCTAAACAATTTTAATTTACAAGACGAAAATATATGCTCCTTAGATTTAAAATGTCTTTCTGTAGAACGAGGTAAATTTTTAAATCGGAGTATCCTATTTTAGACCACGTTTGGTATTCGGTTTGTACGGAAAATAAAACACAGGGCCAACAAAAAAATTTTTCTCGTTTAATGGAGCCGGTTAACCAATCGCATTTATCGTACCAACTTGTCCATAATAAATGGAAAAAAAACTTGCCGAAAAGTGAAAACCTGAAAACATGTTGAAATTGAAAGAAGACACTTTGAAATCACATTAAAAATACTACCAAAAAGCACTGCTATAATACAATACTGCCTGTTTTATACACAAATAACAAATATTATCAAGAAACACTAAAACGATTCACCGAAATATTTTTCAGTCCCGATCCATTACGGCATCCCGTCCGAATAATTAAATAAAAAACAAACGCAGTCGTACACTAACGGAGACCAACTGGAGGCTAGCCTCCTCTAACGCTATAATTTCTGCAACTAAAATTACAAAACGGGACTATGTCGCTGGTTGGATCGGTCTACCGGAGCTTGTGTTTTTTATAGCGGCCGGAGGCTTGGCTCCCTTGCCACGTATGGCATTTATTATTTCAGTTTGATGGTTTATTCGTTCATGGACGGTGCGTTTGAGGTTTGTTGATGCAGGATACAGTGTGGTACGTACTACGTAGTTAGTGATAGTGTTTCTTCGGGCATATTATGTATTTATATTAAAAATTAATGGTAAAGCATTTTTAGAAAAAAATAGAATAAAATTTTTGACTGTACTTACGTATTTTGAAGTTTCACGGATTCAGTGGTGGGGTTGATGTTAGTTTCACAGATAGATTTGCAAGTGGGTCGAGGAAGGGAAATGGGTTGATCGGAAAGTTGAGTGATGCGAAATAGTAGAACCTATACTTTTCTTGTGTCAAATAAAAAAAATATATATATATATATATATATATATATATATATATATATATATATATATATATATATATGTAACAATTCCTCAAATGGTTTATCAATATGAAATGGAAAATTGAGTTGCAGAATATTATGCTTGTGAATAAAAAGGTTTATACAAGTCACCCAAAGGGTCCTAGGCTTGAATCAACAATTGTTTAAATCCTCACAAGTAACAGGAATCGAACTTGCTTCCAGCATATTAGTGATTTCATCTTTCATCACACCAGCTCAATAACTTACAAGCTACCTACCAATAAAATTATTGATGTCTCCTCAGTAGGTGCTCAATCGAGAACACTCAATATCATAATTTTATTCTGTATTCAATTCTAAACTATGCATGCACATCTAATCATTATTATGTAAATATTTTGAATTGAAATGTTATAGCAATATTGATATTATATAAAAAAATAGTTATTAGTTTTAACAAGTATGTTTCATCAAATACGCAAACGCACGTTACTATAGGTAGAAAACGACCCGAACGCTCATGAAATCTTTTGTTTGCCACCCGTTTGCGATAAAAAATAGAGTGGACCCGGTACAATATTATAAACCGCCTATAGGTTAGGTTCGGCTAGGTCCAAAGTGACTGGGTCCATCGACCCTCCGCCGCAACCCGCAAGGGTTTATTGTGGCTCACACCTATTCACATTCGACCAAATAAATCCAGCTTCCTAACGAAGCTGATTACATTGAATTTTTAGTGGTCTTTCAGGTCAGATAGTAGAAGTAAGGCTCTGCCGAATTCTAAAAACCTGATTCGGTCCCCAGCGGGGCAGGCACAATGTAGGTGCTCTGCGATTCAGAGGCGATTCAAATGACAGTGACCTATAAAAAGGCCTGTTAGACATCGTAGTTTATCCCTACCGTATTCCAACAACTGTTTGGTATCAAGCTTCGAAGGGTAAACATACGCCTTGGAGTGAGTAAATCCTGAAAGATTCTGCCGGAAGTCCGTAAATCTCCTTGCCATCCAGGTGTTCTTCAATCTTTGTTAGGCAAAGCCGAAAGCAATGCCAATGACAGGTTCTGGTCCGATGAAGCTGCTGGCAGCATCCTCCTCTGCAAGGGAGTCAGCTGAGCTTAGCTGTTCGTTTTATAATATTTGAAAAATGTTTGTAATTTTTTGACGTATTTGAATACAGATATCTGACAAATATGTCTACATTTTTTCTTCGAATTCTCAAGGCAACTCTACAAATTTTCTAGCTCCTTTGTTAACTCAACTTTTGACTCTAAGTTTGGCAATAATTCTGTCCGATTGCCGATGTGGTAATATTACTTCGGACTAGTGAAAATAAACAAATTATCTTATCGTCAGTGACCCCCCGGCATTGCCAAACAAGTACGTCACCCGAAGAACGACAGTTGCCTCGACGAGAGCAGAACAGTCGGTCGGTGTTCGAGTGCGTTCTTCCGTTCGAGACCGTTTTTGAAAATATTTCGTCGAGTATGCCGGACGTTTCCCAGGACGCCTTCGAAGTCAACAACCCCCTGGAGCCGCTGCTGACCCCAGAAATTATGCGGGCGCGAGCCAACACCCTGTCCGCCGACGACCCGTTCGATTGGAGGAAACGAGACAGGTCCGAAAGCGACGCGGACGATATTTTCACCGGGGTGATGCAGCCCAACGTGACGGGGTTCAAGAGGCATATCAGCCGCAGGTAATTCGACTCGCGATTCAAATCAGTCACAAATATTGAATGGCAAATTTTTTATCCAAACGGGACTCGATAACGGAAGATTTTGCAAATTTTCTTATCTAATCTCTCGCCAAGATTATCTACAAACTTTTTTTCATTTTACATAATACGAACATCAGATATTTTGTTAACCCCTGTTGAGTTAGCAGAACCACTTTGCAATTTTAAATTTATTTTCAAGCCATTATTCTGGATTAATTTCGTTCTCAGTTTCAGAATTGTTTATAGTCTATACGAAGTCAATTCGAATGGCATAAAAACTAAATATTTCTTTGAAAGTGGTTGACAATGTTTCGTGGTGTATTTCATCAGTTCGTACTTCCATTGTCTAATATAATATAAATTGAAAACCCTGAAAAAAACAATTAAAATTTAATAAGATTAACCAAAAATAACAATTTTATTAAACAAAAAACTGGAATTTCAAAGAAATGACATACAAGCAACAACCAAACAAATAAAAATTGAAATATTAATAAAAGCTGAAAAATAAAAAATAAAAATTATTATTAACAAAAATTGAAAAATTAAAATTAAAAGATTTCAAACGAAGTTATGTCACGACGTTTCGATTGTTAGTATCCACAATCGTCTTCGGGTGATAACTGGACTTATTCCTCCGAGATCTGACAATTTAAAGGTCGCTCGAGTGCTTTCACCTTTCCCCTCCAACATTTTTTCCGCTTCATTGGTTTTTAGCGGGAGATGACCGTTTGGCGGGGATTGGTCATTTTTTTGCTTGATTAGAGGTCTCCATATGTTACGTATCTCTACGCTAGCTTGACTAAATGCGTTGTTGGACAACATATATGCGGCTTCTTTGAATTTTCTCCTAAACCAGTCTTCCTCTTTGTGGATGATTTCAGCTTGAGCCCACTTGATGTTATCTTGAGGAGTCCAAACATGCTCTGCTATTCCGGATTTGCTGGTTTCTCCTCGCTGTGTGTGTTTATTGTGCTCAGCAATGCGAACTTTCAATGGCGTCTTAGTTTCACCGATGTATGATTCGCCGCACTCGCAGGGTACCCGGTAAATGCAATTCTTGGAATCGCAGTCCGCGTTTGGTGGCCTGGTTTTTGTAAGGCTGCTACTGATAGTGTTCCCAGATCTGAAGCAGGTCCTGATGTTGTACTTGGACCCAATCCTTCTTATCCTTTCCGATAATCCTCTGATGTAGAGAAGTACAAGTACTGGTTGTGGCGGCTTCTCTTCCTTGTGGAGTTCTTGCTGTCTTCTAGCTAAGGCCTGTT
This sequence comes from Leptinotarsa decemlineata, assembly GCF_025532065.1. Classification (NCBI taxonomy): domain Eukaryota; kingdom Metazoa; phylum Arthropoda; class Insecta; order Coleoptera; family Chrysomelidae; genus Leptinotarsa; species Leptinotarsa decemlineata. The sequence continues at coordinate 3,549,275 of NW_027412587.1, forward strand.
CTACCATCACTCTGGAGTAACCATTCCGTTGTAGGTCATTTTTGATGATGCCTAGTTCTTCTTCGAGACCTTCCTTTGTATTACAGAGTTTTAGGATCATGAATGGGCTGACCCGTTACTTGATGAAAATTAATGACTCACATGATAATAATTGAACAAATTGTTAAGTAATTATCATGGATAGTCTATTTCAGAGGCTATAATTATTCAAAATGCTATAGAGCAATTTCACTATTTGTTACTTGTAATACAATCAGTAATAAACAATTTCTTTTTTTTTCAACAAAATACAGTTTATTTATGCGAATTAAAAGTCCTGAAAATATTTTAGAAATACTTGATATTTTCTCTGATGATGATTTGTTTATTTTCTTTGTTTGTTATCGATTCAGACTACAATCTGTGTTTCATATTATCTAGTACCATATTCCAGTCTCGTGTACTAAAAGAATCTTAGATCTTTCGGAATGTTTGTTGTGGATCGTGATTATTAAGCTTTCTATTTGGTTAAGAATTAGTCTCGTCTCCATCTTAATATACTGACTGGAATCTTATCGAAATCCTAATAAAGTACTGTATCGATGAAAGATATTAATGTTTACGTATGTGAAAGATATCCTATTATTCATTAGGTAGTAAAATCTCATAAAAAATAGGATAAAATAATCTCATGAATTGTTTTGTGTATTAGTTTTGAGGCATTGTTTTTTTTTTGACATTGAGAAATTATGTTTTCTTTTTTCAAAAATATATCATTTTCACACCTCAAGTACTTTATGTCAAGCACAATTTATTAATCAATTTGTTCTAAGGTGTTCAATATAAACTCTTAAAATATTCATCCGTTTCAATAAATTAAATTAACAATAGCAACTTCACTGATAACATTTATCTGAAGGATATACTCAAACATAGGTTGCAGAAACTTTTAGGTAGTTATTCTCTTTTCGAATGAATCGAATCACCTTCGATGAAACGATTTATAATGTCGACGAGAAAGTAATTATGTGAGGCCAAACATATTTCTTCATAAATAACAAATGCGTTTTAACAAACGCCCACAGAGGCACGTATATTTGGAGGGCTTCCATTTCAGGTCAACCACATACCTTCTTTAAAAATATGTAATTGAAATACATTATTTTTGTACTACGTGATTTTATTTTAATTTGAGTAGTATACGGTCTTCAAAGACTAGTTATTTTGGACGAAATGTTTTTTTCGGAAAAATTATTTTTTTGTCATGTGTGTCGATGCCAATTTGCTAGAAAATGAAATGAACAATTTTACTCTGCTATGCATTTGGTTGGAAAACAAAAATTGTAAGGGCTTCAGTAACGAGTGTTTCCTCCTCTTGCAGTGGGAACAGCTTGCAAACGACGAGGATGCTTTGTATCAAATTTGGATTACATTCTGCGGAAGATTTTTCCATTCTTAAACCAGTATGTCGCGTAGCTCTCTAGAATTACAAGGAGCCGGCACATGTCTTAAATTCATCCCAAACATGTTCAATTGGATTTTAATCTGGACTGTGCGCAGGCCAAACAAATCGCGTGGGTTGAACCTCGTCAAGATACTGAGTAACGATCCGGGCAGTGTGGGAACGTGCATCATCATGCATAAATGTTGTGTATCTCCAAGAAAAGGAATGTATGGTAAAACATGGTCTTGTAGAACCTCGCATCAGGTATCCATGTGCATTCAATGTCCCATTCTGAGACTATGGCTGAGGGCACGAAAATAGCGACGGCCGAGCGATGGTGGAGCGACGCGACGGCGGAACGGTGGCTTCTACAGTATAGGTGACGCGCACGAATCGAGCGGTGGCGGGCGAAGCCATCGAACGATGCACGGCAGGAGGAGAGCAACGGCGGCGCGGAAGCGACGAGAACAAACTAGTGTGATTAGGTCGCTTGGGATTACAATAGTGTTGTGTAGAAACATATTATAATACCAATACCAAATGGAAATTGATAGTGAAAAATTTATCCCCTAGTCTAGGGGACAATAAAAATGTTCACCTTACCTCGTAATGAAGGGTAGAAAATTCGACCAAAATTACTTCTTCCTTCATTTATTGAATGGACACCATCTCTAGATAATAATAACTATGTTCTCATTAGTAGACTTGGCTCCAATAGTTCTCTTCGACGTAAACTTGTGTTACGATGACGTGACATGTTGCTCACAACTGTACTCCAGCACGACTGACCGACTGAAGTTTCGTGCTCACACAAGGTACTTCTCCTCAAAGCCCTGCGCTGCGCCGCCCCGCTGTCGCCATCGCTCGGCCGTCGCGATTTTCGTGCCCCCAGCCTAACTCAGTGCGAGAGTCAGAAGATATGCATCTCAGACGATATGTCCAAGTCAAGTGATCTCGTGAAAAATCCAATCTTGCAATCAGGTGTTCACAGGAAAGCGGTAGCTCTAGTTCGAGAAAATATTCCAGCAGCACGAAGTCGCCTCCTAACTGTCCACTCACTTATGTTTACATTTCTGACTTCGAAGAGAAACTGCCGTAACTCTTCGGTTGCTCAAAGCACTAGATAGATAGAAAGCGGTCTTCTCTAGTCGTTGTAGTCCTGTCTCGCCCTGAACCAGGTCTTCGAGTCACACTCGAGAGATTTACACCAACGTTTCTTGCAGTTTGAAGCTGACCGCGGCCATTTATGTTTAGTTCTAAACACCAACAACACAGTACATAAGCAAAGGGTAATTGGCAGAGGAAACTGAGAACAAAAGAAGACTAATAGTGGTTTTTAGGAGTCAACTACTATGTTTCTGAAGCAATTCATTACTACAACCAAAAAAATCAAATAAAAACATATTTCCAAAATAACTTCAATTCATGGGGTGACCCTAATTTTATGGCAGGCTTCCACGAAAAAAGGGTTCACTTTCGGTGCGAATCCGTCGAAGTTGGAGGGGTGAGGGGTCGCCCTAATATTTTATATAAAATCAAGTATACGTTTTTCAATTTCAATACCTTATCTTTCTCCATGAAAATGCTTGTCTTAATTGTACTTCAAATGTTGGAATTTCATAAACTGTAATTACTATTTAACCTTCTTCAAATCACGTTGATTTAGAATTATGAGCTAATTCTAAATCATGCGTAGGCATGGTCAAGCAGTTGTTTTGACATTGTTTTTCTTAAATGTATTTCCGGAGAGCATAGTTTGTTTGGACGTGAATCTTTTTTGTCCCAGTGGTCGAAATAGCATATGAGAATAACGACAAGAAAGTTCATTCGAATAAAAGCAATACGGTCAGTTATATATACCTTCAATTCGTAATGAAAAAACATTCAATAAAACACTATTATGAGATTTTCACTAAACAGTTTGAAAAACCATAGTACTTTACAATAACTTCTAAAAGCTTGTTCTTTATTGTATAGTGAAGCACATATTGCGGTTTTGTGGAAATTTCATGATAATCTCATCTCTTGATATGTTTTCACAAACGACCATTAGATGGTGCTACGGAAATATGATATCACGATATAAAATACGTATTTTGTTACTCTAAAATTAGAAAACGGCCCAGGCAAAACTATCTGACTTACAGAGACAGGCTTGTCTGGTCATCAGTGTGAAATCAGTACCACACCGTCAACGGCCATGGATATCCTTCTAGATCTACCTTCTCTCAACATTTTTCTGGAGAGACAGGCTTGATGAACTGCAACAGACTGTTGGTTGACACTGGAAGTCACAAGCATTCTGGAAATGACCTCTGACTTTAAGCCTCTAACTGTCAACTACGAAATGCCTTATGAAGTACTGTTTCCAAGTAGAGAGGACTGGGTCCTCCGGGAGAAGAAAATTTGAGGAGCAGATAGTTGTTGGTTCACAGATGGATCAAAAACACCTTCCGATTCCGATGCAGATGTTTTTATTCATCGACCCACGACAGAGATGTCAACCTGCCTACGAACCTATGCGACTGTATTTCAAGCGGAAATTTACACTATTGAATTGTTTGCGGAGAGATTGGAAGAATCTAACCTCATACACAAGTCAATAAAAATATTCTCGGACAGTCAAACGGCGTTGGAAGCTCTTGGCTCCTACCGAGCAATGTCTAAACTGGTAGCAAATTACCAAAAATGGCTCTACTCGATAGGAAGACTCAACAGATTGTCTCTGGTCTGGATTCCTGGTCATACTGGCCTGGAAGGCAATGAGGCTGCTAACTCCCTTGCAAAGAAGGGTGCTGCAAGCAGCTTCATCGGACCAGAACCTGTCATTGTAATCGTTTTAGGCTTTGCCAAACAAACATTGAACACCTAGATGGCAAGAAGATTTATGGACTTCTGGTAGAATATTCCAAGATTGGCTAACTCCAAGGCGTTTATTTACCCTTCGAAATTTGATACCAAACATTTGTTAGACTATAGTAGGGATGAACAACGATGTCTAACAGGCCTTCTTAAAGGTCTTACAGGTCTTTCGTCGTGGTCGTGCGTTCGTCACTGATGAATCTCGTGAAGGTTATCAAGATCGATTGTAATTCCACAAAACTCCGATGCCGTGATCAAAAAAGACATGCCTGTAGTATATCTCCCGTAATATTTTTTAAGAGCAGTTGTGAAAAGGTCTGTTCCAGATGGATTGTGCACAATTTGACCTATGTGTAGAATGTGAGGTAAAACTCAAAAAATCAACTGTGTGACATTGTTACAGGTGATAAATCGCTTGTATTTTCGGCTTCACTGGACATATGATCACCATTTATTCAGAGAACCGAAGAACCGCCGAATGTTTTTTTTCCAAAAGCCCTCGATGAAATTAGAAAAAAAAACAACCTAGAAGTTATGACACCGCTAATTCCTACACAGAACATTAAACAATTGTTAATTTAGAGGAAAATAAACATCGAATTGATGACTCATTACCCGAGTTCTTATTCATCGCCTAACTACTTTTTTGTCGAAAAAAAAATGCGTACAGCAAATTAAAGACATTTTTGATACCTCCCAAAAGCATGTGTTTGAGATATCAAATTGGAAAAATTGGTTTGAACGTATACCAAAGAAGAAAATTTCGTAAAAAAAATACACCGCTCTCTTTCAAAAATTGTTCATTGTTTTTCTTTTTCGTACGTTCATCGTCGATATTCATCGAGTAAAGCCTATTCCCTCATATCTTTCAATTGAATCTGTTTTGCGACAAATTCACTCGAAGATAAGTAGAAAAGTAACGTATTTAAAAAACACTTCATTGTGAGATTTTCGCTAAACAATTTTACAAAAACGCTACACGTGTTTCGCCATGCAATGGCTTCTTCGGGCGTATAAAGACACGCCCGAAGAAGTGTGTAACTTACATTTTATGAACATCGGTGCTGCTAGACAAAATTATCCGGGACAGTGGTCATTGACCAGACTACTAGACTATAACAATCTTTAAAAAATGTATCTTTGGACTGATCTACTTCAACTCATCATTCATTTTGTGTCACATCCGAAATAGAAAATAATCAAGAATAACACAGCACGAGGAAAACGAATTGATCTCTTTTTATCATTGATTTTCGAATGAATATAAAAGAACATGGGATAGTGAATATTTTGTTGATATTAAGGAACATATGCTCATCATTAATTTCTGTTCACAATTAGCAGAAATCTTGATCGCCATAAAACGTTTACCGGAACCACCGTGTACGCTAAATAACGTTATCAGCACCATCGAATCTAGTGATAATGTGAGCAGGAACTCCCAATTATAATCTCCAAATCCAGCACATGTCAAATCCTATGTTCGAATCGAGGCGATCACTCGGAAGTGAAGTCCATCCTTCCACGCAATGTACGAGGTGTGTCAATCCGTCAGTCGTTCCTGCGCGGTCTTATATCCTTGCAAACTCATTGACGCTGTTCACTTGTTTATGTAAATCCGAATAAATTCATAAGTATATTTTTAAAGTTGTTGCGACGATCTTGATGTAAATATGCAGTTGAACGGTCCTAAAAAGGATTCGGAACCGAGGAATATTCCGAACGTGTAAGTAGGTACTTAGTTACGAGAATATTGTTTACATGACCCTCCATGGATTTATTATTGTCCCAATTTAATCGAGGCTTCAACGCGCTTTGCACCGTGTTTTCACTCATAATGCTTCAGTTTGGGAACGTGGACGGGTTGCCTTGGACTTTCGATCAACGAACTACGAGTTTGGAGAGTCTTATTTGGAAACCGCACCATATGATATAAATTTTGTCACTGACGTTATCTATTTGGGCATTTGTAAAGTTTTGAAGACTCTTAGATCGAGGTTATTGTTTATTTATTAATTGTATAACATTGGACGCCTATTTCTCGCAAATAATTCAAATTAGACAAAGAGCTACTATTTAGTAAGGAAGGACATTTTATCACCTATTTCCATGGAGAAAAATCTAATATAACTTACAAAATTCCTTGCATGGAGTGTAACAAATCATATATTGGACAAACATCAAGAACTCTAAAAAGTCGCATCGTTTCTCATAAAAGTGAGGAACAGGAGGAACATAAACAGATGTTCATTATCAGAAAATGTTAATGATAATGACCATAAAATGGAATACAACAATTCCACTGTCCTTTGTACAGAATCAACCCAATTGAAAAGAGTTTTTCTGGAAATGGTAAACATTAATGATGATAGATCCATGAATAATAGAACTAATTCAAATAATCTCAGCCTAATTTATACTTACATTCTAGAATGTCAAAAAGAAAAAAACTCACTTCTAATCGAAATTCTCCTCCTTAAAATTATTGTCACTATCAGTCACTTCCATCAAAAAAGAAATGTTTTATGTTTTGTAGAGTTACCTACTTATTTTATTTTCTTTTTCAAGTAGTTCCGTTTGTGATATAAAAAACATATTGTTAATAAATATATTAGAGTTGACCTGAGGAAGGTGGTAAGTACCACCGAAAGCTTGACAAGAACAAAGAGTTCACTTTGAATAGCCCTCAAAACGTGACTGCAACCCAAAAATACTGTTCTTCATCTTGATATAGAAACAGAAGTTAATATCGGACATAGCACTCAAAAAAGTGGCAAACCATAGACACGTGTTTCGGGCTTTTGGCCCATCATCAGTATGGTGCAACCAACTGTAAGGATGGGCAACACTTGGTTACCAAAAAATTGAAATACAAACGCACGGAGCCACCAGCAAGAGCCAACCGCGCATTTGTGGTTTCAGTTGATAGATCTTGTGTTTACAAGAAAACTATCAAAATCACCACGGAGGCAGCTATAGCTACCTGCGTGACATCCGGGTCCAGGAAATTATACAAATATGAAAGTTATTGAGTGTCTTGATATAGTAACAGAAGTTAATATCGGACATAGCACTCAAGAAAGTGGCAAATCATAGACACGTGCTATGTCCGATATTAACTTCTGTTTCTATATTATATATATATATATATATATATATATATATATATATATATATATATATATATTCTTGATTGATGCAACTAATTTTCCTTTTTTTGAGTATTTCAATATTAAATTCTACAAAAAGGATTTGAAGCTTTATATCTTCTATTAATTATCTGCGAGCGCTTTCAACAGTTGGTAGTACTGTCATCTTCTAGGCACTCCTCAAACTGAACTGGTCATCCTGTTTTCTGCCTCTTTATACGGTCAGAGCGTCTTAACTCAGGTATTTCAGGTACTTTAGGTAAATTTGCCTGTATTTGTTCTGCATCAGGTAGGAGAAGATACTCCTGCATCAGGAGAAGATCTAACACAAAGAAGAGTACCTGATGCAGAACAAATACAGTCAAATTTACCTAAAGTACCTGAAATACCTGAGTTAAGACGCTCTGACTGTATAAAGAGGCAGACAACAGGATGACCAGTTCAGTTTGAGGAGTGCCTAGAAGATGACAGTACTACCAACTGTCGAAAGCGCTCGCAGATAATTAATAGAAGATATAAAGCTTCAAATCCTTGTCTAGCCGCCGCATCATTGAATTTCTCACTCTTCTGAAAATATCATAAATAATAATCAAGGGTTGCCTTGAAAACGATTGCATCATTTAATAAACAACTTGACAGTTGTTGTCAACTTTATAAGCTTTTAATTTATAATTGTTATAAAAAGTGTGTTTAGTGGTTATTTTTCGAACCATTTTTGTAAAACATGGTTCAATTTACTAACAGTGAAATGTCAGATATGCATTTCTGTTATGGAATGGCTCACGGAAACTCGAATGCTGCAAGACACATTTACCATGAAAGATTTCCTCAGCGTGTAGTGACTGATAGAAGAACTTTTGTACGTCTCCATGCACGACTTTTTGAAACATGCAGCTTTAAAATATCAACGGTTGTCATTGGGAGGCCTGCAACGGTACGAACAGTTCAAACTGAAGAAGCTGTTTTAAATAAGATTGAAGTAAATCCTCATACCAGTACTTGGAAAATAGCTGAAGAACTGAATATTACCCATGTCACAGTGTAGCAGATTTTAAGAGCCCAGCAGCTATTTCCCTATCACATGCAACGTGTGCAAGCTCCATTGCCCAGAGATTTGCCTGTAAGACTAGCTTTTTCTAATTGGTTACGCGGTAAAATAAGAAGAAATCCAGGTTTCCTAAGTCGAATATTGTTTACAGATGAAGCTTGTTTTTCTCGCAATTCAATTATTAACTTCCACAACAATCACATTTGGGCCGAAAACAATCCACACGCCTTGATGGAGAATAATTTTCAAGAACAGTTTTCCTTTAATATTTGGGTTGGAATTGTCGGTGACCATCTCATTGGGCCCCACTTCCTTCCACCTAGACTTGATGGAGAAGAATACCGAAGGTTTTTAAAATTTGTTTTACCTGACTTTTAGAAGAAATTCCAGTCATGGAAAGATTCCGTATGTGGTACATGCATGATGGTGCTCCACCACCACGGCATGGTGGTGGCACGGCAATTTTTTTATGAAAATTACCATAATAGCTGGATTGGGAGAGCAGGCCCACACCCATGGCCACCTCGCTCGCCCGAAATGAATCCCTTAGATTATTTTCTCTGGGGACACCTCAAAGCGTTGGTATACAAAACTGCTATTCAAAGTGAAGAGGATTTACGGAATAAAATCATCAATTTATGTGACAATAAAAAATACGCCAGGTATTTTCAGTATAGTGCGAAATTGAATGATGCGGCGGCTAAACGGTTGTATTGAAGCCGAAGGAGGTCATTTCCAACACTTAATTTAGTGCAATTCGTTAGTCTAGATGTTAATATCATGTAATATTTGTTATTGTTACATAATTAGTAATGAAGAATTGTAAAAATAATAATTTCCAAAAGAAACATTTAATTTCCCATATTATTCCTTGTGAGGTACAGGGATATGCAATTAGGCCAACTTTTTATTAAAAACCAAGCAAGATACAAAAAAATTCAAGAGACAAAAAAAGTTGTATTTCTAAATCTGTTAAATATATGGTACATAAAGTTTTTGGCTTTCTACTACTCCATCTGATACAAAAAAGATATAACCGTTTCAAATCAAATATGGTACATACTTAATTATCACCCTGTAATAATGTCAGGATGGACAAGTCCGCTTTCTGCTTCGATAAGTTTGTGGGGGGTTAAAATGGCACCAATATATCTTGGCACAATCATGTCGCTGGAATTGCAAAGGCTGTATGGAGCTCCACGTCTAAGCATACCCTGAAGCTGCTGGATTCTATCCAGAAAAGAGCCATCCGCTTGATTGGAGACGCGAACATCACTTGCGACCTTGATAGTCTGGAACATCGGAAAAAGGTTGAATTTGTTTTTTTTTTATAGATACTTTCACGGGAAGTGTTCGAGTGACTTGGCATATTCGATTCCACCAAGAGCGGTACATATCAGAAGTACACGATGGACTGTGGCTGCTTATCGTTTTGAGGTTCAACTCAGTACATCTTGAACTTCACTGTTTAAGAACTAATTCATTTGGAGAACTGCGTTAATGGGGAATAAATTACCTGAGAACGTTTTTATAAAAGGATTTAATCTCCAGCGATTCAAATCGCTACTTTCGCACAGGCACCGCTCTTAGAGCGTCTTAAGGATTTCCTTGTAGTGCTTGTTTTTGACTTTATAAAAATTCAATGTCTCGGCAACGACTGAGTCTTTTAGATGTTAATTTTAAAAATTCGTAAATACGATTTGCATGAATGGATTTCCAATTTTTGTGAAAAAACGTTCTACCCGTTTCAACATGGAAAGATTTCGATGATTACTAGTATATGCTTATCAGTGAAGCGGATAATTAGTTTTATCAACCTTTTTGAGGTAATTCTTGATAAACAGTAGTGTTACTAGTCCCTGATACCTAAAGTCAACATATGGAAGCAGATTCTATAATTAACACTTTTTCATACCAGGATTAAAAATATTGATATATAATTTTGTGAAATAGTTGAGACTACTGAAAAAAAAAGTACCTAAATGGGAAAGAACATTTCTTTCTCACTAAAAGATACAAAGTCCATGCAGAAAGTTGCTACACAAATTGAGTAATAAATGTATTTGGTATTTAAATCCATTTATTTTCTATTTAAAATCTAATATTCCGGAATACATTCCGAATCTAATTCTTAATCGAGAAGCAACGTCAATTTTATTAAAAACGATAATTTACTGCTTTCTTTAACATATTTTTAACGTGCTTATTATTTGAAATGATAAGTTAATCACTAATTATAGTCACCTCAAATGTAGTTAACACTAATACATTAGTAGTCTTTATCTTGTGGATATTCGTTATTAGGAACATGCTTTTTCATTATATGAAATTTATTCATGAAGAATTTTGTTTCATCTTTCTTCAGAAATAAATGAATAACTAAACTATTCAAATAATAGAAACATTATGATGGCAAGAAGAATGAATATTTATAAAAAAGACAGGTAATATTTTAAGACGATGACAGACAGCATTTATTAACATCATTCATCATATAATTTTTCAAAAAAATGTCATCGGTGTAAGAATACTCTGGAAGTTGAAGTTTGAATAAAATTCAGGTTTACTATTTCAAAAGATTTTTTTTCAATCATGTTAAACTCTTTCAAATACCTAATCCAAAGCGAATTTTACATTTTATTTCGTAAAAAATCATCAATCAATAGCAAATTTCAATTCTCGTTTTTTTTTTCAGAATTTTTGTCAACAGAAGTCTACATTTGGAGAATATCAAGTTCTATGGATTTGATATGGATTATACGTTAGCTGGTAAATATGGAAAGCCATTTCATCTTAGATAAATACAAACACGATTTTTCTTTCAGAGTATAAGTCTCCTGAATATGAAAAACTAGGATTTGATTTAATTAAACAACATATGGTGTCCATTGGATATCCTCAAGAAATATTGGAATTTGAATATGACCCTACTTTTGCTGTGAGGTTGGTATTATATCAATTTCTACTAGTCTTGTGTAAAAAAAAGTAAAGACAAAAAAGAATAATCAAAACTCATTCTTTCTAATTGTTATCAAACAATATTATGATCAGTTCATTGGAATATTTGTTCAATTCTAAGATTAATTACTCTGTCTGAATATATTTCAAGAAATGGTTTAAATCGTCGATTTTTATGAATAAACTGTAGTGATCTTAGAATGCTGGGTCACAAGATATCTCAGTGTGGATAAACATTGACTTATTAACAAACATATATGAAATATTACTATGAATTGAAAATTATTTATATGAGTACTCATTATAGAGTTAAATTAATTTATTTATTGGAGGCTTCATTTGTTGTGGTGTAAACAATTTTATAAGTCAAGAAATTGAATCGTAACGCAATTAAAAGGTGAATTCAAAACAATCTGGTTGAGTAGTCACCTAAAATACTCTTATATCCTTTTTTATCATTTGTTTTTTATCATTTGTTCAAAATAACTCAGATCACTAGACATAATAGTCATTATGTTTTTTTTATGTAATTTTGAATAAAACATATTGAAAATATTTAAGTTTAGGAATTCTGAATTTCATAATTGTTAAAATGTAACTCCTCAGTTAAGGGGCCGTTCAAGTATTAGGTAATGCAATTTTTGAAGATTTTTAACCCTCCCCCCATCCCTACGTAACGAGTCGTAACGTTTTCCAGTACCCCCCCTTCCCCACCTTTAACGTTACGTAACACCCAAGTGACCATTTTTACCTAAAAGTCACAATTATGTTGACCAAAGTACTGGCAAGTCGCTGAAATGCCTTTGTTATTGTTTTAATCGCGTTTGCGGTAGTAATGAATAAAACAAAACTATACGTGATGTGTATATTGTTTATTTTATTCATATTGTTATTCAATAAGCACGTATAAATTGAATTAACTTTTACTTGAGTATGCTAAACTAGGCTAAACTGATATATTTACATTTATTTACTTATATTTAATTACACCGTTTTCTTGATTTGACCCTGTCCTCACATACATTTTTGGCTTCATCATTTATTGTTCCTCTCGTGCTTTCTCCTATTTCAGCTTTATTTTCACAAATAAACTCTTAAAATAAAATTACATACTTAACTCAACCTTTTGCAATGCAATAAGAAACGGAAAGCTAACTGAAATGAAATGATATCGTACGTATTCTTAAATAAAATAAAAAATGAAATCATCCATAATTCAAATAACGTACTTTTCGTACTAAGTGACTCAATTCAAAAAACGTGATTTGTTTACAATGAATAAAATAGGCTTGAAAAGTATATATTGTTGCAAGCGTGATGATCACTCCAATATGCTTCTCTCGTATTATACATTTAAAACAATGATGAATACTGACAACTTGAACAATACGGTCTAGGAATTCACCCTAAAACATAAAACGAAAAGGCTAACCAATTTGGGGGACTTCAATTTCCTAGTTCTATATTTGGATTAAAAAAAAAAAATTTTACGTAATACTTTATTCGAAACCCCCTCCCGCTCCTGTAACGCATCGTAACGATTTACAAGACGCCCCCTCCCCCAAATTGCGTTACGTAATACTTGAACGATCCCTTATGTTGATTTAGTTTTATTTATAGGTTTTGATTATTCTTTTATTGTCGTAATTCATTAGATATCCAACCTTTTATAAACACTTTTTTTTCCTCAGAGGTTTATGGTTTGATTCCTTATATGGAAACCTGTTGAAAGTAGATGCCTATGGAAATATACTTGTATGTGTACATGGTTTTGAATTTTTGAAACAGTAGGTATTTGATTTTGAACATCTAAATGGTTATGAATTGTTTTGTATTTTTTCAGTTCAAGAGTATACGAGTTATATCCTAATAAATTCATAAATCTCGATGAATCAAGAGTATACGTACTGAATACTTTATTCAATCTACCAGAAACATACCTACTAGCATGTTTGGTAGACTTTTTCACGAATTCTAAAGAGTATACAAAAACAAACACAGGAGTCATTTGTGGTGAACTTCTCATGTCATATAAATCTATATTTCAGGTGAGCAAAATTTTCTCATGTCATATAAAATCTATATTTCAGGTGAGCAGAATTTTGTCAAAGTTATGTAATTATGTCTTCGAAATTTCCATGATATGTTTATGACAAAAAAATACATATTTCAGGATGTTAGGAATGCAGTCGATTATATTCACTTACAAGGTGATCTTCAAAATAGAACCATTGAAAATTTGGAAAAGTATGTGAAAAAGGATGAACGACTTCCAATGTTCTTGACCAGGTTGAAGGAAAGTGGAGCCAAGACTTTTCTTTTGACAAACAGCGGTTATAAATTCACGGACAAAATAATGACTTATCTATTTGATTTTCCTCACGGAGCAAGGGTAAGCGAACTTGAATGTGTGTGTATTAACTGTTTCGACTCATCGGATAAACTTTCAGCCTGAAGATCCGCATCGAAACTGGAAGACTTATTTCGATATTGTAGTAGTTGATGCCTGCAAACCGCTCTTTTTCGGAGAAGGAACGATTCTTCGGCAGGTCGACACTGTCACCGGTAGACTGAGGGTCGGTGTTCACACTGGTCCCCTTCAGTCAGAACACGTCTATTCGGGGGGCTCCTGCGACGTTTTCACAAAGTTCATTGGTGCCAAAGGAAAAGATGTCCTGTATGTGGGCGACCACATTTTCGGAGATATTTTGAAGAGCAAGAAAATTAGAGGGTGGCGTACTTTTCTCATAGTTCCGGAGCTTGTAAGGGAGTTGCACGTGTGGACCGACAAGTGTCAGTTGTTTGAGGAACTGCAAGGCTTGGATGTCAAGTTGGGTGAAATGTACAAGTGAGTTTCATAAACTTCTAGAATGCACATCATGAATATTTTTGAAGATTTGTCTTGCAGGGGACAACTCCTTTCCTCCTACCCTTCTCTGGACACATCCGTGCTTTCATCGCAAAATCATTTTAGGGTATAAAAATATTTTGTAATTTACAAAAAAAGCATTGCTCTGATATATTCAACTTGGATTCATCATTTATAATTTGTTCAAAACTAAACGGGATTAAATAATCATCAAAAGTATCTATTAATCCACTAAAACAATGTTTCAGTGAGGGCATTAAAACAAATAAAAGCTAATAATTTTGTATAATGATTTATTTTTCGACAAGTTTGATTGAAAACTCCGAATCTGATAAAAAGTAGATAAAAATAAACTTTGTTTCATTCTAGAAATACTCCTGATTTGCTTCCCATTTGAGAATCAAAATGTAAATTGATATTTTTTCAGAAATTTGGACAGCAGTGCAAAAGAAAAACCAGACATTTCAAAGCTTAGGGCAGCCATTAGAGATGTGACACACAAAATGGACATGTCTTATGGCATGATGGGAAGCTTATTCAGGTCTGGATCTAGGCAAACATTCTTTTCTTCTCAGGTAAACCTCTTGGTATTCCATCTATTGATACTTTCATATTGAAGTTGCAATTTTTTTATATAATTCAATTTACCAGTGTTGTAATTATATAATTTATGAATTTTATTATTTAAAATAATTCACCCTTCTGGGTAACAATAAAAAATCCTATTATTGTTGAAGATTTTTTTCAAACTAATGAAACTTATTGTAGGTTGTAAGGTATGCTGATTTATATGCCGCATCACACCTCAACCTCTTGTATTATCCCTTTTCATACATGTTCAGAGCTCCAGCCATGTTACTGCCCCACGAATCAACAGTAGCACACGAACAACATTTTGTTTTGGAGTTACTTCCTCATGACCATATCCCAGATGCTCAAAACGAGGAGAAGAATAACAGGAGGGTGAGCTTTTGATAGTTCCATAGGAAATGATAAATGACGATGATGACCATTTTTTTGATCTTTTTTTAGGCTTTAGAAAAAGCTCAGAGTCAGATCCCACATGTACGGCCAGCCACCCCGCAGTCTGTAACACATAACCACGATGAGGACTTCTCTGATGATGACAGTGATGACAAAATCTCCCGAGTCAGTGAAGAAGTAAGAAACGATTAGGAGTTGAGGAAGAGTTGTTTGTGCAAATGTACCATAAGCTTTATCAAATCATTTTGAAATGCACAAAGATCACAAATTTTTGAAGTTTTTTAATCGTTGAATTGCTCATGAATTTAGTTTATTGAGAAATTGTGTGACTTCTTCAATAACTGCTGAATTGTTTAGCCAATAATGTTATAAAGTTTATTGTTTGTTGTATTTTATATCTTTATTTAAAATGTCATTGTTATTTTTTCATAGGTACTGTGGAAAAAAATCGAAGTTATAAATATTATTCTCATTGTATTGTTTTTTTTTTCGAACGGATCCCAAGAAAAAACTTTCACCAAATTTCGGGAAAATACTTTTTGAATAATCACAATGAAGCTTATTTATTTGGGACACATATGTCAAATACAGAAATCGATATGAATAAAACTTATTATTCAGAAGTTATAAACTTATTATGGATCTATCAAAATCACTTTTTCCAAATGCCAGAACTGTCTCCATCAAACAAAATATGTGGGATACTTCCAAAGAAAATGAATATAATGAAAAACCCTGTTCAAAAATATGTAGAGCATACACAGAAGTTTTTTTTTTTCAAATAGAAACTGGGAGAAAAAAACCTTTTGAAACAATTACTTCCACATGAACATTGAATTTTACAGGAACGCAAAAGACAGTTTATAATTATATTTTGTGACATTTCTCATTTCAATTCAATGTGGAAAGTTGAATGTTAAAAGTAAAACATTTCTGTCATTATTCTATTCTGGATTATCCGCAAATTACAGTCCAAATCGCCAGAGACGTTGAAAGTGATTTTGAAAAAATACTTCTTAAATGTTGTAAAATCAAACCATCTTCAAAAGAACTACTATGTACAGTGTTAAAGGATTCTTTCACGTCAGCTGTTCAGAAAAAAGAAATAATGTATCAAAAATAGATAGTTACAATGTCTTATGTTTCAAAGGATGCAGTATGAGGGCAAAAGAAGAGAAACAAGATTATTTAGCATTTGAAACTTCATCAAAACATCAGCTTAATTGATAAGAGATAAATATCGATTAAATAGACAATAAAAGAACAAAAGAATTAGAGACATTGTCCAGCAACATAGAACTGGAAGCTATCAAGAGAAATCTGCTTACATTGATTGAACCACACAGGATAACTTACACGTGTACATATATACAGTTAATAAAAATTATTTGTTAAGAATAATGAGTGCAGGAGTAAACTATTGATCAAAATGGCATTGTTGTTGCATATGTTACAAGTAAAAGATATCAAATCAGAAGTAAGGGTACTTACGCAGAAAAAGTAAAAGATCCATCCATACACAATTCATTGACATTCAAGTGTGGTTTGCAAAATTTCATGATCGATTTGGGAACAATAGAAAACAAAACCGGTGCAAATCATCAGGAGTTCATATCGATTACACAGTATTGATTATAAACATATAGACAGGTTTATGTTCACTACAATTCTCACTATAGTACATTCGATAATATCTGAGAGTGAATGCTGACAGTTTTTGACGCTTCACGGTTCTCGAACAACTAGCTTTCATGTTGTATAGCATTTTATTCATCACGCTCTCGAAGTAAACTGAAGAATATCACGACTAACCCATCCACCAGGGGCTTCGAACTCCCAACAGAAAATAATGTAATATTTTTTCCTATAGAAAAATCCAAGTTGGTCCTATTGGTGGGTGATGGAACTATTGACGGTATAATTCAAATAATGTATATCTATTGAAACTGCCTTCAAAAAACCAATGTTTTTCGATCCCCTTTAACTAAATACTTATTTCAATAAATTGATGGATGTAGTTGTATAAGTTTGAAAATGTCCTTATAGGATGAAACTGCAGTAACATTGGTTACATAAAAGTGGTAAAAAACATAGAAAATTTAATTTATCTTTTCTTGATTTAATACTTATTTGTTGAGAATGTCTTGATTATTACTGGACATATTGTCACATTTGTCTTGTTGATTTTGTATATTCATTTATTTAATTCGTTGAGAGGAAATGATTTGAATGCAGTACGCTTATGGCCCTAATGTTTAGCGTGACTCACGGTCGGTGGTAGGTTAAATACACATTTCTAGAAAACGCAACGCAGGATTTTTCATGATATATCACCTTGAAGCAGTTTTCATCTTTCAATTTATCGAGTAATATATAGAGGATTTCATTTGAAAAAATTAACTTCTGACCACTTTTATGCATAACGGAAACACTAGTAATTTAGCACGCCCTATATGATATGGAGTCAATTTCTTGGTGTTAATTAAATATTTCGAGTTTCTCCAAACTATCATCGAAATAACGTATTCAAAAAAAACTTTACAGTAAAGACAGGCCCGAAGAAGCCATTGAATGGCGAAACACGTGTTGCGTTTTTGTAAAACTGTGTAGTGAAAATTTCTCAATAAAGTGTATTTTGCGTTTTTGTAAAACTGTGTAGTGAAAATTTCTCAATATAGTGTAATTTGAATACATTAGTTATGGATTTTCATCAAGTATCCGACAATTCCTCATATATATCACCATTCATGGAATTATTTTCCAGCAGCTTGACTGCATTAACCTTTCTAGATAATATATATATATATATATATATATATATATATATATATATATATATATATATATATATATATATATATATATATATATATGTATGTATATGTTTACGATGACTGATTAAAATTTACAGCTTTGTTAAAAGCATATTATTATGACATTACACATGAACTAAGTGATCAAATCATTGTCAGAACTTGCAGAAATTCAACCAAATGAATCCTGAATCGACACCAATGAACGAGAGGTAGTTTGTAAGATTACAAAATAATTTACTTAACTGTGGCTCAAAGTTAAAAGCACCTTCAACATAAGCAAAACCTGTAACTTTAAATGAGGACGTTTTGACATATTTTTATGCATATCCAGAAGCTTCCATTCGCAGTGTAGAAAGAGATTTGGGTGTATCACATGCTCCAGTACAGTACCTACAACGAATTTTAAAAAATCAAGTAACGCGTCCTTATAAATTTACCAAAGTTCAAGCTCTCAAATCGGAAGACTTTGAACTTAGAGTACATTTTTGCGAATCCCTTAAACATATACAAGAAGATCAGGAATTTTTGTCAAAAATAATTTGGAGCGAGGAATAGGTAACAATTTACAAGAGATGACATTTTTAATAGAAGCAATAAACGTTTTTGGGCTGATCATAATCCTCATCTAAAAAAAGAAATGGATTAAAAAAAAATTACCTGAACATTTTCTGTATTTGCAGAGAGATATCTGCAAATATTAAGGACGACTGTTTATTTATTTATACTGTCACCGATTTCCTCGAAAATTTGCCTTTAGAGTATTATAGGAATTCGTGGTTTCAACTGGACGGAGCGCTAGCTCATTCCACCCAGGAAGTTTCCAGGACACTTTACGAAATGTTTGACGATCGTTGGTTTAGACATTTAAGGCCGTGGGATTGGCCACCGAGATCACCCGATCTCACGCCACTAGTACTCCAGTGCCTACCAAAGAACTGCGACGGCGAATAGTACGGTGTTTTGAAGATTTGTATCCCCATGATATTGAAAAAGCCACAAGTCGCGTACAAAAGAACATTTTAAAATGTTTAGAATGTAATGGACATTTCCAGTCATTCGTCGTAATTCCATCTAAGTCGGTGGAATATTCGCCGGGATTCCATCGAAACTGATACGAAAATTAGAATAATCGAGGCTGCGCGCGTCCTTGACAAAGTCACGGTTTACGGCTACCAGTGGCGGCCGGCGTTATTTTCTTTAGGGCATGATTTACAACACCATTATTTTTATTTCATACACAATAAAGAAAATACAATATCGTCATATTCTTAAATTTAAATGAAATAAAACACTTATTTTTAATAATAGGTTTATTAGACATTGCCACAAGGCATCACTTATAGTAGTCATTAATAATAATATGTCAACAGTTTGTATCTGATCAACTGATTAAAAAAGATTGGTAATCATTTTTTTATTTTCTAACCATTTTTAACTAAATTTTCAAAACTATATACAGGGGAAGGGGAGTCCTCTTGAAGAAATTAACCACCTTGATTAAATACAAACCTCACGTTCAACGATATTAGTCCATCTCTGAAACAGTTTAGTGATGACCAGAAAAATACAACAAACGATCAAACAAATGAAAAATAACGGTTTTGGCATAAGTGCTATGTACATTTACTCTACCCACGTTTCCTGAACAGTTTTAGTCTATATTTGTACAAATGTAAGGGAAAAAAGTTCAAAATGTGACAAGTTTTGGTTATTTTTGGTTTCAGTTATTTGTTTTTATGAACGATTTTGACACAGGCACCAGATATATAACAGTAATAAGCAGGTTTTGCTGAATATTGAATTTTCATCATGCTCGATATTCAAAACTGAAATGGAATAGATTAGATAACAAAAAAACCAGCAGTTAGCAAATAGTCAAAATTAACAATCGATACTAAACAAAAACAGAGGCCAAACAAGTTCAAACAAAAAAGCGAACAAACAAAAAGCACGTGTTATTTCTGGATATTCTAATTTGAATAAAAATATATTGTTTAAATATTACAAATGAAAATGAGACTACTGTTGAGTTTATAGAGAAGTAAGAAACTAATGTTTAAGACTTCAAAGTTAATTGACTGGCTCCAAACATCTTATCGAAGAGGCAAAAACGTCAATAATTAATGTTGGATTCAATAATGTTAAGGACGCCAATTTCTTTAAAATTTATACTCCATGGTCACAAAATTCAAATAACAATCGCCACTTTCAGTACAACAGAAACATCTATGTGTTTCAAAATTGTGCATATTTTTCTCAGGCAAAGATAAAAAACATATTAATCCTGCTTTGATTGAATAATTCTGTATTGTACAGATTCGGCAAAACACGGACTAATTTTGGTCTTGTCATACAGGGCATGCAGCATCAATTAGAAAGAATAGTTAAAAATAATTAATAACGTTCAGAAATATTTCAACACCCTTTGCATACAAATGACAATCACCATCATCAATAGTTACAGTTTTGACACTTGAATTTTGTTTAGCATCAATATATTTTTGAAAGAATTGATATTCTGTACTGTAATTGTTCCTATATCCAGCCACACTTAAATGAAAAAACTAAAGGTCAAGAGAAGCCAACGAAAACTAACCGCAGACTGGCACAACGAGATCCGATCGCACATAACTGATGTTATCAAGCATCGTCTGGTTGATACCGACATATTACTGCACCCCCAAGCAAGCAACCAGAAGAAGAAACCAAAAGAAACCTTCTGCACTGGAAGCACTTATGACGGTCAGTGGGACTACCTAGGTTTTGCAGGCCATGGCACTTACACGTTTCCACACGCGACAAAGTACGAAGGTGACTTTTGGGACGGACAGTTTCATGGAAATGGTACAATCACATACCCTGGAGGGCAACAGCTGATTGGAACTTGGAAACAAGGAAAGTAAGAATTCCATGACATTGTTTTGGACACCAAAGATTTCTAATTCCAACTGTGAACGAAATTAATGTTCAAATTACATTGACCCGCTAATTTTGCGTTGTGGATGTCACAAGAGCATACGGTAACATGTTTTGAAAAAGTATTTCAGAATTTGCCAATCAAATTATTTCGAATCCTCTATTTTGTTGTGGTTCAAAAGTTGAACAATATTAAACTAAGTATGGACGTTCAAGGGAAATATTTTTACTTTGGAATTCCATTTTCTACATTTTACATTCTATGTTCTTGTCATTATTTCTAGACCATTTTCCAGGATATGATATCTTTTATAAGAACCAATGGTTTCAGACTGATGGAGTGGTCTTACAAATTCATAGATGGCTTACAGTTTGGAAAATATCTTAATTATTGCCAGCTACCCGATAGGAGATTCCAAATAGAAAAGGATGCCAAACTGCAACCACCAGAAAAAGAACTACTAACCAATTGCCAACCAACACGAGAGTTGCCCAAAAACTGCTACGATACTGTGGACGGCTACTACAATCCGACCACAAAACTGGTTTATGGATACGATAATCGTATATTGAGAGTGGTAACGGTTGAGGAAGATAAATATATCAAAGATAAGTACAGACATGAAACAGACAAACCAGCAACTAACATCGAGGGCCTATACAAATATTGGACTAGCGGAAGAAAAAATGAAATCGAGAAATTGAAAGGAGTGATAGAGAAAAAGGAAATAAAATCAGAAGACACCATAACAGAATCTTCCACACAGAAAAGCATGTCCGTCTACTCGTTTCACATAGGAACACATTAATTTAAGATTTATTTTGTCTAATATACAATTAATGAAAATATATACGTTTTTATAAAGATTTCCAATTTTTAAATATCAAGAGTCAAAAATTCAAAGTTGAATATAATTTTTGGTTACAGATCAACTACAAGAATTTTGAAACGTTGAGGGATAATTATGGATACATTTTTAAAACTAAACATTTTTTAAATATTCTCAATAATGAATCATTTATGTGGAAGTGATGATCTCTAGTAATTCTACTATTCTAATTAAAACAAACATAATGAGAATGATCAGAAATTATACATAAAGGGAATTTTAAAAGTATTGTTGCTTGAACACCATAAAAATTGAAATTGAAATTTTTTAGCAACATCAGTTTGAGGATTTTGCTTCAGAAAATGGCAATAAAATGTTCATTATACGGGAGCTGCCAACCATCAAACAATTAAAATTATGTAAATATATCCAGAAAAAATGCCTACATTTTTTGATATTTCTGATTATTTTCCCTCAAATGTTTCGTTTGGTTATGAAGCTAGAATTTAGCTGTAAATTTTTACAGTGAGCATAACACAAGTGATGATTTTGATTAATGTTATATATTTTATTTACCTCACAAGTTTCTACCTCCTTAGGAAAATAGTCAAACTAATTACTGCCAGCAATATCAAGTATTGACTCAGTCACAAAAAATTCATAAAGTAAACATTTAATTGCATATAATCAAGTGATTCACTATTCTGAAAACGCGTGTTGTTTGCTCAAAGACTTTGAGAAACAAATGTATTTCACTCAATTACTATTTTTAACAATTTATTTATTCACTGAATATTTTTTACAACCAAAAATAGTATTTCGAGCTGAGCGGCATATTAAATCTTTCATTATATTAAAAACATCAAATCAAATAGTAATCTTCAATAAGTTGTACTCACTTTCTGTTTAATTTCAATCAATTTTCATTCATATACTCCTTAAATTAATGAATGAAATCTCCCATGAATAATTTGAGTGATATATTTCAATTACATACAACTGAATTTAATATAAAGAGGGCATTGATATATGACAGGAGTGTCACTTGACTTTTCAAATTCAGATATCAAAAAAATACATCAGCACTATTTTTCCCTATCTTGCAATTGCACTGCACGCCCTGTAAAGTCGACCACCCTCATCGATTCCCACCCATGTTTGTACATAAGAATAAATTTCTCAAAGAAAAACTAAATTGCAACATTTTTTCCCTCTAAATTTTCATCCTCAGGCAACCACCAATATCAAAAACAAAACGCTCCGTCTAGGGCCGGAAAAGGCATAACAAAACAAAATCTACATTAATATTGGATTAGGATTGCAAAACAAGGGCCAGTCGCTCAAAACGTTTCCCGGTTTTGGGAAACTCAAAGAAAAGTCTACAAACCCAAAAAACGTTGATGAGCGGACCCAAACGTTTACTTTTTTCTTCATATTTATATATACAACCAACAAAGAAGCTAAAAATGACATCGTATTTATATGAATGTATATACCTAGTAATTTTAATAAATTGAATAAAACTAAAGACGACAAATGAGTGGCAATTGAAAATTAGAGTACCACAGTATCATATTTTATAATATGTATTCTATCCAAAATTTCAATCATATTGTTCAGTTTTATATTTGCACACTAGTTCACACGCGCCGATTTTTCAAAGCGTCCATTTGCGTCACTATCGGCGAGCAGGGGGCGTGTGGCGTGCCCTAACGCTGTGGCGGGGCTCATATCTTCTGAATCTTTTCGCCCACAACAACCGGGTTGTTGCGTCGAATCTCCTGGGCGCCCATCTCCCGGTAGTTGAAGCTGCAGTCGTGTTTGTCACTGTACCGGTGGATCGCACAAAACAGGTTCCCGCAACGGCACTGGAATCCTACAAAACAAAAAAAATTCGTTAATTTTTTTAGCTTCATGTCAACAAGTAAATCCATTTTTTTAAAACTCAACATAGATCTCTCAATAATTGAAGTTTTTCATTAAATACATGTTGAACACATCAATATATATCCTGATGATAATCTCCTGATGAAGAAACATGAGTCAAAAAACAGTATTTTTCGGGTGCGGAAAAAATGTTCAACAAATTCATTTTATGTCGGAAGTTCTAAATTCTATCTATTAATATAGTGTCAGTGAAAACGAATCAAAAGCAATCTAGGCTAAAAAGACATCATAAGGAGTTCAACATGAGTGACAACATGGTTCAAAACCACAATTTTTTTTTGCCAATAACCAGAGTAGTCTGATAGAATTTCAAAAACACAAGACCCTGATTCACAATATCCACGAGAAGCTACATTCTCAGGCCACATACACATAAATGCTGTATTATTCTACAAACATGGAAACTAAGGTTGTAAACCTATAGCGATTTCAAGTAAGAAAAACCGTCTCAGTTGGAATTTTGGACACTGGCTTTACTTGTTGCAAATCATAAATTATTACACATTACTCAAATGAGGGATCCTTAGACAAACTCTCAGTTTCCGATATTAGTTTGTAATCCTGTACTGCCTTCATTTTATGTTAATTGATAAGCATAAAATTTCCATTTAACACACAATGAGCAGGTCTCTTGAGAGTGGTGTTGAATATGTCCAGATATTTCTCATATTCTACAGGTAGGTCTATACCAGACTGTTAAGCATTGTTGAGTCAAGTAAGCTCGGTACATTTAACTCACAGAGGTTTTTTTTCTACTAAAGTGGTTTATATAGAGAGGAAATATTCATATATGCTTCTCGACAAATTTTACTTGTGGGTCTGTAAGTTTCCTGATATTTGTACCATGTCTGTCTCTTTTATTAGAATGCGGTATTAACAGTTCATTTTGTTGCTGGCCATCTTCATCTGAAATTTCAGGACTTTCATCTCTAAAATCATCAAGATCAATAGGCCTCTTTCCAGAGCGGTCTACCAACACTTTTTTTTGCCGATAGCAAATGTGTCCATAAAAGATTTTAGACACTCTTACATGTTCCCCTTCCTCATTTTTCATGTGTAAGTTATCTTCCTTCTGCTTGAATTTTCATCATGTTTCTTCTTAAAAACTAACACTTACTACTTTTTGTTAGACCAAATAGAAAGGCATATTTTGAGTTATAATTTCCCTTCTCTTACTTAGACAATTTATTATTGCAAATTCAATCTCTTACTTTTTATATTTACACTTAAATGTATGTGTTTGTCAACAGATGTCAATTAAGTCTCTCTCTTTCTAAAGAATACTTGTGAATGGTCATTTCTAATATCTCTTGAGACTCACCTGTCAAGCCCACCTTCTTGCGGCAATTATGGCATCGGTTCTTCTTCTTCTTGGAGTCCTTTTCTCCATCTTTATCTTCGCTACCCGCGTCTGAATCGGCGGATGCGGCGACGGCTGCAGCTGCCTCCGCCGCGATCGATTCTGCGGCTGCGCTGTCGGCCGCCGCCGACGATTGCGCGGGACTCTGGTTCGAGGACTCTTCTGACGTCTGTAACAAAATAAACTTTTTACTGGAAAATCGGAAAAGATCCGACAACATTGGCAACATTGTAAAAATACTCGAATATTCATGAGGGATGAAAATACTTCCTGGCACTTAAAATTGACGTACTAGGTGTGAAAAATTCGTGAAACAACAAAAACCTATTAGTATCTCAGAATTCTACCAACTAACCTCACTGGAAATGAAAGTCACCTCTCCGTCTCCGGGAGGAGGACGGGAAGGTACGTCTCCTTCCCGAGACTCAATGAATCTTTCTGAAGTGACTTCTCCTAAAGTAACATCAGACAACGATGATTTCGATACTTTATGAATGTTGTGATCAGATGATGACATTTAAGTGACTGCGAATTTTGACTGACACTATAGGAGCAAGTGACACATTTTGAAATGATGTTTCTTGGCAAAGATGAATGTAAAACTATACAGGAAGGTAAAAAAAACTAAACTAAATGAAATAAACGAAATAATTCAAAATGTATGCTGTAAAATGTTGAACAATTAATATTTTCTTAAATATAATTAACAGCTGAATACTATCAATATAATAACATTGAGTTGAATTTCAAAACTCTGGGCAATGGGGAATGTTCCTCCTGACGAATATCAAGTAGTTTTCATAAAAGAGCTCTAAAACAACGCATTTTAAACTTATCATTTCAACCTTTTTATTTAAAAAATTATTTAAATACTTAAAAAAGAGGAATGAAATAATGCATTCAACATTTAAAGGAATTCGTTTCTATTTCACCATTTGGCAACATCGGTTATAGCTAATAAAGGACAATGAATAAGTTACCTGTATGAGACAAACAAAGATGACATATTTCAGAGGCGTGCTGTTCTGTTTACTTATGTTCCGAGTTCCGAGACATTCTGTGACATAAGACATTTTGTGCACCTAATCTATCTTTCCTTGATATAAATAACAAAACAACTGTTGTTTATATGGCTTGTGGAGGTGGTATTGAACTATAATTTATATTTTGCCTTAACTGTTGATTTATAAAGATAATTTTCCTTTTTTAAAGTAGAATATCTAGGTACGTATAAATTATTTCAACTTGATATAGGCGCTGTTGCCAATATGTGAATTGAAACAAATCCCTTTAAAAATTAAAAAACTCATGAATTAAATTCAACTTTATTTTGTTCCAACTTACATTTGCTGTAATAACCCAAATTGAGGAACATTCCCCATTGAGCCACGGTAGAATAACCCTACCCTATACAAATTACTATAAATAAATTACAAGCCATTTACCAATTTTTGAAATAAATATGATATGAATTGAACAACAATTTTTACTGAATGTAAAATACAATAAAGGTCTATAGACAAACTTAGAGGAAATTTGTGGAAAGGAAACGACATATATTACCTTATTGAATAAATGAATTTGAACTCATTTGATTCGATAAAAACATTTTTTTATATTTCATTTAGTCATTATAAGTTTGATGTAAAGAAGCAGAGTATCAAAAACTGTATCATATAAAATATGAAATATTTTTTCCTTATCCAGAATAGTATTTTATAATACTATATGGGTGAATACTGTCAAAAAGCTAATTGATTGAAATGTTGACCACTTTTAAAGGAAAATAAGTCAAATCATTTCTTAGAATTACTACCTTTGGTTAGTACCTAAAACTTTACGAAATATTTGTCTAAAAGTTCACTCTTTCATCTTTAATTTTTACCTGGAGGTAGAGGTTCCATGAGTTGGAAATTTTCCAAATTATATTATAAAAAACATTTTTGTGTTTTTTTAACACTTCTGGACACCTAATGAGAACAAAAACTAAGTCTCTAAAATAGATGTAATTTTTACAAGTGGAAATTTCCTGACCTAATCTATTTCTTATAAGCATTACTTACTTTTGTGGAAAGATCTGTAACGGGCGAGGGTTGAAGATGTCCAAATGTGGGCTGAGCCGTAGTCGTGTCTCTAAGAGCACTCAGACTAGAGGGGGCTGTGGGAAGTTGTTGCTTCTTCTTCAGATTTTCCTGAAACAATAAAAAAGGTCTTCGTAAAACTAAATAAGAGTGAATTCTCATCAACACTCGTTTCTATTATTCTACCTCAGCTCTCATAATCTTACGCACATAGGGCACATGACTCTACGAATGAAAAATACAGTCGAGATGACCATATCTGGTTCAACCATCATTCGAGAATCAACCCCTAGCGATTTGGTTTACATCACAGGAGATTCAGTTTGTAAATTTAATGCAAACGTTAAACTAGTGTCTTCTAACCCTCTTCGGGAAATAGTCCACAGTAGCCCCTGCTTGTTGTAAGAGGTAACTAAAAAGGGGGTTTAGTCCAGTGGTGTTATGTGATCTGTGTCGAAGGATGAATGGTATCTGGGCCTGAGCAGGTATCACCAAGAGAGCCACTGAGATATCACGTGACCAGCCTTACATTCATGCAGGGTGTCCATGAATGTGGACAACCCTTTCCCCATACTCATGGGAACTTAATGGACCATAACAAAAAAATGAGAGGAGGACTCTGAGCAACTACCCTGATTCGCAAATAGAGTAGTAGAAGGCAACATACAAGGAGTCTTTGATGGTCCTTACGAAGGTTATAGGAAATATTGTGGGATGCAGAGACCCTAAAGAACATGCAAAATTATTCAAGTAGGATTGAGTATACTGCCGTGAAGTAACTTCTGTACCAGAGACTTCACGACGGTCAAACTAAAGAAGGCTAGTGAGAGAGGATCTGAGGAAATCGTCATTGGATTAGCATAAATCCCTTACAATAATCAGAAGACACTACCATCCAGGGATGGTAGTGTCTTCTGATTATTGCTTGCCAGGCTCTCGCTTGCCAGGCGAGAGCCTGGCAAGCAGAGAGATCACATCATAATTAGCTCTGATGCCAACAATTTAGATATTTTAAACGTAGGCAAAAAACCTATCCTCGTTCAACACGAGGCGTAGGGAAATGATAGACTTAAGTAACTATGTTGAGAAATAGAATGTGTCTGATGAGGAAAGTTGCAGATCATCGGCATA
Organism: Leptinotarsa decemlineata; assembly: GCF_025532065.1. Taxonomy (NCBI): domain Eukaryota; kingdom Metazoa; phylum Arthropoda; class Insecta; order Coleoptera; family Chrysomelidae; genus Leptinotarsa; species Leptinotarsa decemlineata. The sequence continues at coordinate 3,577,649 of NW_027412587.1, forward strand.
TAAAACTTTGAAATCAGAGAGTATCATACCTCGGTTATATCTTATCAAAACTACTAGAAAACAAACTGGAAAGGCTATAAGGCAGCCCTGGAAACTACAGGCTAAAAGTTACAACGAACATTGTTCCACTGTCAACCAGAGATCAAACTGGAGTGTTCCTGGTGGAATGAAGATGTGGCTCAGATGGGACAATAAACTAAAATAATAATGTATAGGGATCAATACAAAAGGTCCCCAACTGAATACAACAAAGCTCTGAGGAAATCTCTGAGACTCGTGGAGAAGGCAATGTGAGGATGTCGAAGAGACCCAAGTGTTCCTCAGACTCTATAAGATACTCTCTAAGGTTTCAACAAATTATCTTGAAAGTGGTAGATGCCTGAGCTCATGAGACTGCAGTGTTTTCCAAATACTTGATAGAAATGCACAAGTCTGCAGTCTCCTAATAAATTAAAAAAAAACTAGTATCTTTTACCTTGAAACACAGCGAGCAGAGTCCATCTGTTGCTGGACTTCCGTAGAAACCACATCCGGAGCGACACAGCGCCTGCATGGGGTTTGATTCACGCTCCATGGTTTTATCAGGATCTGTTGCGAAAGACACCACTAGAAGATTTTCGCCCTTTCGGTCAAAATGAACCAAGTGATCGCACTTGATGTGGACGTACCCTGTCTATCAGGAAGACACCATGTACTACACGCAGGATCTGAAACAAAAAACGCCATAAATATTCAGTGCACTATCTTCAGAACAAAGGTTATGAATTATTCCTCCTCAGTAGTTTTTCAACGTCCAGATGTGTATGATTGCAATGTATTCACTGGCAGTCCGACATAAAACTCATTAATTTGGCAATTGAATTGTAAATTATTGAGTATGTCCAACTGCCAGTGAATATATTGCATTCGTAAATAAACTTATAGGAAGAATATTGAAAATACTACTAATACATATCGGTGCACATCTTGTAGAAAAAGTATATGTATGACGACCAAGCCATCGAAGTATACAAATATTACATAATATACGCACTTTCGTAAAAGTTTTTTGGACACTTGGACTTGGAAAAGTAAAAAATTCAGGTTGGTTTCAATGAACACATGAATGGAAACATTATAAGATCTTTTCTATCTTTTTTCAAAGTCACTACGTCACTATCTGTGGATATCATCAGTGATGTTATATTTGAGTAAAAAACTACCCTTTTGCAATTATCAATATGTACTTTTGAATCCACACTCGTATTTTAAATGGATTAATCTATGACAGTGTACTCTGTAGTCGCTACCCAATACATCAAACCAACAAAAAATACCACACATCAATATCACTAAACTCAACAAACAGTTTATGAGAGCACAGGTACGGAAAGAACAGTTTTCAAGCAACAATCTGAACTGAGAATTCATCTATGACTAAGTTTATTCGCCTTGACCAGTTTCTCCATCCATTTTTTTTGACAGGAGACTTGTTTACAAACAAACCATCGCGATGTTAATATGGATGCTTCAAAACTGATAATGGTAAGTGAAATCAAAAGAAAATGTGCAAGCAAATTAGGAACAGATATCGTTATGAAAATACTAAAAAAAAGGTATAGATTTATCAATCAATTACTGTTTTCGACGAACATGACTCACGTTTTACCCATGTGGATTACAAGTACCTATTCATTATGTATATCTGAAATGTATGAGTCAGCCGGAAATCCAAAAATGTATTGAAATGACAGGTCTCCATTACCTTACAAGGAATAGATACTTACATATTACTAGTCAATTACAGTAAACAAAATGAGATATGGCAGGTAGCAGACCAAGAGTCTGTTTTTATATAGTTTACTTTCAAAATCCATCACAACCCTAATACGGCACTGTTCTAATGTTACTTGAGCATAAGAACGCAAATCGAAGGTTCTAAACGGTACGAAATTTGTGTGCAATTAAGAGTCAGCACTAATGACCAACCATGGTTCATTCTGTGTAACGACAATAAGAAACAAATTTTATGAAACAACAAATCTAACGATAAAACATAGAATCATGTGTAGGCTTTCACGGCCGGTGTCTAATGAATTGTCCGATGTTTCCGGGATTATGAGCCGTAGTCGCCGACTTTCCATGTGTGTCTGACGCCATTCTCAATATATTTCATCTCTCCCACATTTAAAGAACAATTTCTGTTATTCCTCTTATCTATTGTGTATGAGGTAATCTCCAAAATATTCAATTCAAACGAGGAGCAACAAATTGTTCGATAACGTAATGAAGGAGTCTTAAATGAGCCTAAAATTATATTGCAAGTTTAAATTTTTCAAAAAGTGAAGGATTTCGATTTGGCGCTGCAAGCTTAACGGTAAAGCTAGCAGAACCCACAGTTAAAAAAAAACAATATACGAAAGTCGGCAATGAAGGATCATAGAAGCCCAAAATTCTCAATATACTTGTTTCCCACCCAGAGTTAAATAATATCTTTGAAAAATAGTTTCCGGATTTTATCGCGTGTGTCACAGTTAATCAACAAAACATTTCATTCAAACGAGAGGCAAAAAATGTTCAATACCGTAATGACGGAGCCTAAAATTATTGCAAGTTTAAATTTTTCAAAAACTTTAAGGATTTCGATTTGATTTTGCAAGCATAACTAAAAAGCTAGTATAACCAACAATTTTTTTAAACAACAAATCAAAAATCGGAAATGGAGTTTCATAGAAGCCTAAAACGTGTCTGAAATTCTCAATATATTTTTTCTCACCCATAGTTGAGGAATATTTTTGAAAAATCATTTCTGGATTGAATCCCCCACATATTCAAACGAGGGACAAAAAAATGTTAAATATCATTATGTATATGAACCTAAAATTCTCAATATATTTCTTTCTCTGCCACACTCGAAGAATTATTCAAAAAAATTATTTTCGCCTCTACCACGTGTGCAAGAGATGAAACCTAAAATGACCCTACAATTATTGCAAGTTCAAATTTTCCAAAAAGTGATTTCTATTTGGTTCTGCCAGCATAATGGTAGAGTCAGCAGAACCCAAAATGAAGAGCAAAAAATTAGCATTAAAATAAATATAAAAATTCAAAGTGCTTCTGCTAGCCTTACATACATATAGAATCATCCCAAGTTAAATTAAAGTTGTAATGAAAAGACTTGTTGAAATTGCATAGTAATATGGTATCCAATTTAAAAATGAATACATTAGTTTACTTTAACCACATTTAAATAAAGAACTTACACTTTAATTTGGTATGATTACTTCACTAGCAGGATAACACTGATAACACTGAAATAGTATGTTGTCTCTTGAAGATCTGGAAACTATGTTGATTCAAATGAACCCCATCATATTTATACCAGAGAACAGGTACAAAATTTATTGTCGGATTACAAACCCTCTACCATCTTAACAAATTAAAAATTTGTATTAGATTTGAATTCGAAAGATAATGTAAAAACTTGAAAATGATTCAATTACACCAATCAAAAGATGGTAAATCTTTTTGAAATACTTCCACACAAATGATTTTATACTAAGAAATTGGCTTTTGCAAAACTATCAGTACTGCAGCGATAAAAATCTGCTCTTTTTTAAGGAATAAAGTGAATAGAAGGAGCTTAACGCACGGAACGTTCAAACCTTGAACGCGAAAATACTCTAAGGCGAAAAAGGTTCTATGGATTGTCACAGAATAACATCGAGAAAATCGTAGAACACAAAAGGTTTGTTCTGGTTCTAGGACGACAGGATCATGCGCAGTTGATATAGAGCGTTCTGGATAATTTCGGACTGATGTATCCTCTGTTCTGGTTTCGACTGCGAAATGATCCTAAACTGTTTTGAACCGTCCCGAATCGTTCTTGCTCTCGAGGCTGAACTGTTGAGAACTGTTCCCGTTGTTCATGCGCATTCATGTGGAAATTTGTTTGGGCTATTTGCTAGGATTTTTTTTCATTTATTTGATTTGAATAATTGATGATTTAGGTAAGATAACATTTGAACTGACTATAAGGATACGCTACATAACAAAATGGACATGATCAATAGTATTTTCTCGTCTTCATCTCTTTATATATCTTCATGATATACGGGTGGCACAGTGGTCTCCTCAGAAGCGTTCTGGTTTAACCAAGTGTCCGAGACTATTTCGGACTGTTTGAGATTTTTTGCTTCTATGCATCATGTCTTGCGCTGTTTCCAAACAGTTTCGGATGTTAGAACCAGAACAAACCTAAAGATAGCGTTCGAATGAGGTGGGTATATGGTGCATGATATAGGTCATTTTTAAATTATAGCACGAATTAGCTGTTGTCTGCAGGTTTTTATATTAAACATTTCGTCTACTACTGTGAAGTGATATACTTGCTGCGCATCGCATCGCAGATCACTTCGACCGTTGTCGCATCGCCTCTAATAAAGTCAGATATAAAAATTTGTAGACCACGGCTAATAAACCCGGAAACATCCAACCATTTGGATTCAAGTGATTATTATAATTAAGAACCAATGCATAAAGTATCTTTGGCGATAGTGATAGTTTATGAAAATGATTTACCACATATTTTTGTAGAAAACATATAATATGGTGGTGAAACATTTAGTATTAGATTAATACAGGAGTCGCCTTTCTAAGAAAACAAGGAAAACCTCGTAAGTTTGTTGAAAACGATATTTCTAATGGAAAGCAATCGAAAATGGACTCAAATCATTTTTTTTAAAATAAAACCCTGAATCCTGTGATTTTTTTCAGAACATTTGATGTAGGTACCTTACGAGAAACGAAAAACGATTGTTTCTGCTTCATTTATCTCGAAAATCATGTTAGGAAGAGCATTTTTCAAATTTCCACATTGAAGTGTACCTCTTGTACTATAAAAAAAGACAATATGCGGTAATTTTTTTGTGTCACTGTCAAATGTCTTGAAAAAATTAAGCCCGAAATTCCGTTTTTCTCGATTACATTGACCAAGAGGGCGCCTCTATTAACAAGGTCGCCCTTTGTTTCTGGAAACCGTATTAATGATCGCCTAAGAGTTGCAAGTACCCCATATTTTTATTATGAAAGTATCTGTCCACAAGTACTGGTCCCCAGTTATTCGGAAGATTTTTATTGTTCTTTTTAGCTCGGGTTGGGTTTGGGTAAATCACAAAATAGGTACTGACCGGAAAGCATTGTTTCGAATAATGAACAAATGAAATGGTGGTCAACTTTCCAATTCCTAAAAACTGAAACCGACTCTACAGAGTTCCGTGCGAAAGTTTTCATTTGGCGAATGCACAACACAACGAACAAGGGGACATAACGGCACAATTTCCGAGCAAGAAGTCGTCGAAGACGACTACATTGTAATGCAAATAAATAAGAAAGGAACCGTTAGGTGCGGAGTTGTACCAATCGATTATTACAGACGCGGACAGGTACTACCGACCCACTTGAGGTTCTGTCGAGTAAAAGGATTGCCTGCATTCTTGCACAGCTTGGTGGATACGCGGGTGAAGAGCTTTAGCCCAAAAATCACAGTTATAACGACGTCCGCAATCGACTTTCTAATCGGCCTCAACGGTCACCTCGCGGAATTGCCATCAGGTCTGGCTCAAAATTACCGACTATATACGTGAAAACTCCCACATAACGCATAAAGAACCATAAGGAAATTCGAAATATTCTTCAAGTATGTTTTTGCCGTTTTCACTATAATGCCAATAAAACCCTTCTAATTATATCCGTTCCCTTGAATATCGACAACTCAAAACGCACTCAAACAAGCATTAAAATAACATAATTCAATGCATAACCTTCAAGAATGCAACAACCAGAAGGTGAGTAGACTATATGGACATTTCCTAAACTCGCACAAGTTTCGATTTTTGAGAGTTATCGTTCGTAGGGGGACGACAGCTGGTTAACGGAAAAATAGATTTAAATAGATTTAAACAGATTTTTTTTATAGATCTCCTGATGAAGCCGACTTGATTTGCTAAAGGCGCGTTGAGAGGAATATTGCAATTTTGGCAATTGGAAACAGTTTTACTTGCAGCGTAAAACAGTTTCTTGAACCATATATCCGCATAGAGCTGGAAACATGATTTGTAACACGTGTAGAATAATAAAAATACTTTCATAATGCTTTAAAAGTAATACATTACATCAGCTTTCGTTTCTTTTCCAAATTATGAGAACTTGTATACAATTCTAACTCGAACAATGATGTTATGGAAGAAGTGATCAGGAATTTCGGAGGAACTTGTCATAATAAGGAATACTATAAAGTTCTACAAGAAAATATATCACAATATACTACTCATGTCCATTGCTAGGATTGAAATTATTTTTGTAGAGTAGCAAATTAGATCACTATAATTCTTAACTATTTATATGTGTTTATACTGTTAACAGCAAAAATACGTCTGAGAAAGCTATTGTGTTGTGAAACACGTGTTCTAGATCACTGAAGACTGAAAGCTTCACACTTTTGATATACAGTTTGTAAAAGCCAAATGGAATAAATTCATTATGTCGGTTACTGTATAGATGTTATAGTTTTCAAGTTCATCGCAACAATTAAGATAATGGTTACCGAAATTCGATAAAATACACTCAAAAACTAAAATGTAATGCAAAACGTAATAAAATGTAGAATACGAAAAAGAACTATGGATGTGGGTTTTTCTCAAACTTTAGCATCACATCTAATTTGAGTTCATTACTAATGGCAATGGCAGCTGCTTTTTTATCTGCCCCACATAATCAAGCTCGCGAAACTGCTTATTGTTCTTTGAGATATGGGAGGTAAATTAGGAAATTTCTCATGAAATAGGTGAGCTACTTCCTGTTGTGTTTGGGTTTTATCTCCGTAACCAATCATTTCTAAAACTGTTATTATCTATACCTCAACATGAGTTAAGTTTCGAGTATATTGCAATAAGTTTTGAGTGTATTTTATCGAATTTCGGTAACCACATGATTTTAATTTATTTTTACCTCAATTTTTGAATTAAACTTGAAAGCGAAAACTTTTTTGAATGGAGAATGAAGAGACCTTTCAAACGATATATCACAAGCCTATACTTCCCATTTAAAAAATTGGGGGTTGTACCTGTCATTCGTAGGGGTAGCATTTTTCCGTTGAAATATGTCAAATTATAATTAAAATTTGACGTGTTTCGGGATTTTGTTGAAATATGTATCGTAACCGAAATAATGAATTTATTCCATTTGGCTTTTACACACTGTATATCTTACAGATATAGTATCGAGTTTTTTGGTTACCAAAAATTTACCTGTAATTTTCAAATTTTTTTTCACAAAATATCATGAATCATTAAAACTATTTTGAATGGTGAACCATTCAGAATGACAAATGAATGAAAAATAAATACATACTTATCAGATTAAGTAATTTTCAAATATTCCTATTTTCCAGAAAGATGCTTAGATTTAGATATAAATGTTTAAAAGTAGGATTTCATTGAATCCACCACAGGTACCTTTCGAAGTATCATTAATGGGAATTTCATGGCATGAGAAACATGAATCTGTTTGGTATATAAAATTTCTATAAATTTCAAATGGGGATTTACCAAAATTTCAAAGTCCAGATTAATACATATCTCTTACCTTTGAATATTAGAAAGATAATATAAAATTGATATTTTGCTACAAAACTAATCTGTGATTAGGTACCATTGGTGCCTGACGAAAAAAGGTACCTATGTAAACATTCAAACAAAACTGTATGTAGGTATACTGAAATTTAAATCTATTCCAAACACCGACATTCACCCTTAAAACTTTCTCAAATTGTGAGAAGGTCTAATTTTGACATACGTAGGTCAAAATTAGAGCTATTCACAATTTGAGGCGAAAGTTTCGAAGTTTCTCAAAACGGGAAAAAAAGATTGTTTTCCGAAATGTGGATCACTAAAGAAAGTATAAATAAAAATAAGTATAAATATTTAATTTTTTTCAATTGATTTATTCAATTCGTAGGCAAAATTTATGAATACAAGTTACTGACTAATTGGACTCTTCAGTGGTTTGTTTTACGCAGTAACTTTTCACTTTGCCCTTTAGCAGCAGATTCTCTATTGGTTTATTTTTCAGATTGTGGAAGGCTATATGCCCAAAATAACATTTCAATTTTTTAAACGGCTTTATTGGCGTGCCCTGTTTGTTTGTTGATTTATTTATTTGGGTCAAATTCAGTAATTGAAGTTTGACCCCCTTCCTGTTGATAGATTGATCTGAAATTTGGTATACACTATTAGTTTTGATGACATTACAACTAAATAAAATCTGTATCATTGTACTATACTGTAATAATAATAATAATAATATTTTATTCACCATTCACGATACATAGTGTATATATGGTAAGTCAATCAATAATCAGAATTAATACTAGGTATAAATTTAAAAATGTTAATATTTATACAAGACGTCACTAAAAAGAAAAAAAAGAAATAAATTTATACATACATATAAACACATACACAATTGAAATATATAAAAACGTATACAGATCTAGTTCATATTTTATTTTTCAGAAATTATCGTCTAAAAATTCTTGGAAACTATAGTAGCATTTCTCTAATAGCAAGTCTTTAACTTTCTTTTGAAATATGATGTTACTTCCAGTCCGTTTGAGTGATTCTGGTAGTTTATTGTAATATATGATTGCATTGTAATCCGGAGACCTCTCATAGAATGTCGTTCTATGTTTAGGAATTTTCAATAAGTTTCCGTGTCTGGTGTTATATTCATGTTTCTCAGAATTACACGAATAATTATCTATATTCTGTTTGGCAAAGATAATACATCGAAAAATGTACACAGCAGGCACCGTAAGAATTTTATTTTCTTTAAAGATAGATCGACAACTGTCTTGATAATTTAAGTTAAAAATCAGTCTTACTAAACGCTTTTGGGAAACAAACACTCTCAAGAATTCTCTTGCTCGACCCCATGCCAATATATTCATATTAATATTTGCATATGCCATAGCATAGTAAATGCTTAGCAAGCCTGCTATATTCAAGGTTGATTTCATTTGTTTAATAGCGAAATAGGCTTTATTTAGTTTTGAACATACACTTTCAATGTGTCTACCCCAATTTATACTCTCATCTAAATGAGTGCCTTAAAATTTAGTTTCCATAGAGGGTTGGATGTCGTCAATTACAAAAAGTTCGTTGGGTAACAATTTTCGGTGAAAAAATTTGACTATTACCGATTTGGACGTGTTTAGAATTACCTTATTTCTCTGACACCAGGATGAAAATTGGTTTACAACCATTTCCAGTTTAACTGCAAGCTGTTCTGCATCCTGATCGGATATTGTTATCGTTGTGTCGTCGGCAAACATGGTAACATGAACGTTTTCTAAATATTGTGGAAAATCATTTACATAAAGAAGAAACAGCAGTGGCCCAAAAACTGAACCCTGTGGTACCCCAAGTTTCACAGCCTGACTGTGTGAAATTGAATTATTGCATCTCACTATCATGGTTCTATCTGTCATATATGATTGTATCCACTTTATTATACTGGCTGGAAGTCCTAGAGGCGCCAATTTATCTATTAAAGTTTCAATACACACTGTATCAAAGGCTTTTGACAAGTCGAAAAATAATGATAGGACATATTTGTTGTTGTCAATCTCTTTAAAAATATAATTAAGCAAGTGACACGAGGCTGTTTCAATCGACCTGTTTTGCCTGAAACCATGCTGAGAAGTACTTACTAATTTATTCTTTTCTAAGTGATAAATCACTCTTGTAGACACTATTTTTTCAAACAATTTCGATAAAGAACTGAGAAGAGAAATTTGCCTGTAGTTGTCAACTACTTTTAGGTCACCTTTTTTGTGCAGAGGAATTACCAATGCTTTTTTAAATTCATCTGGAAAGAACCCTTGTATAAGTGATTGATTCATTAGGTATATAAATGGTTTTAGTATTAAGTCAATAATATGTTTTATAACTATAATCGATAATTCATCATATCCTGAAGATGTTTTATTTTTCATTGTATTAAGACAATCAACTACCTCATATTCTGTGATAGGGTAAGATGGGTATGGATAATTGATGGTGACATTTTCTACCCTAGTACAGGGAAGAGACATATTCTGACCAAAGTGATTTAACATTGCGGAATCTGATGCATTAGCGAAATGCTCAGCAAAAGTTAATGCAGTGGGTCAGAGATAACGGTATCCTTCTGCTGAAGAATGATTTTATCTTTTCCATCTTTCTTTTTTATACCTAATTCATTATTAATAATTTTCCATGTTTCTTTAGTTTTATTTGCGGATTTATTTATTTTCGACGAATAATGGTCTCTTTTTGCCTTTTCAACTTGTTCTTTGTGTTCTTTAACTTTTGCCTTGTATCCGTCCTTTAGAATGGAATTGGTTTCATGAGAGTGTGATAAAATCCAAAACATATCCTTCAACTGTATCTTGACTACTACTATAATAGTAGTACACTATGAAAAAGATGCAAATCCAATATAATCTATACAAAGAACTCAACTCAGAATCGGGATACAAGCATGGATCTCCCACCCAAGTCAAGATTTTGTATCGTGTCGAGGACTGTGTCGTTAGGGTGGCTAAAAATGATACATCTTTAACCACCCAAGTTAAAATAAAAGTTTGGAACATACCGTGTGGTGTTAGGGTGGATAAACATTAGAAACTAGATATTTGAAATTAAAATAAGTAAAAAAATATTTTAAGTTAAACCGTTTTATTGAATGATGTACTAAAAACTGAGAAATAATTCGGAAGGTTGTAGGTAGAAGTCGTCATACTACTCTCCTCAGCAGTCTACGGCATTGATCAGATGAAAAAATAATGAAATCGTTGGGCGTAGTATTCACATATTTACTCAGGTTACGCAACGTCCAACGATTTTATTATTTTATCTGATCTGATTGCTAGGAGAGTGGTGTGATGACTGCTACCTAGGACCTTCCGAATTATTTTGAGTACATTTTTCAGTAAAACCGTTCAGCATAAAACAATTTTTTCAAGTTATTTTATGAAATATTGCATAAAAAAGTTGCTTTCAAACTGCCCGTATACTTCATAATGTGTTGAGATTTGCGAAATGAATAAACTGAGGATTGCGATAAAAATATGTGTGTCAAACCAATAAGACTGACTATAATAGCTCGCTACAAAGGAACACGTTTCACATATTCAATTTGATAGACCAGATAAGTCCAGTGTTGCTCAACATGCCACATGCATATAAAAACAATAACATATCATGTAAGGAATAGTTATAGAGACAGAATTTTAGTTCTGGCGAAAGAAAAGTGCTCGGAAAATTGTTACCAGTACGATCAATTCAAGCTAGAGGTTTCAAAGTCCACTTAACAAATACTGCAATTTTCCGAGATTTTTATAAACCAATTTTAAAAAATACCACATAAAAAATTTCCGAAATCCGGCTCTTTTTCGTCCAAAATATTTATTCATCGGCCGTAAAATACGTTGAATTGCGAGTTTCAGGCAGCAATTTTTCCTTTATCACCTTATTTTCATTTCTGTCCCAATTCCGCATCATTGCAACAACAAAAGCTTTTTCCAATTCTCCTTCGACCGCAATCCTTGGACGTACGCATTATGAATATTTTCGAGGCTGTATTCTTGATTCAACTCCATATTATTTCATTTTTTTATTTATCTGATAGATCTTTATAAGACTTTGATGAAAGTCCACGTTCTCCTGGTGTTGTAGGTGTGGTATCCATTGGTATTTTTCCTCGAACTGTACCTCAAATTCACAGTCTAACAACGTTGTATTTTTATTAAAGAAACTATTAGATGTCCAACGATTGTTAGAAGCTGATATAAGTAATATTTAAATACTTTTCACAACTGATTAATTCACTTTTTGCAGTCGACAAATGATGGTGTTCGAAGTGTTTTTGAATATCTACTCTTGTTGTCCCATATTCAATGAAAAATTCGCACAACAAACTCACTCATTTGTTGTACTTTGCAAATATTTTTTAACTAGTTTGGTAAAATCTGTTTCAAATTTTTTTCCGTTAATCAGCTGTCGCACCCCTACGAACGACAACCCTCAGAAGTCGAAACTTGTGCGAGCTAAGGATTAACGAGATATTACCTTTTAACGTGTATATGTCGACATACAATAAAGTACTGATATATAAAAATTAATTTAAACCCTTTTTTGTCTCAACTTTTATATGAGCTGCTCTATATTATGATGGTATCAAAATTACAACACGGCAGACATCGCTAACTTTGAAAAGTCTATTGAAAGTTTTTAATAAGATTAGTATATTAGATACTGCAAAAACAATCGTGTACGTCTCCAGTTTTTACATAACCGTCAACTGAAATGATTTTTAAATCAGATACTTAACAACTTTTTCAACCATATATTACACTTACATATTTGCATTGAGAATAATTAAAATATGAAAATGTCAATTCTGTTCTATATGAATGACAATATTTTGAGCTTCAACTTCAAGTTTCATTTAGAAAATATGAGAAATAATTGATTTCAAATTCTTCCTAATATGTATTATACATACATACCGTTAGATGTAAAGTGCATCTCTTTCATGCCCCCCTTTTACTTTTTAAACGGATTAACTTAAAACATTGAAATTTGGGATAATGAAATAAATGCATGAATACTTTATTTTGAAGTGAAATTGACAGATGAAACTTTCAAGTTGGCGACTGGACGCCACCTGGGGAAAAAAATTAAATGGAAGGGGGTGTCTTGTGACACATCATTTTGAAGCTCCTGACGAATACTTCACAACCCTAGAATATGATTTCAATATCTTCACCTACTATGAAATGGCGGAACATTTAATAATTAACTGAAGACAAACGCATTAATATCGATATTTCTAAAAAATTCCAACAACCCCATGAGGTTTGTTATTTTTTGTATATAAAAACGACAAAAAAAATTCAAGCGATTTTTATTTACGGTGCGACGCGTAACTTTCACGAGACCGAAAGGATTTTCAATGAACGTTTTCCAAATCGTCCTATCTGTAGAAAATATTTGAGGGAATTTGTATCCAAATTCACAACTACCAGTAGTGTACATAACAAAAAGCCCTCAGGTCATCCGTCCATTCCGGAAGAACAGCAAGTGCAAATAATTGGTGAGATGGTAGTAAATCCTGAACAGTCTACTTATTCCGTCGCAAATGTTTGTGAGGTGTCTCATTATATTGTGTGGTGACTTTTGAAGAGGAATAGGTATCATCCATACAAAATTAAAATGGTACGCCAATTAACTGAAGATGATCCTGATCGAAGAAAGAATTCTGCAATATCATGATGGAAACCATTACAAGGCATCCTACCTATCTCCACAATATTTGTTTTAGTGACGAATGTACTTTTTTTAAACGGAAATGTTCACAGACAAAATTGCCGCCGTTATTGAAGTGACACCAACCCTCACGTTTTCCGGGAAAAATTAACGTTTGAGCAGGAATATTGGGAAACCATATTGTAGGACCTCAATTTATTAATCAAAATTCAACAGGGGAACTGTATTTGAATATGCTGGAAACTACTATTGACCCTCTCATCACTGAAATCGTTGAAGCGAATCCTAATGAATTCGATATGGATATGGTATTCCAACAAGATGGAGCTCCACCACACTACTCCAGACAAGTAAAAAACTATTTGGATACTACTTTTCGTTGGATTGGCCGTCGAGGTCCTACAGGATGGCCAGCCCGTTCGCCAGATTTGACACCTTTGGACTTTTTTATGGGGCTATTTAAAGCAAAAGGTGTACGAAACTGAACCTGCTTCAATATTGGATATACGGCAGAGAATAATAAATATTTGTAGAGATAATGACGTTACTATGTTTGAAAATGTTTGGCGTGAAATATCGGATAGGCTGTTCATATGTCAAAAAGTGACCTCAAGCTTATTACCTCATATTATGTAGTTAAATGTCAATGTATTCAGGCAATTATTAAAAGTTCCGCCATTTTGTAGTAGTTGAAGATAGACATTATATTCTAGGGTTGTGAAGTATTTGCCAGGACCTTCAAAAAGTCGTGTCATGAGACCCCCCTTTCCAGTCGCCATCTTGAAAGTTTCATCTGTCAATTTCACTTCAAAATAAAGTATTGATACATTAATTTCATTATCCCAAATTTCAATTTTTAAGTTAACCCGTTCAAAAATAAAAGGGAGGAGGTTTTAAAGGAAAGCATTGTATGTGCTTAAAGAATGTTCAAAATGGAACATTCGCAAAACCTGTTTTTGAGTCGGTACGCACGATTCAGTGCCATAGTGCGTCGTGTAAGCTTTCAACTGATCAGTAATTTCGGAACTAGAAACATTAGAAAAAACCATTACTTTTCAGTGGGAATTGCTCAAGGAACTCGTGAAAACCAGAAACTGTTGCTCAACAATAAAAATCCGAATCTGATTTTCACCTCCGTTTCGATATCTGCGGCCTCGAGACTTGGTTTTAAGGTCGAAACTAACAAAGCATAAAAAAATTTGATGTATTTATCCTCTGAAGGACGCCAGGAAACGGTAGATGTTTATTTTTAGAATTCCACCATAAGACAATGAACGGTGGAAGGAGTGTGCACTTTGTGACCAGAAGCGTTCTTTGTTTCGGTTAACAGAAATCCAAATAGGTTTTTCTTTATGGTTTATCTCTTTGACTGTTGCCTTAGAAGATTAGATTCCACTAATCTTTTCCTCGCATAAGTCTTTGTGAGACGTCATAGAGGATAACAGCAGATTTACGAAATAAATTATATCATTTAACCCATATGCCCGTACGTTTTTCACAAATGTAATAGGGATTGATACCTATAATTAAACTGATTTCAAAAAGAGAACCTGTTTGTTTCTTTTTTGGTAAGTATTTGATAAAACTCAAAAAAACTCAAAACTATTCAACTAATTTCGAAAATGTTTTCACGTGACTGATACTTCCTACATTATCAGCGAGTAATATGGTTCAATTTTAATAACAAAAAATACACTCATACAAAAATTGCAGTAAGTAATGTAATATTTCGTGAATATTGTAACTGTCTATCTCATTCATTTTTAAACGAAGTACCTGACAAAATACATCTTATAAATAGGTTAAGCCTTTAGCGGACGAGATTTTCAGTGTTACTATCTCCATTCGGATTTGAAGGCCGTCGTAGTTTGGAATTGCATCATAACGTTTCGGCAGCACGAGTGGTTGACTTCTTCAGAGGTTTATTCATTTTGATGATTCACCGATGACATCCAGTCATCGGTGAATCATCAAGATGAATAAACCTCTGAAGAAGCCAGCCACTTTGGCAAAACGTTAGGATGTAGTTCCAAACTACGTCGGCCTTCAAACCCAAATGGAGATAGTAACACTGAAAATAACCTCTTGCGACAAAGGTAAGAAATTGATATTTTTCAAAAGTTTGTCACTAGACAATGAAAAATGAGAGTACTTAGAAATGCAAATAGATATATGTCACCACAATTTGCTGCACGGCTGGTACGTTTTCTTTTAACCACTCAATTTTCAAATGAATTGAAGTTGGGTAAAATAACAAAAATTAGACCTTATTTTTCAATGTTTTTATTTTTAGGTTGCATTGATCATGAGAACTCCATGACAACAAGCGGCTTGAAATATTTTAGATCGGCTATATTAGTCCACTATACCGAACATTCAAATGAAAAATAATGGGGAATTTTACGATAATACACCATTTTTATCATATTTGTATTAAATATATCCAAGCTGCGACCAAGTAACGTATTGAAAAATTCACTTTTTCTGAATTATCTGACAGATAAATGCACCAATCAAAGAATTGGAATCAATAAATTCGGAGCTATGTAAACAGATAGCACCAATTTCAAAACGTCCAAATTCCAACTTTATACTGGGTATACGTTTCTACTATCACCTGCCGCCCTGCTAGTGGATGCAGGTGGAGGGTGAGGCATCACTGCTTTAAAGAAACATGAAGGGTGGAATTCAACATCTGTTGCGGAAGGATATATAGATGACTGGTTGACAAATAAAAACGTTCCTGCCGAAAAAATCTTTCATTTGATGAGACAACCTTCTATCAGTACCAGTAATGGAAATATGAATATGGATATAGAATAATCGATACCTTATATTATTATTATAGAATTATTCGAGTTACACCATTGATTGTGTCAACAAAAAATGATTTTGTTCATGGAAATTGTTCGAAATATGAATAGATATTACTATCCCATGTTAGGAATTGCACGTTAAAAAGCAAGACCTCGTTGATCTTCAGATCGCACAAGTGTCGACTTCTGAGGGGGCGACTCTTATTCTACATAACTTAATCTTATTTTTAAATATTGCTGTTATCAGTCATATAAAAAGTTAAGTATTCTACTCGGAAGAAATGGTCACTACTCGCTCGAATGATTAACGACGATCGCCTTCATTCACACGAGTAACGGCCACATTTCTCGATCGTTGAATTATACACAATTTTAAATAAAACAATGACATTCAAGGTTATGAATTGTGAGGAAGTTGGTGTTGGTTAAACATTCATAAAAAATATTTTTTCATTGTCTTAAAAGGTTACTTCACGTCGAGTGATTATTTCAACGTATGTAAATTGTTTACCGTTTTCCATAAATTCGTCAATTATTTTATGAATTAATTCATGAATTTTATTGTCCAACCAATTGATAGATGTAACACTATTTTAATCCAATATTTCAAAATTTTGCTGACCTACAGAAGTCATTACTTTTAGTGTTCGTTGGGTAAATTACCATTCATTCCTCTAGGATTCAGATAAAATAAATGGAGACGGGCGGTATCTACTTTATTAAAACTATAAATTACTACTATATGTATCAATAACGAATAGCAACTTTAAATAAAATAAGTCCACAAAGAAAATAATATCCTGGTTTTAATTTAGAATGAAAAATCATGTCGAAAATAAATACTGAATATAAGAAAGCTGTTGACAAGATTCTAAAATTAGGTAACATCAATTGAAATCAACAGTGGATTAGTTCACAATCGAATATTTTCCTTTGTTTCATTTCAAGATTTTCCAGAATAATTTTCGTGAAAAAAATTCGAGAAAGGCGATAAAAATCGTAAATGACGTCACACGTTGACGTAGCGACGTCACACTTGTCGAAATATTACGAAATATTATTCATCATTCGTGGGGAACCTTGCATTAATCCCTCTCTTCTTAACATGTGAAATAAAGGCTAATCGTAGTTTCGACAGAAAATTCATTTGCATAATCGTATTTCGATCGATTATGTTTTCCCAATCGACCTTTGCCATGAACGACAAGGATACACTTTCCCAAAAATTCCGCTTTTCGTGAGCATCAGAGCGGAAAACCGCCGTTCCTTGAAAGCCTTCGCCTGGAATGCGATACAACAACAATAATGAATAATTGCCACTTCGTCAGGACATTTCCGTCGAACTTGATGACGCCACAACGATATTGCAGCTGAACGCTGTACGTCATCGAATACTCACTTTGTGGTAAGAAGGCCACAGGTCACGTCGGAACGATGTGCATCTGTCTCGAAAGCAACCCCGCGGGACGCACAAAAGATTGCACCACCTCACGTATCGCACAAAGAGAAATTTCAGACACGTTGTTAAACGATCACTCACCTTGGGATATTAAAATCAAATTAGGAAGATGAACTGGGACACTGTATCGTTTCCAGACCGTCAGCTGTTTCTCAACTAGGTACGCACTTTCTGTCGATCAACTGTTCTCCGCCTTCATTGAAACTATTCGAATCCGCTCGAAATATGTCCCGAGTTGGTTACTGAAACTTCAGCGCCATTGACACGATCGCACTGCACTCGTTTACACGAAATTGTCGATCGCAGGCGGCCGTTACGTTAGCGATGTAGCTAGACACGACGAACCGTTTTCCGGAACAATGAACAAATATCAAAAAAATAACAAAAAAGGACGGTCAAGCCTTTCGGCAGCGCACCAGTGCACCCACACCACACTCCTTGCGGAAATTCGACTGATTCGATTCGAACGACGAACGATGAAAGCGACCCTGTTCGGGTGTTTTCGTCACGGCGAACGAAGCAGGAGATCGCCTCGGAGAATGGGTGCGACAGAGAAACAAGTTCCAAAAAACCGTACACTGTGAGCATGATGGCGGACGTACTTGGAAAGTTGCCTTGTAACTGTTGTATGGCTAGAGAGGGGCGTACGATTTCTTCTCTGACGAAATACTTATTGGATTATTTGGTTTTTGTTGAAAACGAACAAAGACTTTTGTCCAAGAAGTACCGAATTAATCTGATTTTACAAGTCATCTAAAACGATTTGAAAAGAAAAAACTATACTTTTGGGAATATCTACTCTGTCGTTTTGGATTTTGAATAATTCATAGATAGATATTTCGCAATTATCGAACGTGCGTAGTTTTGAATATTTGAAAAGCTTTGTTTTCTAAAGTCTATAATAACAACGACGTAAATCATGTTTTCTCTACGTGATTTTCAACTCGTGCAAGGTTATCAACACTTGACGTAGGATTTCTATACTTACCTATAAATATTTTTCGTCTCGAAGAAAGAGACTGAAAATGATTAGTTTCGAATGCCGAGTAGGGAAATAACATTGTATTCCTGCTAGGTGGAGTTTGGATCATCTCAACGATTTTTTTTTTCGATAGATATGGAAATATAGGCGTTTTCTGTGAAACGTTTCACATAATAAACTAATCGAATGATTCTCCCTTACTCGGTCAACTCCTCAAATCTTCAACTGACGAATCTTTTTTGTCTCATTAGGTATGGTTCGTATGGTTATAGACTTTCAGTCCAGAAAGAATGAAAATCTGTCGTTACCTTACAAACAATGAAGTGAAACGTAAATAATAGTATTTTATTTAATGAGAAACTTTACCATTACTCGTGAGACTATTTGTCGTACCAGTGAGTATTGGCATTTTCGCAAGTAGAATAGTATACTTTTTCTATGACTCAGCAGAAATATTTTAAAATAAGCTTCATTTGTGAAGGATATCCGGAATCAGAATAATACCATTGAATTTCATAACAATAAGCATTCTAAAAAAGCATTCAAAAATACTTCTTATTTTCATTTTTTTTTCAATTTTAGTTTAAAAAAATTTCTGAGATATGACTTGACCAGAGGTCAAACACAGGTACACACTAGCTCAGAGATCTAACCACTAGTCCAAGAAGCTGCTTTCAATTTACTGTGACATGAAGCTGATTGAGTTTCTAATCACATTTTGTTACCAAGTGACGAATTTCAATTTTTTTGTCAGATTACAAATTTCTAGTAGGGTACACTCGTTTTCACTTCCCAAGTACGCGTTTTTATTATACACGCCCGAAGAAGCCATTGTATGGCGACACATGTGTTGCGGTTTTCTAAAATCGTTTAGTGAAAATCTCACAATAAAGTGTTTTTTGAATACGTTTTTTTTCTTTCTTAGACACTACCTATATATTTAAAAACGGACTGTCAGTTCAATGATTAATTTTGATGTTTGGGAACATATTTTGTTAGTAGAAAATAATCAAAAGACAACTGTAGTTATGAATTCACTAATCTGTGATTGGCCTCAAAAGTTGTGAATTATGAATGTGGTTAATTGTGAACAAGAAACGGTAATTCTGATGCACTGTTTGGAACCTTTTGTGTTGTAATGAATATTACTGGAGTTTTACCCCACAACCAAACCTTTATTTAACACCTCGACATGTGTTTCAATCACCAAGAGGAAGATTCCTCTTGAAGATGATCAACGGTTTGGTGTTGGGATAGAACTCCAATAATATTAAGGATACGGTAAAATGATTGATGATTTTTAAACTGTCACAGGAAAATATATTTTCAGATTATTTAATTGCAATACTCACACAATGAGGCACTCTACTAAACACTTACTTATATGTTTATAAAAATACAGTGGAATAATTTTTATATTGCCTTAAAGAGTAAACTAGTGATTGGCAATATATGATATCACAGAGGTCACGTAGTGTCTAAATAGAATTCTGAATATTTTGGGCAATTTGAAATATGTATGTACCTATAGTTTGAAACTAATCTCGAAAAATAGTGAACATTTCATTAGTTGAAACTAGATGAAAAATTCATTAAACTCAAACAATAACACTAAACTGCAAAAAGAGATATGAGAACTAAAATTCCCAACTAGTTGTAAATGGATAGGTAGAAGCAAAGAAACTGAATGAGGTGAATCGAACATCTATTCATAAAATTGGGAAAAACCATCTGCACCCGGGTATATGCACAAAAAACATTATCAGAGATGAGGAAAACGTGAAAAGGAGAGAGAGAAAAAAAAAGCCTCGTAGCACTTGTCTAGAACGAACTAGAGGTACTGGTAGAAGAAACCGCAAAAAGCAATTGAAGAAATGAACGCGTGAAAAGTCTAGAAGATGAAGAATATGATACAAACTCTGGTGTCAAATTACTCAGTTTTCCTTATCAAAGAAGAGAAAAAAAGAGAGAAGAAGGCCTCGCAGCACTTGTCTAGGATAATAAGTATTGAAATGTGATATTTTATCAGTTAAAAAATAATAATAATAATGAAGAACTCAAGAACGACTGAACCAATTTTTATGATTTCTGCGTTTTTGGATTCGTCTTCACCGGGAATAGGAAAATGACTATTGAAATATATTTTATCAATAAAATAATAATGAAAGAGGCAAAACATCAGTGATGATAGTGATGTGTTATAATAAAACGCAACTGACAGCTCACATGTATATCACAGGGTGCTTTACTGAATAGTGAACTCTTACTACCAATTCCTATTTATTTTATTATACTTGATAATTTTGTATCAAATGTAAAATCGTAAATCGGCCCATTCATTGACTGTTAGGTGGAATGGCGTTCGCTGGGTCCGCTAGTATCTTATAAAGTGTTTCGTTCCATGTTATTTTTTTTATAAATACAAGTATTCTATTTAAAAAACATACACTTATTTATTTGCATGCTATTTCCTGAGCTTTTCAATTAATTAAGTTCAATGATTAAAAAAAAATTGAAAAATAATTTTTTGTCAGATTAGGGAAATCCCTCTAGATAGTCTAGATAATCGTCAGATTATGAGACAGCACGTCTAAAACATGAAGATGAACCATATATATCTTAATCTGACGCGCTTGAATATTTCACAATGACGATTTTTTTTCACATTATAATAATGGCCGCGAGTTTGCGTCAGATCGAAATGAGAGATTTTTTTTGGTGCACTTAACACCCTCTTAGAAAATCTGACGCGCTCGATTAATTTTTTTTTTCATTTTAAACCCTTACGTACAACCTTAACATACCAACATTATTAAAAATACGTAGGACATTGATGGTATCAATATCTGACGCGCTCGAGTATGTCCATGCAACAGTTTTTTTTACATATTTAATAATCTATAGCAGCTTCCCCCACCGATGAAAAGGTATATATTATATAACATTTTTTTCTTCTTATCATCTAAGCTTTGCAACCTAATAGGTCTCTATGACGCTCGAGTTAATCCCCATTTTGCTCGTGCTATAACGATATCTCATTTTGTATTCGTCTTGTTGCAGATCCAGTGTCAAAGAGGCAGAGTACCCTACTCACATATCAAGCTATGGCCAGGTTAATTCGATAATAATGAATATTCACTTGACATGAGGCGTAATCGTTTTTAAATTGTCCGTTTATGGTCTCTCATCAATTTTATTCAGAGATGAATGGAAACCGCTCAAACCCACCACATATTTATAAATTTAGATCTAATTAATCCGCCACGTGCAAGAAAAATATATTTTAATCATTTATAAATATTATTGGAAAGATAGCATATAAGCTTGTTATTGAAAATAATGTTTTTAAACGAATGGGATACATCGAGGTTCTATTTTCAAAAAGTTGTTAATAACAGAAGTCTTTACGAAATACAGCATTTTAATATGTATAATATCTCCAACTAAAACCAATTTAACACCATCATGATGTGAAGAAAAATGAAAAACTGTTTGCTTACATAGGGTGAGGCACCAAAAACGAAACATATCGAATATTTTCAAAACACCAGTTTTCTGAAAAAAATGCAAAAACACATCGATTTGTAATCCAAGTGGGACATCTTTCTATCATAACCTCAACTGTCATACCTCTTCCACCACCCCTCGGTCACTATCACCCAAACAATTTGAATAGGAAAAGTAGGTGTGACACATTAAAGAAGGTAATTTCATAAGGAATTCGGCTATGTCAACTTTTGCTACCTAACTTTCTATTTTGGCGGCCTCTTGCGGGAAAAAAACTGTTCCGTATTCCAAATTATGATACTCCATTTACAAGCTGATTTCACAAAAATTCAGTTACAATTCGTTAGGGAATGTTTCTGAGGAAAAAAAAACAAAATGGCGGCTCCACAATGGCGGACAAGGTTTGCAATTATGGTCCGATTTGATTCAAAATTGATAAGTGGTGGTCAAAAGTTATGATTTTTTTGTCAATGCAAAAAAACAATATGGTGGCTCCAAGATGGCGGACGAAATTTATAATTATTGTCCGATTCGAATCAAAATTGGTATGTGGGGATTTTCTGGGTAGATAATTATGATTGTTTTGTCGATGCAAAAAACAAGATGGCGAACGATATTTATAATTGTGGTTCGATTCGATTCAAAATTGGCATATGGGGGTTTTACAAGTTTCCAGTATGACTAAAAACAATTGGGCTTTAATGTTTGGCGATCGTATTATTGGTCCATTTTTTTTCTACCAGGTAATCTGACTGGAGACATGTATTTGGAATTACTCAAAGATACTGTTGATCCAACGTTAACGGACATAATAGAAAACGATAACCGATACCTTGAGAATCACCTAATATACCAACAGGACGGAGCTCCTCCGTCTGTAGCGGTAGTGGTTTTCTAGACACTGGACTAAAAGAAGAGAATGCATTGAAAGGCCTCCCCGATCTCCCGATTTATTCCGCTTAGATTACTTTTTGTGCGACCATTCGCAAAATAAAATATACGCCACTCAGACAGGTTCATTAGAAGAGTTATGTCAACGTATTATAACCGAATGTCGTCAAATAACCCCAGACATGCTCCAAAACGTCAGACAACGTTTTGAGACGAACTTATACTCATGTATGGCAGTGAATGGAAAACACTTCGAGCATCTACTGTGAATCAATGTAGTTTGGATTGATCTTAGTTAAATTTATGCACAATTTTCCAATTTTCAAGTTCATGCAATGTTGATTTTTTCAATTTTTGTTCTTTTCTCGTGAATTGTTCAAATTACCTTTCAAATACAATATCATCATAAGTTGGAATACGAAACCGTTGTTTATCCCGCAATAGGGCGCCAAAATGAAAAGTTAGGTAGCGAACACTCACAAGTCTGAATTCCTCATGGAAATAACCTTTTCACTGCCGGTTCCTGAGTCACACTTAGTACTTTCCCTCTTCAGAATTTATTGAGTGACCAAGGGGTGGGAAGAGAGGTATGACAGTTGAGGTTACGACAAAAAGATGTTCCCCTCAGACATAAAATCGACGTGTTTTTGTATTACTGTACAACACATCTGTTTTGAAAAATTCGTTTTCGGTGCCAGGTCGAATCGAACCATAATTACAAATTTCGCCCGCCATCTTGGTTGTTTGCATCGACAAAAAATTATAATTTCCGACCCTGAAAAAACTTATGTTGATTCGAATCGGACTATAATTACACATCTCGTCCGCCATCATATTGTTTTTTGCAATGACAAATCATAATTTCCGACCCTGAAAACCACCACTTATCAATTTTGACTCAAATCGGATCATAATTGCAAATTTTGTCCGCCATTATGGAGCCGCCATTTTGTTTTTTCCCTTAGAAAAATTCCATAATGCATTGTCACCGAATTAATGTCAAATCAGCTTGCAAATGAAGTATCATAATTTGGAATATGGAACAGTTTTTTTACCGCAAGAGGCCGCCAAAATAGAAAGTTGGTAGCGAAAATCGACATGGCCGAATTCCTTATGAAATTACCTTTTCAATGGTGTGTCACACCTACTACTTTCCCTATTCAAATTATTTGGGGATGTTGATCGAGGGGTGGGAGGAGAGGTATTTACAGTTGAGGTTATGATAGAAAGATGTCCGCTTTGGATTTCAAATCGACGGGTTTTTGCATTTTCTTCAGAGAACATGTGTTTTGAAGATATTCGATCTTTTATCGTTTTCGGTGCCCCACCCTGTATATAAACATTATCGTTCAATTGAAGGGCTCTATGCAAAAAGTCCCTAAGTGACTTTTTCTCGTTTTGAGATACTGAAGATTCAAAGTTTTAATTTTTCCTGGAAATAAAGTGGTTATAGTTTTAAAAGATTTAACTTTTATCACAGATCAAACGAGTATTCAGGTATTATATTTTTAAGAATTAAGACCCAATGTGACATACAGTTCTTTTGTAAAAAATAATACAAATTTTCACTGAGGGACTTCTTTAAAAAAAAATTTTCAAAAGACTAATATATAACCCAAATCAATATTTTTATTATACAAGGCAAAGCAAAATACTAACACACAAAATAAGAAACTGAAAAAACGTCAAAAATAACATTATACTCATAATCTTCAGCGTGTGATTTATCTTCTTCCGTGATTTTCTTTTTTTTTGAAAGCTTCCTCTAACACCTTACGAAATTCTCGATTTTCTTTCTTTTCTATATACTGAAGAAGGAATTTAATATTGGCTAGTTTTTCAGATTTATTTATGCTTTATGAAATGAAGGCATTCATTAGAATTGAGTTGGCAATAAATCTTTGACATCCTACTTTGTAAAGAACAAAAGAATTTGAATACTCCCCTGTCATAGTTACTCTACGTTTAGGTTTATCATTTGTAGAGAAGATTACAGATAGACATTTTGAAATTCCTGAAATTGGTAGTTTTATTTTAGTTGCATAAAACTGTTTATAGTCTCGCACCCTCAACGTTGGGAATTAATCGGAAATATCAGCGTTTTTGGTTAATAAGCTATGTTCCAAAAACACGTTTTGGATAAGCTTCATATTATAGTTAGGATTATTCACCTTTTCATCTTAAGTCTTTTTTTTTTCTATCAAGGCAAAGCATCGGTCTATTGGCATCATTGAATGCCCTGAAATAGGATAATATATAACGATCTTCTAAATGAGCCTAGATGCACAAAGAGAATCCAAATATACGTAAACAAAAATTTGTTTTTATTCTGCGAAAAACAGTTGTTGCAAATAATTGACAATATAACTTTTTCATCGGTTTTGTATTTCTTCAGATAGAAATCTAAAGCTGTAATATCTACTTGATTATATTTTCTTCAAAGTCACTCATTTTCGCAAAAAACAAGGCTACTACATAAAAACAGCAACACAATGAAAATAACAAAACACGCACTGTTCTGTATCTGATATCACTTCGGTTCTTTTTTGAAGTTAGGTACTTTTTTAACACTTAGGTTCTTCTTGCATGAAACCTCTCGTCACTTTAGGAAATGCGACTTGAGAAATGAGGAACTTCGGAAAATTTTAGGCGAAAACTAGATAGAGTAATTGAAAGTACATTCAATATATATCTTGATGGCGCAACTAGTTTAGACTCGCAAAAATGTCACTTACGGACTTTTTGCATAGAGCCCTTCAATTATTACAAATGAAATAGTAGCTCTTTTCTATTTTGAAAAATAATCGCTGAATTGAATCTCTTTAAAATTTCAAATGTAATTATTCCAGTTACGTAAATGGCAAGGCGATGCGATAATAATAGTCACGAGGTTCCTATAAGTGAAAATTAGCATTCGGTTTAGCAATGTTGGCGCTGCTGTTCAGTGACGCATTTGGAACAAACATCGTTAGAATAGGTGCAACAGCCAGCGTAAAAAACACGAGAAAACCAGTTTTAATTACTGAAATGGCAAAAAACAAATCTCTTGATATCCAGCCCTCTAATGTCCAGACTGGTCGATATTTATAAAAGAAAAACTTGTGTTTTTTGGAAATTCTGTGTTTAACATAAGGCAGGCAGATTGGGCTCCTTGGCAAGGTCTTGTATAGAGTACTTACTCAAAGTTTGCTTCAATTTTAGTTCACGGCACGTTCAAAAAATATACTTGATCCCGTAGAACGTGATCGGGGTACGCTGTTGACGAACATTTTCTGCTTACCAGATAAACCTCTGCGTGAGAGAATAGCCATAATTCCAACAATTAACAACGCAAACGCTATACGAGCAAGTTCAGTTCTAATAAAGGTAATATTTGAATTCTAGGTAGATTTCATCATTTCCACTTTGAATTTATCTAGGCATTTTGTAGAAATAGAATTAGTTTCACAACTTCCATGACTTGTTCATTTACTTTACAAAAAAATATTTGAAGATTTACAATCATTGTACACGACGTCATTCAGTTGTTCAGGTTCTGTTAGATAATTGAAGCCGATATTTATAATAAAAAAAAAACAAATGTGAGCGTATTTTGGTTTTAACGCCATGAATTTCAAATATAACTTCGTATATTATAATAATAGTAATAATATGCTTTATTGCCCAAAAAACATTAGGTCTCATTGGTTATTATTAAACCATTTGATATAATAAAAAAACGCATTTTCACGATATAACACAAGTAACCATTTTCCTTCAAAAAGGCGCCATTTTGCCTAAATTCAAAATGGCGACATTGTAACGTCATCTATGCAAATATTGCCAAACAACTTTATGTAGATGGAAACATAAGACGATGTTTGCTTAGTTTTCAAATAATAATTCAAGAATTGGAGTTCACCAGTTCACGTACTTTTTATGATTTTTTTCAATGAAATATTTAGATCATTTATATCGAAAATATAAATAGACGCCTTACACATCAAAGTGTATTGTACTCTGTTCTGTTTTTCCGTTAACTAGCTGTCGCTAAGTACTAACGAGGTCTTACCTGTTAACGTCTGATTTCCAACACCGGTTGAACTATAAGAAGCGAAAATCGATCGTCCGGCCTTGCGGTTCGAACCACCGATTCGCACAGCGGTCGAGTGAATGAGTTGAGCAAACCACCCACGTCAACTCACCGTCTACTGCCCAACAAAAGGCACTGAGGTTGGTTTTGCTGTGCCAATTCGTTCTAACAAAATAAAGTAGGAAGCTTTGCAACTTTCACTTTTTCACCGGCACAAAAAACTGAAATGTAAAGCACCTTTCGACATTTTTTTATAGCACGAGAGGCACACTTTTCAATGTTGACATTCAAAAAATGTAACTTCCTACTGAGACACTTAAAGTAGTGAAAAGTACGAGAATTGGTGAGAAATTTCGGTTCAAACATTCATATTCAAAAACTGAGTAAACATCGTTTTTTTTGTGCATCACGTAAAATTGTTTGACAACTGAAAGAGAAATGGTCAATCGTGTTAAATCGTTGAAACGAGAATTGTATATTTTACGAAATCGTCTACAAAAATATACAGGGTTCTATGTAAAATTCTTGACTTGAGTTCATTTGCAGCTGAACCGAAATAGGTTTTCAAATGTTTTTTCATTAAAAATATCGGCTCGTTCGTCGAAAAACGTCTCTCACCTCTCAAGTAGCAACTAATCAATCTGAACTAAGAAAGATGCCATGTACAGAGCGAAGACAAAGAACGAGGTCGGTGATTTTGACATCACGAATTTTTGTTTGCACCCGACCACAAAGATATTTCTTATCGTTCTAATAAGGATAATACGACGCAGTTCTGACAAAAGCAAAACGCATTTCTCGTCTCATCATACAAAGACCATTAGCCCGATCAAAGTTCGCCTCGAATATCGACGATGGGAATAGAAGCAAAAACAAACGAAATTGGCATACGCTTCACTACCTCGTTTTTACGTAGTATCCAAAATTTATTTTTATCGAAATTCGAAAGATCAACGGTCGCGTGAGGTAGATAGTCAGGAAATGCTTGACTCCTTTTTTTTTCTGCAACATTTACATTTCAATACGCCACGCTCGCTGAATCGAAACAAAGTAAACTATTATTATAATCAAGGACGTTTCGTTTATTACCTCCACGTCTGTGTTTAATCGACGTCAATCGATGCTGTCTGTGGCAGCAACAAAAACATATGGAAATCGAAATGTTTTTTAGAGAGGTTGAAACAACCTTCAGTTCCGTTTGATAATGAAATGAAAATTTCAGAATCAATTATTATCTTATACCCTCAAAACGTGTCACAACTGCAAAATTATGAATTACAAAATTTTAATCTTGCGTCTTATTGGCATGGTTAATAAAGGTTTTACATTTCATATATCGACAATGGCTAAAATAATGATTTGTCGAACTTGATGTATTTGAAGAACTTTTTTTTATCTACATTTGAAAATAATTTTAACCCGAAAAACTTAATGGACAAAATCATAACATTTTGCTGCAGAAAACATTAGATAAAAGTGAATATGATTAAATAAGAAGTGATGTTCCTAACTCGGCCAGCGAAACGCGCGTCAAGCGACACTTAGGTTAGGTTCCTAGTGACCCGCAAGGGTTTATTGTGGCTCACACCAATTCACACTCGACCAAATAAATCCAGCTTCTTAATGAAGCCGATTAGTTTGTACGATAAGTGGTCTTTCAGGTCAGATGGTAGAAGTACGGCTGTGCCCAACTCTAAAAACCTGATTCGGTCCCCAGCGGGGCAGGCATAAAGTATTTGCTCTGCTGTTTCATCATTTTCCAAACAGAGGCGACACACACTGTCTTCCGACAATCCTAGTCTCTGCATATGATGATTCAAATGACAGTAACCTGTAAGAAGACCTGTTAGACAACGTAGTTCAACCCTACTGTAGTCCAACAACTGTTTGGTATCAAGCTTCGAAGGGTGAATATCCGCCTTGGAGTGAGCCAATCCTGGAAGATCCTGCCAGAAGTCCATAAATCTTCTTGCCATCCAGGTGTTCAATGTTTGTTTGGCAAAGCCTAAAGGCCTTTCTATCTTCCTATCGAAGAGATTTCCTACCAATTTAGACGTTGCTCGGTAGGAGCCAAGAGCTTTCAACGCCGCTTGACTGTCTGAGAATATTTTTATTGACTTGTGTATGAAGTTGGATTTTTCCAATCTCTCCCCACACAATTCAATAGCGTGAATTTCCGCATAAAATACAGTCGCATAGGTTCCTAGGCAGGTTGAAATCTCTGTCCTGGGTCTGCAACTGAAGGCAGTTCGTAGTTGATAGTTGGAGGCATAAAGTCAGATATCATTTACAGAATGATCTGACTTCCAGTGTCAACCAACACTCGCTTTAAATTGATTTGTGCAATTGGCAATGTGCATAAGTCTATATGCAGTCCATCTAGCCTCTCCAGAAAAATGTAGATCTAGAAGGATCTCCATGGCCGCTAACGGTGTGGTACTGATGAAATCACTGATGGCCAGACAAGCCTGTCTCTGTAAGCCAGAGAGCTTCGCCTGGGCCGTTTTCTGTAAAGCCTTCGGCCACCAGGCAATTGCACCATAAGTGATCATTAGTTTGACATCATCAAATAAATCCAATGGATTTGTTTGGAACCTAAACCCCAAGTTTTACCACAAATCCTTCGACATATCCATAGGAGCAGTCTGGCGTTGTGTAAAATAAGAGACAGGGCTGATTGAGAGAAACATATTTTCATTAGATTCATATTGTTAGTTATACCTTCTCAATATTGTTATGAAGTACCCCTTGACTACCAATATATATATATCAAAATTTCCATGTTTACATATAACGTTTCTCTTCAGTGCGAAAAAATCTTTCGCCTTTTATATTCAACAACAAATTAATAGTTTCAGTGAACTTTTATCGCTTTCGTAAATGCCATAACAAATTAACAGCAAATTTATTAACAGTGACAACAGTTTCATGGTAAAATTTTTACTATGACCAACTTGATCCACTATTATTAAGCA
Organism: Leptinotarsa decemlineata; assembly: GCF_025532065.1. NCBI lineage: Eukaryota > Metazoa > Arthropoda > Insecta > Coleoptera > Chrysomelidae > Leptinotarsa > Leptinotarsa decemlineata. The sequence continues at coordinate 3,607,700 of NW_027412587.1, forward strand.
TATCCAATTGAATTGTTCAGGATCTTCAGTTAGAGCACCAACATAAGTTCCGCGGTATGATAAAGCATCATTCGTGAATCATTAAAGAATTGAAAATCACAATGTTCAATTTACCTAACAAACTGTTCAAAACCGATATTTTGGTAAATCCAACTGATTTGTGATAATTGCCATCAACTTAGGAAAAATGGACTGTTTAGTTAGTTAGTATTTATAATGCAGCATATCAGAATTATTCAACTTTTTCAATAAAAATTTCTTGATAACGTTTCCAAATTTATATGAGTAATACTACTAGTAATATATTACTAAAATTGTAACAGATGATTTTTAGCAGCATTTTGAAATTACAATATTTCTACCGAATTTGCTCAACAAAATTAAAAATTTTGTATTGTGATATTACAAAAAAAAACGTTCCATAGATATTTACTAAAAATGCAATTAATGTTTTATAATTTTTCTTAGCCATGTTGAATTGAATGCGTAGTAAATTTGATCAACAAATTTACAAAGAGTGTAATATGTCCAGTGTAATAATGTGTCCAGTGTAATAATGTCTAAATAAGTTGGAATAAATCGTGTAGTAAATTTACAAAACGTGATTTTGATATGGAAAAAATGTTATGCTTTAAAACTCCCAACTCTTTTTTTGTAAAATTACTATAGTAATTTTCAACAATGTATTACACTCAAAAAATACAAAACCAATAGCTCTTTTCACTTATTACGCGAAGTTCAAACAGAAAACAAATAATGATCTCTCCGTAACTCCGTTTATTCCTATAAACCTAAACAATCGCCAGCTGTAGTGGGACACCGTTCTCGCGAATTTGGTAAAAGGCCGACCGGTTGGAGGTCGAACAATCTAGAATTAATCATATGTATATACAGAAGCACAAATAAACAAATAAAAATAGCGCTCTTAAACATGCATACACCGTAGCTGAAATCTGAAAAATATAACATGTTCTGAATCCATGGAGAAGAGGAGTAACTCTTCAACTGATTCGTCGAAAAAAAAATAAAAATTAAATACGTATCTCATCTGTTCCATACATTCTATCCTGCTAACTAAAATCAAATCTGCGAAAACATTAAAAACGTGTCAATAATTTGTTTGCATTTTGAATCTATTTGAAAACAAAACGTGTTTATGATATCGAGGTAAAGAAAACAACTCGTGTGAAATGTTTAGAAAATTCCGTGACAATACGTGGGAGTTTTCAAAAAAACCGTCAGATTGTTGTTTACAGGTTGATGTGTTTTCCATATTATTAGAAAACATTAACATTCCGGAAACGACAAATACGAATTTATATATTTTGTTTTTAAACTTTTCGAAGGAATTAATATTGTGTTTACTATCTGTGGAATTGGCCGATACTTGATGAAAATCCATAACGTGTTCAAATAACACTTTTGTCCACTTTTTACGATCTGAAGAAATTATCGAAAGTGCTCTAAAGGTGGACCTGAACGATCAATCTGCTTGATCAAACGATTGAGTCAATCGATTGACGCGCGCTTCAATCAACTGCAATCAACTCTTCAATCTTTTGATCAAAACCTTCTTCTCACCAGAAATGTGACCAGGGGACACTTGTTGTTCGATCGCTGGTGGTTCATTTCGGTGAGCAATGATTTCGAACACAAATTTGGCCTTCCTCTCCCTCACATTGGCTTCCCTCAAGTGGAAAAAACAACAGGAAAATAAACAACGGTGGTCTTGTTTCTGTTGTAATAGTCCTTGCTCTTCACTTTTCATAATTCCAGACAATCGCGATATAATTCCATCAACAGATTAATGGATTCACGCTCAGAGTTTTCGGGAAGCTCACTTTTCGTAGCGAACGCCATGATTTCCACCTAGTGACTGACGCAATGCTTGACAAAAATTGCCCTAAACGGTCAACCCCCTCCTTCAACCCCCTCCTATCAATCACCAGCAAGCCTCGCTTCAAGCGTCAAACAGGTTCCTACACGGTCAATCACGCTTGAGTCAATCAATTGACTCAAGCTTTTGATCAAAATGATTAACCGTCTAGGGCCTCCTTAAATAATCATGAACACTATTCGGACTATAGTCTATTTCCATGAGTAGCGGAGTAATAAATCATTCTCAGATAGCTGCTTCATAGCCGTACATAATGGACAAAGAACAAAAACTGTGCCTGTTGATGAAACCAACGAACTTGCAATTAGAAGAACGGTACATTCATATTATTTTAGGAATGTACGAGAGTGGTCGGAAGAATTTCCGACCTAACAAAGATACAAGACATTTTTTCAGATTTATTTTCAACAGTCTCCTTTCAACTCTACACACTTCTCCCAACGATGCTCCAATCTCTGTAACCCATCCAAATAGAACTCGGCGTTTTTCTCTGTTCACGAAGGCGAATGCCTCTTCATTTGACGATAATCTCTGTCCTCCGAGCGCCATTTTTAGATGAGGAAACAAAAAGAAGTCGCTTGGGGCTAGATCTGGTGAGTAAGGCGGATGGTCAAGTAGTTCAAACCGTAATTAATGTATTTTGCACAGGATTTTCTTTTTCTGTTACAGTTATTTTATTGGAGCCAGTTCCCCTTTTACAGTCCACTGTTTGGACAGTATTTTTGTTTGGGACACATAATGGTGTATCCAAGTTTCATCTACAGTAATGAATCGGCGACAAAACTCGGATTTATTGCGCCTAAACTGCTCCAACAGAGCGTTGGAAATGTTCATTTGAACACGTTTCTGGCTTAACATGAGCAAACGTGGCACTCAACGCACGGACAGCATTCTCATGCCTAAATGTTGATTCAACTTTGACGATATCGGTAGTTGCAGTTTTTGGACGTCTCTAATGTTCATCGTCTCCCAAGCTCATACAGCCACCTTCAGATTCAGCTGCCCAAAATTTCACTGTGGTAAATGATGGTGCAGAGTTCCCATGCACAGAATCCAACTCATCTTTGATTAGCGTTGGCGTATTGCCTTTCAAAAACAAGTATTCAATGACAGCTCGATACTCGAAAAAATTACCACATTCCATTCACAAAATATAAGGTCTCTGACAATGCACCTACAATTATGGGTCTGTCCATTTACAATAATTTACGTGAAAGTACAAAAGGAGCCAAAAAAAAATTAGTAGCTCCCTCAAACAATCCTGACTGAAAAAAGTTTCTACTCGTTGGAAGAATATTTTATTAGCTAGTTATATCATATATGTATATGTGTAAGTGTATGTGTGTATATGTATCTTTATGTTGACTTTTATACAGTGTCACCCCCAAAGTACCTATGCATCATATGGGAAACTTATTTATTAAGGGTTTTTTGTGACAAGAGTAAAGTACTCTTATTTTGAAAAATATCGGGAAATGTTATTTAGAAAAGTTGTTTAGCATTGAAAAATACATCTAGATTTGAAGTCATGGCCATCTAAGTGAAGTTTTATTTTTTTAATCATTTTTTTAATGGGGACTACGAAAAACAAATTTTTGCTGAAACGATAACTAGACAGCATCCTGTATACGATGGTTCATTTTAAAAGCGTGTAATATTACAAATTACACAACCGTCGTGTTAACCATGGTCAACTTTTGTGAAAAATAAATTAATTTTCGAAGTTTTTGGGGCAAAGTTATTTTTATTTTTTGTTATCACCGAAAATTACTAAAAATTATACTGTATTGTAACAAAAACTTAATATTCAATAATATCAAATCACAAAACATCAAAATAAATTAGGTATTTCTGTTTTAGTGCTCTTGCATTATATATTTACCATTCCTATAAATTTTATGTCTTGTGGGAAAATAAATTTCATTATTATTACTCGATTTTGCCCATTTTCATAAAAACACATCAACTCACTCAAACGACTGTTACTCAACGACTGCGCGCCCAAAATGGCTGAAACTTTGGTGAGTAACTGTCAACAGATGAACAACAAAATTCACCAGTTTTTACTTACGAGTGCTGCTATCTTCATGTTGAGGTCAGAAATTTTTCAGATCGCCCTCGTAATATAGTCCCTTGAAAAAGTAATGGAAGCTTTTGAGAAGACCAACGTATATATCTCCAATGAGAGGAAAATTGTGGAAAACTTATTCAGCTGGGAAAAACAAAACAGAAAACAGCTCTTGATCCAAAATGATTAAGAGAGTTTTGTCGTGAAAATAGAAAGATTTATTATCTACACAAAACTTGGCTTAACGAAGGTTAGTTGAAAGAATACCAACCAATGTATGAAGAAAAGCGGAAATATCTGAGCGGTTTGACATACATACCATTTGATGAAAGTTTGGTTCAAATTAAGGTACATAGTTTCACGGAATATGTAGTGTCGACAAGATGGCACAGAAATAAAATATTATTCTGTGTCTGCCCCCTTATCATCCCGAACCTAATCCCATTGAACTCGTCTGGGCAGAGTTTCGTTGCAAGAAGAAACACGACATTCGAAATGAAAGATGTTAAAATAATCGAGTGCTTCAATTCCAAAAAATTACAAGAGGACAACACGTGGAAATTATACCATTTAGTTGGGGAAATCGTAGAACCTTCAATTAAAACACTCGAGGAAGATTCACCGGATTCATCTGATGATAACGCACACCATAATTTTAGCTTATACCTAATAACTTCTTGAATACTCGTAAGCATCTCTTTATTACTATATATTTCAAATTAAAATGTTATAACGATATTAACTGTATATAAATAAATATAGTTTCAACATTATTTAAATACCCAAACGCACGACACTGCAGGAATAAAACATCCCTAAAGCACATCAAATCTTTTGTTTGCGACTCGTTTGCGATACAAAAGTAGGGTGGACCTGGTAAAATATTATGAACCCACCAATTATAACGAAATCACAAAATTTTGTTTGAGCAGCCTGTTAGCGTTTTGCATTTATGATGAACATTCATTACTTTTCGTTATTAAGAAACAAAAGTTATCTTTCACTGTGAGTACCACAGTATCTTAAAAACATTGGTAACGTTAATACGGGGCGACAGACTCTAAATCCTCACTATGTAAATATCTGAGAGTTTAACGACAATGAAGCTAAGCGAATGCCGATTATTATTGGACTGAGGTATCTAAACGGCAAACATGTGATTGTCCGTAGCCAGTCTTTGACCTTTGGTGATATTTTTCCTGGCCCGTCGACATCGTCGTTGCCAATGTATACGAAAATAAACACAAAACCCGAAACTATTTTCCTCGGAGATATTTATAACTCTTTGTTGGTGGATGAGACGACAGAACGGCCAGCATCTATTAGTGAAAGGTTTATAAGGACAATTCAGTCTCTTGTCGTTTGCTTCGAAAAAATTAGAAAAACTACTTGACAGACGTACTAGGAACGTATCACTGGCTGACAAATATTAATATAGATATAGGACAGGTACGTTGGCGGCAATGACTTCATATCCGGCCACGCAATAAGTAAAATGTTACAAGATGGACAGAAGCAAGAGGGCCCACTGTAAGCACTTCCAAATCGAGTAGCATTCATCTAAAACAAAGTTAATACTTTTCATCGTCTCATTGCCACGTCTGACTTTTTAACTTCAAGTTAGTAAGTACATATTTTACCTAACTGTTTTACAATTTTGTTGCAATATGACCATATGACAAAGAGTATTCTTTATACAACATCCTAGTAATTCTGACTGCATCCCCAACAATATTCCATATTTCCATATTTCTCCTTTACTATATATATATATATATATATATATATATATATATATATATATATATATATATATATATATATTGTGTGTTGTGGAATTGGCCGCGGTGGTAGTGCGTCCGACTCATGATCGGAAGGTCGTGTGTTCGATTCTCGCTTCGACCAGATATTTTTCTCGGTAGAATTTATCTGGTTGAAGCTGGAATGATTCTGCAACCGTGTTAGGAATCACACGTTAAAAGGTAAGACCTCGTTAGTCCTTAGCTCGCACAAGTTTCTTAACTTCTGAGAGTTGTCGTTCGTATGGGGGCGGCAGCTGATTAACGGAAAAACAGATTTTAAACAGATTTATATATATATATATATATATATATATATATATATATATATATATATATATATATATATATATATATATATATATATATATATATATATATATATATATATATATATATAAAGTGGGTAATCTTAGCTCTTAGCGACTGGAGGAATGTACAGCAAAATAGATTAACGGGATCTCTCAGTCAAATAAAAAACTCTGCTCTACTTTGCCAAGCTTTCGCTTCTAATGGGAAGCTTCTTCAGGGCAGTAAAAATTAGTTAAAAACAATAAATTGAACATATAAAATGACGAAGAAGGTTAAATATGTATAGATTATTTTTAACTCATTTTTACTGCCCTGAAGAAGCTTCCCATTAGAAGCGAACACAGCAAACATAGAGCTAGTAACGAGACTTGGGGGACAAGGGAAATTACGACATCGACCTCGAGTCGTGTAAGTACAAATCTAAGTGATTCTTGAAAATGGCTTCAAAGCAGGAGCTGAAACGTCGAAACGATTAAAATTACAGACGCGGTTCAAACCGGAAAACAATATATCAAATTACTGACCGCGGAAACCTATCAGAACACACACATCGCTTCAAAAACACTTAACTATAGTCTTTTTCACCTAAAATTACTTTTTTAATCCTCTTCTGTCAGTCTATTTCGGTAATATTAGATACTGCTTCTTCAATGAGCTCTATTACCTTCTTATAAAATTTTGTTTGCAGGCATGTTAGGCGTACACATTCTCGAACTATCAGTCCACCCTTTCGTGACTATCTCGTGAGTGCGTCATACCGTTGGTCTTGTCTATATTAAGTTATTTTTTCTAAGTATCTGTTACGCAATTCCACTATTCTTCTACTTTCCATAATTGCTTAACGTTTCTTTATTATTTTATATTTAAATCCTAGTTTATTTACCCAATTCTGAAGAGTTTTTTCACAGCAGCTTACGTTATGGTCGGAAGTATTCAATTTCTTCCTTATGATTTCAGTTGTAGGAATCTCATTGCTTTTGTGACAGTCGTATATTGTTTTTTTCAATGATTTTATTAGGTGAACATATAAAGGTTTTGGTAATCATGTATCACATCGCGTCTTGAGCCGGAAGGCTCTAGTGCATCTGTGAACCAACAACTACCTGCTCTTAATATTTCCTTCTCCCGGAGAATCCAGTCTTCTCTACTCGGGAACAGTACTTTATAGGGCAGTTCGTAGTTGACAGTTGGAGGCATAAAGTTACAGGTCATTTCTAGAATGCTGTGACTTCCAGGGTCAACCAACAGTCTGTTGCACTCTGCATTAAATTGACTTGAGCAATTGGCAATGTGCACACGTCTATATGAAGTCCATCTAGCCTCTCTCTTGTAAAACATTCGGCCACCAGGCTATTGCACCATAAGTGATCATTGGTCTGACAATCACATGAATCAAAAAATCCAATGGATTTGTTTGGGACCTAAACCCCAAGTTTAACCACACATCCTTCGACATGTCCATTGAGACAGTCTGGCTTTGTGTAAAACTTTTTCCAAATGAGCGTGCCAGGTGAGTTTTTTTATCGACAATGCCAAGATATTTCACCTCCGTTCCAAATGAAATGACCTCACCATTGAGGGAAAGTGGCGTTAGATCGTCCAATTTTCTCCTCCTGGTGAAGGGGATTATCAAAATTTTGCTAGGGTTGACAGATATCTGCTTCCTCAGACACCAACTGTGGAGGTGCAAATGACAAGGTCACAATTAGCAAAAAAAAATAAGTACATTATATTTTCGTACACATTCGATAAGAAAATGTCACTACTTTAATTCCAATTTAATGATTTCACCATAGCTTCGTGTTATATCAACTCATTTCTTCTCCATCCATCCCCTTTAAAGGTAGGGGAGTACGAGAGGCGGCGATTAGTCGCAGCTCTTCCCCCCCCCCCCTATTCGCAATCGACGAACAGAGAATGAAATTGTGGTCCACCGCCGGCACGTGGAAAAGGGTCTATCGATCCCGATTCCACCCTTTACATCAAACGCAGACACCACATTACATCACGCTAAAAATTATACCGTATGTTTAATATTCACCCGATTATGAAGGCCTTTTATAAAATGTCATTTGTTACTTGAATGGCGTTTTAATGGCCTTTCATGATGAAATGTTCGAAGATTTTATGAGTATGAATAATCACTACCGGAAAATCTTCAAGATCTGTGATTTCGCGGTGCCTTTCGTTAAAATAGAATCACTGAAGATTATATTAATTAGGAAAACGGACCTGAGAAGTTTATTCCATTAGGATTCCACACCAGACTATAAATATTAAAAAATATATAATTCAGGCGAACCTTGAAGCCATGAGCAACCAAATTTTGTCTCGTACTTTGACATATAACAAATACTCTCGGTCACTAGATAACCTAACCTAACCTTCTTTTCATGATTCGGGCTATCAGTCGCTTGTGACGTTTAGGTCTCTAATCAGGTGGGTAGGTGTATTCTATATAACAACAATCAGTCTCAGAGTATACTTATAGGGACTGAACTCCCTATGTGAGTAGTGTTTCAAAAGAGGTATAATTTGCGCTTTGTGAAGCATTACAAGTTACTGAGGAGTGTATAACTTTCTACTTTGGAATATTTTTCAAGTTTCTAAGAGCCTTCAGTATTCGTATAATTATTGTCGGCATATGGATTGTATATATGCAATTAATCCTCTTTTCGGAATGAAGATGATGCAATTAATTCTCTTTTAGGAATGAAGATGATGCCAGTAATGAATTGTGGTGCAAGAAGCACGCTGAACAAATATCCAGAAGACCAATGATCAATTGAACGCGTTGTTATTAAATTATTCAATTGTGATTTAGAAATCAGAATTGTTAGTACATATTACATAATTTCGTTTTTGAATTCAAAAGCAAATATGGCAGCATTTTTTTTTGTTCTTCGATATAAAAATAAATGTTGCTATTGCTGATATAATAAATTTTGCTGATATAATGAATTTTAACTGTCGCCAGTTTACATTGCATGGCTCAAGTTCTAATTTCGGACAGTATTCATGAATGCCTTAGGATGTAACGATATACCGATGATTCTGATTGGTAAAAGAAACTTTTATAATTCTCTTTAATAGCAGGTAATAGTGAAGACTTTCTTATCAACAAGACGCTGAAGGTTTTCTAAGGATTACTCGTGATATTGAAAACAAAATGTTTTTATTTGTAGAATGACACCTTGGATTTTGTTCATATTGTTGTCTTTAATATTAATGTCACTTTTGCTGATTTTGTTAAATTTCTTTGTTTTCAACATAAAAATTACAAAATAATAATCATTTATGAATTGAAAACTTTTGTAAATCTACTCTTAATTTATAGAGACAAAAAAGGAAGGGAAATTATTTCTGTCAGATTTCACTGAAAAATGGCCCCTTCAAATATCATTCCCGCCAGTTTTCCAAAACATCAGACATATATTAATCTTCAACAAATAGATGACCCTCGTGATAAGAATGTCAAGACATTTCAAGTAGAACATCTCTATATCTCCCATCGACTTGAGGCTGGAATCAGCCAGTCTATCGATTCCCGTCACACGAACTTTCCACGAACGATTTGTTTGCCGAGACTTGGGAAATGAGGGGAGGTGGTGATTTATGGAAGGGTTGCCATGAGCAGCACATTGGGGGATCTAATTCGGTTTTTATTAATTGAGAGCGATGGGTGTCTCACTTCGAACATGCTCCGCGAAATTATTTTGGAATTCCGAACAAATTTGAAAATCTATTAACCAGTTGTCGCACCCCTACGAAGGACAACTCCCAGAAGTCGAAACTTGTGCGAGCTAAAGACTGACGAGGTCTTACCTTTCAACGTGTGCTTACTAACAATTATTATTACCTAATGTGTGATTATAATAATAAGTAGAATAAATATCTGACATTTTTATATATTTTTCCAAATTAATCTCAATGTTTCGATTCAAGTGAAAAACCATTTGACAAAAAAATAATCTTGGAGAAGAACATTCGATATGACCTTATATTGAATAAAGAGAGAAACGTTTTTTATCACATATTTATGTATGTGATTATAAACACGTAAACGGAATATAATATATTTAATAAACTCATATGTTATTAGGAAAAAATATTGGAATTTACCGATACTTGATGAAAATACATAATTTATTTCAATAACACTTACTGTGTTAGTAAAATTAATATATTTTTTTCTATTGAACATTATGAGATACTTTTCCATCATTCACAACATATTTCTCATGTTGTTTCAAAAATTATAATGTTGGAAACTTGAAGATTGATAATATGATAATAGTGTTGTAGGGTTTTTCCTACAACTACTTACTTTAGAAACATTTTATTTCGTTATTGACTTTTATTTTTGTATTATGAATTATTGTTAGGAGATTAACTTTTCATAGCTCTATTATCGAGCAGTCGTACAAAATATCCATCTGGGGTTTTTAATGTTAATTCTTTAATTTTAATTTTTACTTATCATTTTCGTATTTTATCATCGCATATCATTGAAATGCTCTCGTCTCTTGAACCGAAAGTTTATTGCCGAAAAACATATGGATATTTAGATCGACAGGCACCACTTGGGATGTTTCGAGTAGGTACTCATTGTTAACACTTTCATGGGTTAAGACAAGGGCCAAGTGGTTGATCTTTTTTGACTAAATTTATGACTCGACCTTTTGTCAGTGAGAAAGACTTAAAACACATTTCTTAGCCGCTGTTCTGAGATTTCGGCCGGGAACTAATGCTAATTCTGATTCTCTTCGCCACGAGGTTGCACTATTATTTTCTATTTGTTCATTTGCTGGTATTATTAATAAATTTTATTAATTGTAAACGCTTTGTCAGACTGATTGATAATTCACCTATCACCAGTCTCGACAGTTTTATTTTTTGTAACACTAGAGAATATATTTGGAATTTGACAATCATGAAGATGTTTCTCTGTACATGCGAGTAAACGAAGCGGGGATTTCGATATTTACTAAAGTGCGGCAGATTAATATACAGGGGGATACCTTGTACCCGGTTAAGTGCCTCTACCAAATATGAACCCCATATATAAGGCCGCCCGTGAAGGATAAAGGATCAGATTAGTAAAAAAAATTGATCATCAGAAATTCTCGAGCGCGTCAGATTAAGGTAAGGTGAGTTAATTATATGCTAAAGAGTGTATATTCCAGTAATATGACAATTTGAGGGTGACGTAAAGAAAGGGGAGGGCAGCAAAGTTTTAAAAAAATAACGTCATTTCGACATTCTCGAGCGTAGCTAACTTTTTTTTATTTTGGAGGAAATGATTCAAGGATAACGAAAAATACATAATCTGACGATTTCCGCAAGCCGAAATAACAGAAATTAGTCGATAAAGTTTAATGCGTGCAGCTATGTGATACCTATATTTCCCTCTCCGAGTTTCTATTCCTCTTTCACTTTTCCTCTATCTATTACTCTCTCACTCCGGCCCCACTCTGAATTATGTTGCCATGACGCCATCACAGCTGATCACAGAGACTCGTTCGTGATGAAGATGATGAAAAATTAATCAATTGATTATAAAAAATTATTTTTTTAGCATGTTTTTAAATTATTTTCTTATAAATACAAGTATTCTACTTAAAAAACATACACCTATTTATTTGTATGATATTTCCTGAGCTTTTCAATTAATTAAGTTCAATGATTGAAAAAAAATTAATAAAAATATTTTTTTGTCAGATTAGGCGAATCCCTCTAGATAATCGTTAGATTATGAGACAGCACGTCTAAAACATAAAGATGAACCATATATATCTTAATCTGACGCGCTTGAGTATTTCAAAATTTCGAATTTTTTCTGCACATTACAATAATGGCCGCAAGTTTGCGTCAGATTGAAATCGTCAGATTATTGAATGAGAGCTTGTTTTTGTTGCACTTAACACCCCCTTATAAAATCTAATGCGCTCGATTAAATTTTTTTTCTTTTCACTTTTAACCCTTACGTACAACCACCCGCATCATGCAAACGATCAGATTAACATACGAACATTATTAAAAATACGTAGGACATTGATGCTATCAATATTTGACGCGCTCGAGTATGCCCATGCAACAGTATTTTTTTAAATAATAAAAAATCTTCCCCCACCGATGAAAAGGTATATATTATATACAATTTTTTTCTTCTTATCATCTAAGCTTTTTCAACCTAATATGTCTCTATGACGCTCGAGTAAATCCCCATTTTGCATCGTGGGCTTCCCTACTAGAGGTATGTTCAGCGATTCGGATTTTATCATCTCAATCGTTGCAAAATTCAATACTTTCATGGGTCTGTCAGTGAGTAAAACTTTGACATTTGATGGAACTTGGCGTGCTTTTTTTGGTCTTGGCTCTCCTGGGTTCTTTCATTGGGACGATTAGTCTTTAGTTTCGATGTCATAACCGTATACCATGATTTGTAACCAGTTACGATCCTTTAAATCATTCAACAATTCATAAGCGATACCCATGCCACGGTTTTTTTTGGTCAAAATTCACCAATTTTAGAACGAACTTCGCTGCCACACGCTTCATACTCAAAATTATCGAAAAAATTGCATGGCATGAGCCAACCGACATGCCGATATACTCAGCAACTTATCTAATAGTGATTCGAGGATTCTCCATAACAATTTTCTTCACCTTCCCAACATTTTCATCGGTTGTTGATGTATGCCTCTGTCAACAGTTCAAGTGTTTTTTGGGCACTCAATTTAATTTTTCACAAACTTTGATGAAGATTTTTGATCCATTTTCTTCGATAGCAGAAAATCGCGCCGAACACGCAAAACACAACAAACCTCGTACATGCTTTTTTGTGTTGCACATAAACAATTCCATCTCAATCATTAGTTGAAAAACGTTATCCGGCAAATTTGATTAGAAGTGAAGCTAGAATTCGAATGTCGGTCACTGATATATAATATTTTATTGCAGCTTGGAAGCTTTTGGATTTGTCCATTCCCTCAAATTTTCTGTAAAATTCTGTAGCCTCATGAGTTTATAGCGTTTTCTCGTACTTCTTTTCATTACTCTCACTCTAAGAATCTTGTTTCTCGTACTTGTTTATACTTTTATACAGACTAGCCGTCCATTTTGGTTCAGAAGACGTTAGTTACCCCTACAAATATATATAGCAATCTTCCTATATTACATATTATATCGATGTAGTGAGTCTAAAATCGGGCGTCTATAGGGCCGGCTGCCCGTGAATTTTTTGATACTGCCCAGCAAATATTGCAAAAAAATCCAGTTTTAATAAAGCGCCATAAATTTACTGCACTTCTGAATTAGCCTAGAGTTTTACGCCGCCTACGCTACGGTTAGAGACATTGATAACTCCATACTTTTTAGGTGACTCGTCTAATAACGGGTGATTTTTTAAGAGGTATAGGATTTGATTTTCAAAACACAAAAAATTGAAAAAATTTGATGAAATCTTTATTGGAATCGATAGAACGATCAATACAATTTAATGTGTGCATGCAAATGTTGTCCGCAGCTCCGCTTAAGATGGCCCATGCGTAAGGACCATCTTTGGCACACTCTCTCTAACATATTGACCGGTATTTCACGTAAAAATGCTTCAATATTGGCTCCCAAAGAGTCAGCCGTTGCTGGTTTATACCTGTAGACATGAGCCTCAACATGACCCCACAAGAAATAATCAAAAGGCGTTAAATCACACGATCTAGGCGGCCAATTGACGGGCCCCAATCGTGAGGTAAACTGTTCACCGAAGGCGGCTCTTAATTGGGCCATTGTTTCGCTTGCAGTATGGCATGTGGCACCGTCTTGTTGAAACCGCATTTTGGGCAACAAAAAGTCGTCAATCATCACAGGGTAGCGCTCGCCCTTCACAGTAACGTTCCGGCCATTGTCGTCTTTGAAGAAGTACGGCCCAATGATGCCACCGACCCATAATCCACACCAAACAGTGACTTTTTCGGGATGCATCGGTAGCTCTTGCAATGCTTGTGGCTGGTCTTCACTTCAAATGCGGCAATTTTGCTTGTTAACGTATCCATTCAACCAGAATTGAGCCTTGTCGCTGAACACAATTTTTCGATAAAAATGTGGATCTTCCTCCAACTTTGCCAGCGCCCATTCACCAAATGTTAGACGTTGTGGGAGGTTGTGTGACTTTAATTCTTGCACCAGCTGTATCTTAAAGGTGTTGCACCCAAATTCTTTAGCAAAATTTTCCTCGTAGTGTAGTAACAGAGGCCCAATTAATTGCTGCGAACGGTGGCGAATCGACATTTCACGGTCATCACGAACACTGGCGGATACAGCCATAATATTTTTTTCGGCCCGCACTATTCGTATGCCTGTTGGCGGTTTAATGTCCAATAATGTAAACTTGGTTCGAAATTTAGTCACAAGTTCCGAATAGCTCCCTCAATAGGCTGACGAAACTGCCCATAAATTGGAAGTGCATGATGCACTTTCTTCAAAGAGCATGAATTTTGATGATAAAATTCAATAATTTGCAAGCGTTGTTCATTCGTAAGTCGATTCATGATTAAATTATAGACCAAACTGAACAAGTTTGACAATGACACAAGACACGATCGGTCAAAAACAGTGTTGCCAAAAAGATACCAGCAAAAAAAGTACTCATTATATAGAACAAAATCGTGTTAGTTCATTTGCAAATCGAGATAGGTTGAACCGACTTTCATTATTTTCTATTTGTTGGATTTGTCTCCGCTCGGAATAGCAGAATAACTATTGAACATTTGAAAAATTTGGAAAAAAATGATCAAACAGCTATTTGCATATGAACGCTGAATTATGCGAAAAACACTTCTCTATTCCGTTTGTATTCCAAACATTCGTATGGAATCGAATCAGATATCATTTACAGGATTACTACACAATATTATTAATGAAAGAAGTAAAACTTCACTTACATGGAACACTGTCATCCTCACTACTAGACATCCGATGTTTTGCCGTAAGACACTTGCCTTATCGGCTCTTCAGTAGCAAATACGGATAACATTATAAGAAAAACACTCACAAATTAATCTCTCTTAAAAATATACCCTTTCAATTTGACACCATATCATTTAATTCAAAGGCGGTACGAAGTTCGCCGGATCAGCTAGTACAATATATTCTCAGGTTTCGTTGCGTTTATTGCTCTTTTTTTTAATTCAAATTAACTAAAATCCCTTCTCTGAATTTATTATAAAAACAGCATAAAATCATTGAGATTTTGTTTTTCGTGTGTCTCAGCACACCTAGTTTCGAAGTAACTATCACTGCCGTCAGTATGGCGCAGATCTGACCGAGTCACAGGGCCGTCTGGCTCCCGACTACATTCATAAACACTCCACTACATGTCGAAAATAACTAATGCCCATCGCGGTATTAGCCAGAAAAATGTTCGCGGTATTAGCCAGAAAAATGTGTTCATTATAACAATATGTGTACGTTCCTCTTACAAGTCATTTCGAAATATCGTCGATAACGATGTCACCTGTGCCCGTGTGACTTTTCAAGATCGACTCCGCCCGCAGAAGGGCGATCGGCCACTTTTTCGTATCCCTCCAGAGGAGTCTCGTGCGTGCATCTGGTCCGTAATTACTATCTGGAGTCAGACGGGCGGAATAGGGGACAAGGAGATAGATAAATGGAGGGTCCGCCCGGCCCGACCGAGGGTGGGTCACTGACCCGACCAAGTGCGTTGGGAGTTCACGTGGGGCCCGCACCGACGACCGACAGCCTGACGGGAAAGCAGCCGCCGTCGCCCAGTCCATCGAACGCACTTCTCGAGAAGAGAGAGGCCCTTGTTAGGTCAGAAGATAGAAACGAATCAGTGTTGATTCGAAATCTCATTTCATATAGGAAGCCCAATTTATTGGCACGTTAACCACTATACCTGCATCCAATAATATACAAATACATCATTTCTTTTTGAGGTTGCTGTATACAAATATATGCAATAGAAGAATGTTTTCATATAGGAACCACAATATTGGTGGTCTCGAATACCCTTTCGCTGAAAATTTTGATTCAATGAGTAATAATCTACAGGCACTTTTTCATGTACATTCATTATCGTGAATCTGAATCTATATACAGTGCATTCCATTTAAAACGAGCCATCCTGAATAATTTTTGGTACAATTATTTGCAGGACAAATAAAAAAACAAGTCAACCATAGTATATAAGAAGACACACTTTAACATATTCACATTTGATTGATGTTACTTCCCCAATCGCACCCCCAGAGCACGTCACCTTTTTTTTCAATTGAACACCCTACATTGTTTCGCATTATCAGATGCTCCATGATGACCGGATTTCAACGAAGTATAAAACATATGGTCTGAAGCTTATGGTTCGGGAGCTACAAATTATTTGAGTTGAAAACGAGCCACCCTGAATAACTTTTTTAACAATGATTTTCTGGAAAAATAAAAAAACACCTCAACAATAGTATACAGGAGGGCACATTTTGACATACTCACATTTGATCTAACTTTCTCTATCGCACCCCCCATAGCATGTCACCATTTTTTTAAATGGATCAATTGTTTTGCATTATCAGAACAAAGTAGAATACATTATGGTCTGAAGCTCATAGTTTGGAAGCTGAAAATTATTTGAGTTGAAAACGAGCCACCATGAATAAACTTCTGTACAATCTGTTACCTACGTTTCATAGGTGTTTTTGTGAAGTTTACTTCAAAAAAGTTTTATTTTGCCTAGTTTAGTTAGAATTCGATATTTTCTTCATTTTGTATTTGTCTCATTCTACAATAACGATTACCTACCAGGTGAAGTTACATTTGGTGTAACTGTTTTTGTGAATTCTTGAGAAGCAATGGTTTGAACAGACTGAAATAGTGAGTTTGTACTACCAGAATAGAAATAGTGCTAGAACTGATGCCGGTATGTTCAATGATAATCATCCAAGAAGAAATGTATGACACAAATACGTTTCAGAATACGTTAACAATAAAAAGTATATCCGTTCAGGAGTTGACAACGATGAAGCTATTTGTACTGCAGTTTTAGGGTACGTTGGACTGATGGAAAATTCGCAATCTCTTACTAAGTCATCTCGAGAATCAGAAATCAGTCGTACAAATGTTTTCAGGATCCTTAATAAGTACAAATTTCATCCATATTAGACTAGTTCATGAATTGAACAAAGATGATTTCGATAGACGTATCTAGTTTTGTAAAAGTCTCACTGAACGGATCAACTTGTATCAGAATTTCTTGTATAAAATTTTCGGGTGAATGTACATTTAGTTTGAATGGAGAGGTGAATCGGCAAAATTGTCGATATTGGAGTGATACGAATCCTCATATATACCGTCAAGTTCATACCCAACGACCTCAAAAACTGAATGTTTGGGCAGGACTTTTAGGTGACCACATCATAGAGCCTTTTTTTATCGATGATAATTTGACTGAGATAAATATTTGGATATATTGGAGAATCGAATAATACCGTGCATCAATACGACAATTGAGGAGGATATAAATTTATTCGAGGTGCAGGATGGTGCACCTCCTCATAATGTAGCTCCAGTGCGACAATTTTTGGATGATCATTTTCCTGGTCGCTGGATTGGCAGAAGAGTTCCTACAGAATGGCCACCAAGGTCTCCGGATATGGAGTCGTTTGAAATCAAAGTGTATGAGATAGAATCAACAACATTAGAAGATATAAAAGAGAACATCATGAGGCATTGCAGAGAAATAACTTCCGAAATTCTCAACCATGTGAGGGGGGCAATTCAAGCTGTTTGTACTATTGTATGGAAGTTGGTTGAAACGTTTTTGAACTTTTACTATAGAAAATTGTTTTCTTCTCGTTGTCCAGTCATCAGATTTTGATTCGAAAATTAATAAAAAATCTCTTTTTTTGATTTATTGCTTCCATAGAAAGAATATTTGAAAATGTGGCCTCATGTATAATTGTTGACCTGTTTTTTATTTTGTCCTGCAAATCATTGTTTCAAAAGTTATTCAGGGTGGCTCGTTTTCAACTCAAATAATTTGTAGCTCCCGAACCATAAGCTTCAGACCATATGTTTTATACTTTGTTGAAATCTGCTCATCATGGAGCATCTGACAATGAGAAATAATATAGGGTAATCCATTAAAAAAAAATTGGTGACATGTTCTGAGGGTGCGATAGGGGAAGTAACATTAAATGTGAATTTGTCAAAATGTGTCCCCCTGTATACTATTGTTGAGCTGTATTTTGTTTCCTGAAAATCATTGTTCCACAAAAGTAATTCAGGATGGTTCGTTTTAAATGGAATGCCCTGTATATGAAATAAGCATATTGCATTTTCAAACAAGTGGTCATTTTATGCATATTTTGTATCTCAGTATTTTGTTACTTTCGCCTTGAACTGTTATTGAAATTTTTTCTAAGTGCAATTGGAGTCAAAAACTGGAAGGCTATTTTGCAATAACATTTCAAGATTTCCTGAGATGTAGACTTTTTCAGTCGGCGAAAAGGGTGAACTGTTTTCGAAATATAAATACATTTTTTTGGTGTGATTCAAAATTGTTTTGACATGAATTAAAACCAATTCGAATTGGAATAGATTTGTTTCGATAGAGTCACTGAAATCCGTGCACATAGTAATGTCGATGGATGGATATTTGTACAAGGGAATCTGAATATGGCAGACCTTCCATCGAAAGGGTGTAGTCAGTCCAAAGAGGTATTAGAAACTCAACGGTCAAACGACTGTTTGAATGGAGAGACCTATAGTCATTTATGAATGATCAGTTTTCTGAGAAGAAAGCTTATATACTATGAGGCAAAAAAATGCGAATTTTTGAGCCAAATTGTTTGTGAGAAAATTTGAGCTCTACAATACTCCAATATTTTTCCCAGTAGGTTCTAAAAATGTGAGAATGATAGCATGAATTAAATATACCTATAAATATATACCTATGTATATATTTGTTGAATGTTTTTCGGTTAACCAGCTGTCGCACCCCTACGAACGGAAACTCTCAGAAATCGAAACTTGTGCAAGCTAAGGACTATCAAGGTCTTACCTTTTAACATATGATTCCTAACACGGGTTGAACGATGGCAAGTGAAAATAGATCGTTTTGCCTGTGATTTGAACCACCGACTAACAAGGCGGTCGATTGAGTGAGTGAACGAGGCACCCACGTCGAACCGACTGACTACCGACCGACGGAAAGGGTACACAAATCTAAAAAAGTATGAATAGGAGTTGACTTATGGAGAATAAGAAGCTGCAAAATTACGGTTCATCAGTACAATACAGGAAGAAAGTTTTTGTGATACAAATGATATCACTTACTAAATATTCCAAAATGAGAATGGATTAATAAGAGTTAGAGCCA